>NC_063337.1:92333921-92391591 GCF_021869965.1 Rhincodon typus | reverse complement strand
TCATCCAGCTCTACACCTTGTTATCTCAGATTCTCCAGCATCTGCAGTTCCTACTATCTCAGCTAGATAAAGGTGTTGGGGTAGCACTGTTAATCAAGGATGGCATTTGTGCAATAATTAAGGAGACTATGGTTCAGGATATCAAAATATAGAAGTGATTTGCACAGAAATGAGGAATAGTAGGGGAAGAAGTCACTAGTGAGAGTGGTCTGCAGACCTCTAATAGTAACTGTAATGTGCGCAATGTGTACAAGGAGAAATATTGGATAAGTAGATAACAATAATCATGGGTGATATTAATCTAATGTAGGTTGGAGAAATCAAATTTGCAGTTGTAGCCTGGATGAGAAGTTGACAGAATGCTTTTTTGACAGAAGCATGTTCTGGAACCAGACAGCAGGTTACGTTTATCTTGGTGCTCTGTACTGTGACATGATTAATTATTGTAGAGTAAAGGCACCCCTAGGTTGCAGTAACTACAATGTAAGTGAATTTTACACACAGTTTGAAAGGAAGAAGACTGGGTCTAAGACTAGACTTTTAAACCAAAATAAGGGTGTAATGTGGGCATGATAGCTGAGCTAGATGAAGTGAACTGGCATACTAGGCTGAAAATAGATCAACAGAATCACAGTGGCAGAAGTTAGAGGGGATATTTCAGTATAGTAGTAACATACTTACTTCGAATATAAAGAAAAATTCTAAAGGGAGGACTTACCATCCGTGGCTGGCTAAAGAAGTTGAGGGAAGTATCAAACTTAAGAAAAATGCATATAACTGTGGAAATGATGAGTGAGGTCAGATGATCGGTCAGAATATAAAAGGACAGCAGAGAATGACTAAAAGGTTAATTAAAAGGAAGAAATTGGATTATGTGAGGAAGCTGGCTAGGAATAGAAAAAATATCTATCACAGTTTCTACTAGTATTTAAAAAGGAAATAAAGTAGTGAGCATTGGTCCTCTGGAGAGTGAGAATGGGAAGTTAATAGTACATAATAAGGAAATGGTAGATGAAATGAGCAAATATTTTTCGTCTGTATTCACTACAGAGGATACAAAAACATTCCAGCAACAGCTGAAAAAAAAGATGGAAGGGAGAAAGGAACACTGTGAAATTACAATCATGTGGGAAGTGGTAATAAGCAAACTCAGTGGTACCAAGCGAACAGCCAAGGGCTGACAAGTCTCTAGGTTTAAAAGAAATGGCTAATGAGGTAGTAAATGTGTTGATGTTCATTTTCCAAAATTTCTTAAGATTCAAGCAAGGTTCTATTGGACTGCAAAGTAGCAAGTAAACCCTTGAATCGAAGAGAACAGGAAGGCAGAAAATAAGAAACTATAGAGTAGCTAGCTTGATATTTGCTATGAGGAAGGTGTTAGAAATAATCATTAAAGAGATTATAGCTGCCCACTTAGTAAAACCCAAGGTAATGGGGAAGAGTCAGCATGGTTTCATAAAAAGGAAAACAAGTTTAACTAACTTTTGGAGTTCTTTGCGTGAACAAAATGTACTGAAGATGAAGTGGAACCTCACGATGCTCAGATTTCCAGGAGCTTTTGACAAGGTGTCATTTCAAAGATGATTGCAGAAAATGATCAAGGGAATAACATACTAGCACAGTAGAAGATCAGCAGGTTGGCAGTAAACCAAGAGCATGCATACATTGATTGTTGTCTAATTTGCAGGATGTGAAAAGTTGAGTCCAAAAGGAGTCTGTTCTGGGCCTCAACATTTTACAACACATCAATAACTAAGATGAGAGGAGCAAAAGCGTGGTACTTAAGTTCATAGACAACGCCAAGACAAGTAAGAAAGTATGTGGAGGGCTGCAGATGAAAACAGACAGGCTGCATGAGTGCTCAAAAGTCTAAGCTTGAGTATTGGGTAGGGAAATCTTTTCTGTGGACTGTCACTTAGCTATGGTGGCAAGGCTTGAGTGTTCCGTTGAACCCGATCGTGATGCCGTCAGGAGTTCTCAATTCCTGGCAGGGTCCTCCACGATGACAAGGTCGGAGGGGAGGAACCAGACAAACCACAATCCAAAACATGTTCTTAACAGTGATCCAGGTTGAAGGTATTCGTTCGGTATCAACGGTTGTGATGACGGTCAAAGGCTGCAAACAGTACGGAGATCCCCAGTCGACAAGGCTTCCTTGGCACTGAAACTGGAGCTACCTTCTCTCGAGGACCATGTGTCTGATGTGCATGTAGGTAGAAGAGTCTGATTCAGCTGTTTTGCTCTTGGAATAGGAGCAGGGGAGTGTTTTGCCAGCATTCTTCGTGACTCATCCCTCTTCAGGGTCTATTCTGCTTACTCTGCATGGGGTAAGGGCTAGGAAAGCTGTCCTAAAAATTGTGTGTTCTGTCATCAACCTGGCTGGAAAACTGCAACCAGCAGGGTCATCTAACTGCAGTCTGAAAATCAAAGTCAGTCTCAATTTCAGAATCTGGAGTTTATGAACCCTGATGGATAACAAACATCAGTCCAAACAGAGAACTGCCCTTGTTGCCCATGAACACAAGCACTTCAACATTGATACTGCTGCCCTCCAGGAGACTTGAAGAGAAGACAAAGGATAGCTAAAGAAGAAGGTGGTGGTTACATTTGTCTCTTCTGGAGACAAAAACCCAAGGATCAATCCAGGGCTTCCGGAAATGGATTGGATCAAGAACAAGCTCATCAACCAATTTTCTGAGCTCCCTATTAGCATCAACAAATGCCTCTTGACCTTCCATCTACAACTTGCCATGAAAAAGCAGACAACAGTCATGAGTTCCTATGACCCAACCTTTGATACCATTGAGCAGTCCAAAAAAGGCTTCTACTCCATACTGCACATTATACTCACCAACACTCCTGAGGAAGATAAAATTATTCTCACTGGGGACTTCAATGCTAGGGTTAGAAAGGACTCCTAACTTTGGAAGTGGACCACTGGAAAGGAAGGAGTTGGGAATTGCAGGAGTCTCCTGCTCACCAAATGCGCAGAAAACTAGTTCAAAACTCCTTGGAGGCATCCATGATCAAAATACTGGCAAATGATCGACAACATCATCATTTGATCCCAAGAACAAAAGAATGCCCTCATTACCAAAGTGATGAGCTGTGCAGACAACTGCTGGATAGACCACTGGCTCATCTGCTCCTCTATGTCCATTAAATACCACCAGAAGCAGCTGAAGATGAAGTAACAGTCAGATAAAAGATCAATATTGAACCACTTGAAGAGCCAGATAGACTAGCAAATCTCCAATTATATCTTCACCAAATTTTCCAAAGCTTTCATTTTCATGGAGTGGAGGAAATCTGGAAATAGCTGAAGACAGTCACCATCTTATGCTGTGAAGAAACCATCGGCTAAAACCAGGAAACACCAAATCTGGTTCAATGAGAATCAGTTCATTATCCAAGACCTCATCGACAAGAAGAGGAAAGCTCTCTATACCTAGCAAAACAACATCATCATCAAGGCAAAAATAGGAGAACTCAGCAAACAGCAAAGATGGACTTACAAAGAAGATCTAGCGAAATCAAGAACAAAATGGTGGGCTGAGAAAGCTAAGGAGCTGGAACTTCTTGACAAGCATGGACATCCACATCCTCTTCAGTGCCACCATGGTAATATATGGACCCAACACCCTTGGTCTCAAAATTTGCTGAGGAGTGATGATGGAATCCTTTCAAGAGAAAGCGAAGTCATCAGACTTTGATGGACAGAACACTTAAAAGAACTCCTAACCACGATACCATCGTCAACCAGGTTTGAGGAAATCTCCCAACTCTCCATCAAAGATGATTTTGGAATACCACTTAGTATGGCAGAAGTGAAAACAGCCACTAAACACATGAAGAATAGAGAAATTGCAAGACTGGATGGAATTTCAGCAAAGATTTTCAAACTTGGAGGAGCAGAGCGTATCTCCATCAAATGCTCCCAAAAATCTGGAACAAGGAAGAAATACCTGCTGATCCCAGGGATGCTGCCATCACTGCTGTCTTCAAGAAAGGAGACACAGTCAACTGTGGGAACTATGAGGAATCTCCTTACTCTTCATTGCCAGGATTATCATCATTCGAATCCTTGCTAGTCATCTTCTCCCAGTCTCTGAGGAAATCCACTGTGGCTTCTAACCAAACTGTGGAACTTTGGACATAATTTTCACTGCTCAGCAACTCCTAGAGAAAGGCCAGGGACAACATCAACCACTTTACAGGGCCTTCATTGACGTGACCAAGGTTTTGACTCAGTCAATTGGGAAATACTAAGGAAAACCCTGTCAAAAACTGGCAGCCAGAGAAATTCATCAACAACCAAATTCACCAACCTCTCCATGACAAGCTGTCGGTGATGGCCCTTACTGATGATAATATACAGAATCCTTTGAGCCAAAGACAGGATTGAAGCACAGATAAGTCATCGCCCCAACCCTTGGTCCAAATGTCATTGCCACCATTCTTCATCTTGTCAAGAACAAGCTTCTCAATGGTGTGAACCCTGTCTACAGGATGGACAGAAAACTTTTCAACCTCAACCAGTTGAATCTAAAAAGAAAATGACACCAACCTGACTTGTGGACCTTCAGTATGCGGATGACAATGACATCTCTGCTCTCTCGAAAGACAATCTTCAAGCTTTGCTTAATGTCTTTTCACAGAAGCATACGGAAGAATTGGTTTCAAACTTAAACTCCAGAAGACTTAAGTCTTTTACCAACCTATTCTACGGCAAGCTCTGGTCTATCCCTCCAGTAAGAATGGAGGACCCCTCCCAAATGTGGAACATTTGCCTACCTGGGGAGCCACCTCTTGTCCAAGGCTGACATCGATGGGAAGATCCATAACCGCAAGCCCACCTTTGGACACCTAAGGAGGACAGACTCTGACAACTGCGAAATCCATACAGATACCAAGATCCTTGTATTTGAGGCAGTTGTCCTTCCGATTCTTCCATTTGGGTTCAAAACTTGGATTATGCGTTGATGCCACCTAAAAGCTTTGGAGAAGTAACATTAACACCATTTGAGATGGATTTTCTGCTCCAGCTGCGAGGACAGGCATACTGACATCACTGTGTTTGAAAGAGCCAACAGCACCAGTATTGAAGCCATGATCATCTGAAACTAACTTTGAAGCATCCTTTCTCCCCAGCACTCCAACCACACCCACACCCACCACCTCAACTACTATTGCATAAATGCTTCCCCCTCCATACTGCACTTCAGCTCTGATGAAGAATCATCTAGGCCAGAAATGTTAGCTTGCTTTCTCTCCATAGATGCTGCCTGATCCACTGTGATCTCTAGCATTTTTTGTTTTCGGTTCAGATTTCAGCATCTGCAATAATTTGCTCCTACAATGTGTCTCTCTTTAATGTTTATTCTGATGTCAAACAAATATTTTGAAACATAAGCTGTAAATCAATTAAAAAAGGCATTCTAAAACTAAGTAAAATCTCTATTGGCAAGTTTGCTTCCTCTGGAGACAATGCTAGTTTCAGCAGTTCCAAAACAGAGTTTGTATTTATTTTCCTTATTAAAAACTAAACGAATTTTTTTTTCATTTTGCCAGTCTTTTCCTGGGTGTATTTGCTAAAAACAGGAAATTGTCAGTAACACCAAAGCCTTAATCCAAATAATGAGTTAAGGCCACAGCCGTGGAAACAGGAAATTCTTGACTTTTAAGACCTACAAAAGAAATACCTCCAATTAAGATAAGGCCCAGCCATGGTTGCAAAGCTGTATAACAATGTAAATGCGCGGGTTACGTGAGTTGACACAAAACTCTGCTTTGTCCCAATCCTCATCACTCTTAAGATTGTTGATCTACTGTAACTCCTGGACCAGCAAAACCTCAATTTTGAAATTCATGGCCATGTTTTCAAAACCTTCCTAGGCCTTACCCCTTGTCACGTCCATAAGCAGGCAATACTGATTTTAATCATTCCATCATTAACAGGCATACATTCAGCTGCATGGGTCTTAAACTTTGGAATTCCCTTCCTTGACCTCTCTATTTTCCTCTTCTCCTTCATGGCATTCTTTATAGCCTAACTGTTTGACCTAGTTTTTAGTTGCCTGTCCTAAAATCTTTGAATGTAACTCTGCTGTGAAGTGTCCTGGGATATTTTCCTATATTAAAGATGTTATTAAAAATGCAAATTGCTCTATTTTCCACAACTAGCAACGAAGGGTCAGAGGCTTCAAACAAGTGAAGCCTGTTTGTTATTGGAGCTGATCACGTACAGAGCAGGGGGTATCAGGTTTATGATGACACTCAACAATGACAAACTGGTTCCGCAAGGTCTTGGCAAAATCGGGTTTGAACAGACTCTGAAGAAAGGGGTGTGTGAAACTCTTTTTTTTCTCCTCAAACATCAACCCTCTCTTATAAAGTTTGTTTTGACTTGAGCTGCCCATTCAACAAAGTTTGCAGTGTAGGCCAGCAGTTCGCAATAGTCTATCAAAGCCAGATCAGATGCAATTCTTCCTCATTTAGTCAGCCTATGTGAGGCTTAGCAGATACCAGCTGAATAAATCCATTCAAAAACAAATACAATTGAGCAAGGGGAACAGATTAAAAATCCTTAAAAAAATTACAAGGGCAAAAATCCACATAAAACTGCCTTCTAATTAAAACTGGAAGGCTCAAGTTGTTTGTTGTAAACAATGGCACATCTCCCACAAACAGAGAGAGTTTCAAGCTAGCGAAATTCAGTTATCGGCATTCTGTCTTTGCCTAATCAGTACAGTTGTCCAAACAGTTTTACCATTCCTACTGCAAACAACACATTTTATCAAAAACACGAAAGATCACTGTTGACAGCCTCTATTTCCCATTGTTAGTTCTGCAGTCTTGTCTTCTCAAGAAATTAAAGCTAATGAATTGTGAGTAACTCCACATATCATACATGCTTAATCGTGGTGTAATAGGCAGTGTTCATCTGTTTGTAAACTGTAACTATTCTTTCCAGGAGTGAGTGAGTGAGTGAATGACAGTGTATGCATGCGTGTGACCAGTGTTTTAAAAAGGTGTTTTAAAAGTGAATGAGTAAGCATTTTCTCTCGCTGCTCTCATTGTTCCCACATAAATGTAAAGTCACTTCAAGAGGCACTTAATCCCATCATCTGCACTGACAATTGCCTTGAAGCATCAATCAAACAGAATCTGAACCCAGATGAAGTACTGCTATGTGGTGTAATTAAAAGCAATTCAGGTAGTTGTGCCTTTGGGCACTTTTCACATATGAACACATACAGTACCTCAACAGGGATCCTAAATACTGTCAGGTTTTAAAAATGAGAGGCCAGTGACAATGATCAAAAGGGGAAGGGGGAGGGGGAGGGGGAGGGGGGGAAGCGAGGCGAGGGGGGGAAGGGGGGGGAAGTGAGGGAGGGGGAGAAGCGAGGGGAGGAGGGAAGCAAAGGGAGAAACAAATACCGCTTTTCTTTATATGGATTGTAAAATGGCAAAAAAATGGGAGGAGCATCCAACCTTTGAGATAAAACAGGACCCCTGCAGCTACAGTATAATGATAATGAAGGTAGAGAAAATGAGTTTGCAAAATAGAGTCATAGAGATATTTAGCATGGAAACAGACCCTTTGATTCAAATCACCCATGCTGACCAAATATCCTATATAGATCTAGTCTCATTTGGCAGCATTTGGCCCATATCCCTCTAAACCCTTCCTATTCATGTACCCATCCAGATGTATTTTAAATGTTGTAATGGCACCAGCCTCCACCACTTCACCTGGTAGCTCATTCCAAATATGCACCACCCTTTGTGTGAAAAAGTTGTCCTTGGGTCCCTTTTATATCTTTCCCCTCTCACCTTAAACCTATGTCCTCTAGTTTTGGACACCCCCACCCCGGGGAAAAGACCTTGCCTATTTATCCTATCCATGCCCCTCATGATTTTATAAACGTTTATAAAGTCACCACACAGCCTCCGATGCTCCAGGGAAAATAGGCCCAGCCTAGTCAGCCTCTCCCTACAGCCAGACCCTCCAACCCTGGCAACATCCTCGTAAATCTTTTCTGAACCCTTTCAAGTTTCACAACATCCTTCCTCTAGGAGGGAGACCAGAATTACATGTAGTATTCCAAATGTGGCTGAACCAATGTCCTAATTAGCTGCAACATGAACTCCCAACTCCTATACTCAATGCACTGACCAATAAAGGCAAGCATACCAAATGTCTTCTCACGATCCTATGCGCGACTCCTCTTGAGAATGTAATTGAAAAGTTGGAAAGTAAGGTACTTTCATTTTAACCATAAAGACAAAACCAAATGCAAAAAGCAGAAATTAATGAAGTGGCAACAGTTATGAAAGTGGCTTAAAGGAGGGATTAAACTGCTGAAACATTATTGTAATAAGCAAAGTGGAGTTAAGGACACAGTGAGGTCAGCCATGACGTTACTGACTGGTGAAGCAAGTTCAATGGGCCAAATGGCCTACTTCTGCAACTTCTTATGTAAAAAGCTACAAAACAGTGCATTTTTCCCTACCAGCACAATTCATTTAACACATTAGTATTTATTAAACACTTCAGCCAATTTCTAGAAAGTGAAAGAGCAAATCATAAAATACAGGGGTCTCAATACTAGATTTAAAAACAGTGCTGAACTTGACTCCATCCCTGAGATCCAATTGTTGTCTTCTGTATCTATAACAGAGTACAGAAAGAAAAAACAAATCTTGAAATTACAGTGACTATAGCTGCAATACAGTCACTGTTGTGATAGGAACATAAGAAATAGCGGCAGAAGTAGATCATTTGGCCCATTGAACACGCTCCAACCTGCTTCCACACTGTAGGGATTCTATGATTCAATAAAATCATGACTGATTTCACTATAGCTTAACTCCACTTTCCTGCCTGCCCTCTATAAGCCTCAATTTACATACAGATCGCAAATCTGTCTGGTTCAGCCTTAAATATTACTGAATCATAGACAGTGCAAAAGAGGCCATTTAGCCCATCAAATCTGCAGCAACCCTTCAAAGAGCATCCACCTAAACACATCCCCCAAAACCTACCTCCATATATAACATGGCTAATGCACCTGATATACACATCCCTGATCACTACAGGGCAAGTTAGCATGTCCAATCCACCTAATCTAGAATAAGTTCTCTATGAAGAGAATTCTTAAGACTAACCAACCCATTGAGGAAAGAAGTTCCTCCATATCTCTTTCTTAAATGGGAGATCCCTTATTTTGAAAGTGTACACCTTAGTTCAAAACTCCCCAATGAAGGGAAACCGTCTCTCAGCCCGTACCCCTGTCAAGTACCCTCGGAGTCTTACGTTTCAATCGTATATTGTAGGAAATGCAGTTGTCAATTTAATCACAGATTTCCACAAGCAGCATATAAAACTGGCCAGCAAATCTATTTATCGTGATATTGGTTGAGGCATAAAATATTGACTAGGATGCTGGGGGGAATTCTCCATTCCTGTCTTCAGACAGAATTATGAACTCTTTTACATTCATCTGAGTGGGCAAAGATTCAGTTTTAAAGTCCATCAACGTAAAACAAGCAAGACCTTGCATTTACGTAGGACCTTTGACGACCTTGGGTCATTCCATTTTGTTTCATACCCAATGAAGAACTTTTCAATTCTAGTCACCAGTGTTTATAATGTAGGAAGATAAGACATAGTAGAGTTCCCACAAACATCCGGATGCTGCACTCTCGAATACTGCATCAGAGTCAGCATGAGTTTTTTGCTCAAGTCTCCAGGGTAGGGCTCAGACACAAGCCTTTGTGCTTCAAATCTGACTATGCCATCCACTCAACCTGGCCTAAAGATATCATTGCAATGCCTGTTCATTCATACTCCACTTAAAAAAATCTCATTGCTGTTTGTGAGATTACTGTGTGCAAATTGACTACCATGTCTTCTATACTACATTAATGACCGCACTTCAAAATTACTTTCTTGGCTGTGAAGTTTTTTGGCATATTTTGTGGTCATTGAAATGTACTAGAAATTTAAGTCTGTCACACTTTAATATTATCTCTGAGTTCAATTCGGGGTTACTAGTACATTTAGATGGATACTTGTGAAGGTTGTTGCTTGACTGTTTCTGTTATGGATTTAGTGGGCAGGTTTAATATCCACGAAATCAGACCCTGGCACAAACCACTCTGAAAAATGGTCCTAAATCATCTTCATAGTATTTTAATAGGCCCTGTTATTAAGTTAGACAGGTGTTTGGGATGTTGACAATGAAATGACATCTCTCGCTCATTTCAATTGTGCAGTATCTGCCTACAGACACACACTTTACATTGGGTGCCCATTTCATACCTGAAAATAAATGGAGATGTTTTAATGTTATCTTGAATTGGCTAAAATGCTATCTGTCATGTGGGCAACCCTTAGTTTTCTATTACAATGAAGATAGAAGTATTAGGAAAGGTTGAAAAGACAAGGCCTCTTTCCACTAAAAAGATTGAGTGATAACACGACAGAAGATAGTTGGTGTAGCGGTACTGTCATTGGACAAGTAATCTTGAAGTCTAGAGTAATGCCTTGGGGAGATGCATCCTAATTGTACCAAATTGGTGGAATTTAAATTAAATTAATCAATCAATCTGGAATATAAAGTTATTCTCAGTAAAGGCAATCATGACAACTAATATCAGTTGTCATAAAAAAAGCCATCTGGCTCAGTAATGTCCTTTAGGGAAGGAAACCTGCTGTCCTCACACAATCTGGCCTACATGTGACTCCAGACCTGGAGCAATGTGGTTGACTCTCAAATGCCTTCTGCGACTGGCCTTGAAAGCCACTCAACAGTAGGACAGTTAGGGATAAGCAACAAATATCGGCCCAGCCAACCACTCCCACGTAATGAAAGAATAAAATATCTATAATTGACTAATATATCCACTGGGGAATTCAGGAGAAACTTCTACTCAGAGTGGTGACAATGCAAAACTTACGATTGCATGATAGTGATTGAGATGAACAGCATACTGCACATACCTGATTAATAGTTGATTTCATGTAATTGTTGACCCTAACGTTTGGCCAAAAAGAATCCTAATGCTTTCTACTCACCATCTGCTGACCGCCTCTCCTGCAGGCTGGCTCTCTCCATCTTGTCGAGTATCTAGCTCACCAGTTTCCCTCCTGGATCCACAGGAGAGAGGTGGCGAGAGGGAGGAAATGGACAAAAGGAGCTACATGTGGGAAAGTCAAACCTGGTGTGACAAACAGGAGGGAGGGTTGGAAGAGGGAAGCAATGAATGGTAAGAGTTAGGAGAGCTTAAAAAAGGCTGCTTAAAAAAGGTGCAGATCAGGTCACACAAGCTGTGTTGGCCCTGGCACAAACCACAGCAAAACACCATCACAGAGTCAAACTCATGGAACTGCCTTCCTATCAGGACTGTGAGAATAGCTGCATCACAAAGACGGCACTAGTTCAAGAAACTGGTTCACCAAAGTGATTAGGGAATGGCAATAAAGCAACTCTCACATCCTGTGGACTAATAAAAAAGTGCTCAACTGTTTTGTTGCATGCAAGAACAAACAGGGACTCTACCTTTCAAAAGTAATAAATTCATATATAAATCTACTTTTTGCCTCAAAATGGTGCTCAAAAAGCCAATTTTTACACAAGTATACATAGTCGATATACTTCAGCAGAAGTTAAATGGGAAAAGGAATAAAACTACTTGCAGATAGCGTGAGATAAAGTAGGTCTGGGAATGGGGCATAAACACCAGCACAGATTTGTCAATATACAAATATCCTGTTTCTTCACTGTAAATTATGTGTAGTATGTGCAGGTTCCCTCTGCTGTATTCATTGTCAACAATATATCTGAGACTTTTCAAACATTTTTATAAACATACTTGCACTATTTCCATAACGCCACTTGTATTTTAAATATTTTGTGATACCTCTCATATCACCACCAGTTACTGCAGCTGCCTGAAGTCTATTTACTGTGATACATCCTCAGGTTATATTACGAGACAATCTCAGTTACCACCAGTGATTCAATAGGATACAAAATTAGTTTGAATAAGAAGCGTTTAGCATAAAGGCAAACACTCAGGAAACAAGATAGAGGAGAAAGCAACACCACTGATTCATAAACCACAAAGCTTCATACAGTCCAAAGTCAAATAAGTACTTAGCAAAACGCACAATCTGTCTTTTGGATGAGACATTAAACTGAGGCCCGGCAGCTCCCTCAGCTGGATTGTTAAAGATCTTACGGTGCTAATTCAAAGGCAGGGAAGTTTTCCCTGGCATCCTTGTCAATATTTACACCATAACCAAGATCTCAAAATGAAAATGCAGGCTATAGGGTCATTATCACATTGTGGGATATCCTTTTCTTGCATCTTTTTGTGTACAATTCTACTACAGTATTTCCTCCATCACAACAGTATCAGACTGTCTGAACCAATCCCTCCTGTAAGTGAAGTGAGATAAGACTTTTTACACTCAACTGTCCTATTATGGTGTATTCACCAATGACATTGTCAGATGGCATAACAAAATACAGCCTCAAAGTATATCTCATGGACATTCTGAAATTAATGGAGAATTCCTTTACACAGAGGCATGGCACTTTATACTCTCCTACGGATCTCATGCACGATATTCTCTATCTTCACAAATGATCTAACCAATGCAGTTTTTTGGTTTGCCATACCTTCAGAGATGATTTTGACACTTTTTTTTAAGGAAGTCACAATATTCAATTGCTCTACACATCAAAAGTACCTCAGTAGGTTTAAAGAACTTTGTGATACCCTGAGGTTGTAAACAGCACTTTGAAATTTAAATGCTTCTTTCTTATTAATGAAGAAAATGTAGTGTACCTCATTTTGGTTCAAAGCATTTGTTCCTAACAGCATTATCTCAAGAACAGGGTTCAAATAATGATACAGACAAGATAGAAGAGAAGGTTCCTGGAAATGAGTCTTTCAGCGAATGTCCCAAAAATGTTGACTATCTAGGACTATCAGAAATAATGGCAGAATGAAAGAGACTCTTAATTTTAGTCCAATGGAAGAAGAAAATGCTAATCAATGCGAGGTTTATAAAATTATGAAGGACAGAGATAAGGTGAATTGCCAAGGTCTTTTCCCCCAGAGAAGGGGAGTCCAAAACTAGAGGGCATAGGTATAAAGTGAGAGGGACAAGATGTAAAAGAGACCTGAGAGGCAACTTTTTTCCATTTAAAAGAGGGTGGTGCATATATGGAACGAGCTGCCAGAGGAAAGTGGTAGAGGCAGATATAATTACAACATTTAAGAGACATTTGGACAGGTGCAAGGATAGGCAAAACATAGGCAATGGGACGAGTTCAATTTAGGAAACTTGGTCGGTATGGACGAGTTGGGCCAAAGGGCCTGTTTCTGTGCTGAACAACTCTATGACTCTATAATAACAGAAAAGTGAAGTAAATCAAGCAGTGTTAGGGAATCTTCCAATATTATAGGCATGCTTGCATTCAAGTCTCTTCATAGCCTTAGCATCTTTCTATACTGTGACCACCTCCAACCATGAAACACCACTTTCCAAGCTCTACCACCAGTCCAAGAACATAGTCTTCTTCCAATTCTTCCTTTTATGCCTTCCCAAATGACATTGCTCCACCATAGACAAGCAAGCTGTTCAGGCCCTAAATTCTATCCCAAAACCTCTCCTCCACATTCCAGTTCTGAGGAGTGGCAGTCCATTGGCATGCTTGCTGGGAAACATCAACATGCATATGGACTTAAGAAATTTTGCTTATGTAATTCAAGAAGATTGTCAATGCCCATGGAGCTGGAGCCCTATTGTGACCAATTTGGTGGCCAATGTGTACTTGACAAACTCTCATCAGCAACATCATGATGATGAACTGATAAGGAGAAATTAAATAATTAGGGTTACAATTCCCAGGATTCAGAAGAAAGACGGGTGATCTCACTGAGGAAAGAAAGAGTTGCACTGACATAACACTTTTCACAAGCAGGTGACATATGGAAGAGTTTTACAACTGATGAAGTACCTTGGAAGTGTTGTAACAAGCAACTGGTTTGCGCATGCCAAACTCTCTTATGTGATAGTGAACAGATATACTGTGATGCTGACAGATAAATGTTGGCTGGCAGAGTAAGGCGGCAAGGTGGTACAGTGGTTAGCACTGCTGCCTCACAGTGCCAGGGATCTGGATTCCAGCCTTGGGTAACTGTCTGTGTGGAGTTTGCATGTTCTCCCCATGTCTGCATGGGTTTCTTCCAGGTGCTCCAGTTTCCTCCCACACTGCAAAACTGTACAAGTTAGGTGAATTGGCCATGCTAAAAAGTTGCCCGTAATGTTCCAGTAATGTACATGCTAAGTGGGCTGGTCATGGTAAAAACCTATGGGGGGTTACCGGGCTGTGGTGCAGGATGTGTCTGAGCGGTTGCTCTTCAGAGGATCGGTGCAGACTCAATGGGCCAAATGGCCTCTTTCTGCACTGTAAGGATCCTATAATTCCACAAATTCCTCTGGTGATTTTCAAAATAGTGCTATGGGATTTTTTATACCCACCTGAGAAGGCAGATGGAGCCATTTCGCACCTGACAGATGGCACCTCCAATAGTTTAGCCCTCCCTAAGTATGCAGTGGACATCATTCTAGATTTAAATGCTCAAGTCTTGGAGTCGGACTTGAACCTATAATCTTCTGACCTCTGAAACAAGATTATTATCAATAGAACCAGAACTGACACACAGAAACGTATTACATGTTAGACATATAAAATGTAATGGGAGTAGATATTGAAAATATGTTTCTGCAGGGATGTCTAGAACACAAGGACAAACCTCAGAATAAATGTTCAGCCATTTAAGTCTACAATAAAGAGACATTTCTTCCCTTAAAGCTTGTGAATTTTGGGAATGTTTTTTACCTCAGGGAGTTGTGGATGCTCCAATGTTTAGTATGTTCAAGAAACAGATTACTGGATATTGGATAATAAAGAAATTAAGAAATACATGGGTTGTCTGGGAAGGTAGAACAGAGGCGTTAATCTAGCTGTGACTCTGCTGAATAGCAAAGCAGGCTTGAAAGATGGAATGGTCTATGACTTATGAATGCTCTTACATTTTAATTTATGATGTTAGTTGAAGAACAAATACTTGCCAGCACAATAGGTGGAATGTCCTTGCTCTCTTTGGAAACTGCACTCTCTTTTACATCCACCTGTGAGAGCAGATGGGACCTCTGTTCAATTTGAGCTGGTGATAACCCACAGCGAGGGTGAAGAAAGAAATGAAAGTTTGAGGGCGAGGAGTAATACTAAATTAAAACACTGCCCTCCTTTCCAAAACCAACGTCACAACTACACATAACAATTAACTGAGTTCAGTTCTAGTCTTCCTACTATTGGAAAGAAGTTGTGGAACTTGAAAGGGTTCAGAAAAGATTTACAAGGATGTTGCCAGGGTTGGAGGGTTTGAGCTACAGGGAGAGGCTGAATAAGCTGGGACTAATCTTCCCTGGAGGATTGGAAGCTGAAGGGTGACCTTAGAGAAGATTATAAAATCATGAGGGGCATGGATAGGGTGAATAGTCAAGGTCTTTTCGCTGGGATAGGGGAGTCCAAAATAGAGGGCATAGGTTTTAGGTGAGAGGAGAAAGATTTAAAAGGGAACTAAGGGGCAACTTTTTCACGCAGAGGGTGGTGCGTGTATGGAATGAACTGCCAGAGGAAGTGGTACCGGCTGGTTCAATTATAACATTAAAATACATCTGGATGGGTACATGAATAGGAAGGGTTTAAAGGGATGTGGGCCAAATACTGGCAAATAGCACTAGGTTAATTTAGGATATCTGGTCAGCTTGGGTGAGTTGGACCGAAAGTTCTGTTTCCGCGCTGTACACCTCTATGATTCTATAACTCTCAAGAAAAATCTGTTATCTATCAAATAGACAACTTAGATGACCAATTAATACACATCTGCATTGTGAAACATATTATGTGACTACTCGTGCTAGAGTGTTGAAGAATATAAATTAATAGTATAATTACACTTCTGCAGGGGATTTCAAATGACTGTAGTACTTACGAATGTACAAGTGGATTGTAAGTTCATTGCGATCATTATAAACATTAAAGCTATGGAAATTATGTTACAATATGTGTAGGTTGTAAATTTGCAAAACTTAAAATGGTCCTAAAATTATCTAATTGTGCAATTTCATGCTTGTTCTTTTTGGTATCTACTTAAGTAATTATGTTTATTATTACAGGTTGCTTTCGTTGAAGCCTTAACTCATGAGTGCAAACCAGTGCCCAGCATGAAATGGCAAGTCACTGGAGTCAAACTGTCACCAAAGTAAGGCATTCACAATGAAAAGACAGGCCAAAAATTTACTGAAATTATCTGAACCACAAAGGCACGGAGAAGGAGCTAATCAAAGTACTCTAATTAACACAAGGCTTGATTCAATGTTGCTGTCTTTATTAAATAGGATAAACCAGTGGTAAGTGGTTTCAATAACTGATCTCAAGAGCTACCCAAGCACCACTTGTGTCTGTTTATTCCTTATGACCTCATTAGTAAGGATTTTCTGGCTCAGTCCAAATAGTTGAGTGTTATGTTAAGTGTAACTTTTCTTAAGAGATGCACAAACCAAACACAAGCAAACAGGCACAAAGCAATTAACTAAATATATGGCCAAATGCGAGAAATCATTACAGATGGTAAACTAGGCAGGAGTTGTTAACTTAGCAGTTTATTGACTTTGAGATACAGAATAACCTGGCATACTATAGTGTGCGTTCTGGAGCAGACATTCAGAGCCTTTGGTCCCTATTGTCCTACTTTGAAGAGAATAAAGAGAACTCCCATGGTTAGGAATCCAACAGAACATCCCCACAACACAGCACAAATGTTCCCTCATGCATGAATGGGAGAGAGATAAAAGGAAAAATGGACTTCTGAGGTATGAGAAGAAACAAAGGCAACAATAGTGCTGATCATGAGGGAATGACACAACCCGTTACTGTGGAAAAGAAGATAGAAAGAAGTTCAGACAATAGTGTGGACAGCTAAGTGGCTTGTACAAAAAAATTGTAAAAAGATAAACAGAAAAAATGCATCTTTTGTCGTGGTCTAACTTGATGGAGAATAATGCACTTCAAATTCCTTCAGCTTAAGAAAAAACACGTTAAATTTGTTACTACAGTCCTGACTCAACTGAATTTGGATGTGTCTATAGCAAGCATTCTTCAAATAACTTGCAGCAAACCTTGCTGCACTTTCCTACAATACTCAATAAACCAATTTAGAACCATTCAACCGCACAAATTTCTAACGAAAGAAAGAATTAACTGTATGTTGCACCTTTCAAAAACACAGTACATCCTGAGTTTTTCAAAACCAAATTAAATAATTTTGAAATATGGTCACTGTTTGTAATACAGAAACCAATTCTTACACAGAAGCTCCTACAAACAGTCAACTGATAATGACCAGACAGTCAGCTCTTGGTAATAATGCTTGAAGGATAAATACTTAACAGAACATCAGGGATCATACCCTCACTTTTCTTTGAAGCAGTGTCCTAGGATCTTAATGCCCACTTGAGAGGGCAGATGAGACCTTGACTTTAAACTTCTTATTCAGAAGTCAAAACCTCTGAAACTGCAGAACTCTCTTAATGCTGCACTGGGAGGGTCAGTGTTGATTTTTGTGCTCAGGTCTAGAGCACGATTTAAACAAACTTTGTTTCAGTGGCCAGAGTACTACCCACTGAGCCAGCTGGTAGGCGAGAGAGCTGCCTAGTTGAGAGATTTTCAGCACTAAAGAGAAAGCACTTAAGCCACAAATATATTATACTAGGCTCCTTAATAGGGTTTCTAATTAATGGTTATTCTAAAAAGCAATGGAGCATTAAAATGTCAGTATGCTCACTCTGGTGAAGGACCATCAAGCCGTAACGTTAACTCAGTTTCTCTCTTCACAGATTTGCCTGCCCCTCTGAATATTTTCCAACATTTTCTTTTTTATTTTCAGCATGCACAGTTTTTGTTTCTGTTACTTTTTAATCTTTAGATAGTTCATACTGACCATGGGTTAATCAACAATTCTTGGCATAGTTATTTGAACTGGACTAGAAGTAAGAAAGCCTTGCATTTATATTGTGACTTACACTATCATATAGTGTCTCAAAGCATTTCATAGCCAATGGAGAATTGTTTAATTGTAGTTATGCTTGCAATGTAGAAAGCATGACACCCAAATAAATTAGAGCGCACGATGTTGGTGATTGTTCATTCAAATGGATAGAGGTTGGCTAACTAATAGAAAACAGGGTGTTGTTATACGGGGGCATATAACTAGTGGAGTGCTGGGGACACAATTATTTGCCAAATATAGTAATGAGTCTGAGATCATTTATTAAGCTTATCTCATTACACATTACCAGATCCAAAAATAGCTTGATTACTGGCTGCATCCATAACATAAAACTGCCCTGAATACACTCTATAAATTCTCCCTCGTTGCTAACTTTCCCAATTCGATTTTCCTAATCTACAAGAAGATTAAGGTCACTCATGATTAATATACTGCCTTTTTTACATTAACTCAACATAACTTGATATATTCTCTGTTCTACAGAACAGTTAATGTTGGGAAAGCTATAGACCATCTCCACTAGTGCCTTCTCTGCCTTGTTATTTCTTCCTCCCACTGTTATGGATTCTCCAACATCCAATCCTAGATCATTTTTTCCTATCATACTTATTCCATCTTGTACTAACAAAGCTATGCCACCATCCCTCCCTTCCTGTCTATCCTTTCAAAAAAAATCACATAACCCTGAATATTTAGTTCCTAGATTTGAGTTCCCTGATTGAGACTGTTAATCTGGCCCAATGAGGGAGCTCTGGCTGACAGATATAGACATGTCTGTCAAAGGTGCTATTTACTTTGAGAGCTGGTTCTGAAAGAGCTAAATCAGCATCAAGGACTTCCCACATGTAAATAAAGGGTGACTCAGTGATGGGATATCAGTCTCTGCGGAGTTATTTCAGAAACCATGTTCCCATAATGGTTATAAGATTATACGCAGTTACCTATATGTGTGCCATTAATTCATTTACATTGTTCCAAAAACTACACAGAAATAGAGAAAATAGAAGCAGGAATAGGCTATTCGGCTCTTCGAGACTGCTCTGCAATTCATGGCTGATCATCCAACTCAACAGCTTGTCCCTGCTTTCCACCCCCCCCGCCCCAAATACCTTTTGATTCCTTTAGCCCCAAGTGTTACATCTAACTCCTTCTTGAAATCACACAATGTTTTGGGCTTGACTGCTTTCTGTTTAGTGCTCACCACTCTCTGAGTGAAGAAACTTCTCCTCATCTCAGTCCTAAATGGTTAACCCCAAACCGTCATTGGGAACATCCTTCCTGCATTTACCCTATTTGATCCTGTTTGAATTTTATATGTGCATTTCAGTAAATAACCATTCATTTTGCCTTTTTACCATTACTTCCTCCTTTGACACTATTTGCTGCTGTTATTTTGTGCTTTTATGCTCTGTCCAGTCTTGTCACACACTAGGTATCATTATCAAGATAATGAAACTTTGTAAACCTACATATTCCCCTACCCAAACCCTCCTCTCCTCTCTCTAATTAGTTTCAAACCTTCCCCACAATGCTAATTATTTGATTTACCAGGACACTGGTTGCAGCACCTCTCAAGCGAAGTCCCTCCAACCAGATCAGCTTTCTTCTTCTCCAGCACTAGTGTCAGTGTCCCATGAAGTGAAACCAGTTACTGCCATACCAATCATTAAGCAGTGTATTTGACTGCTTGACTTCATTTACCCCAAGCTATTTTGCTTGTGACTCAAAAATTCCAGTCCAGAGGAGATGTCCTTAACCCTGACATCAGACAGACAACAGAGTTTTTAGGATTTATGCCCAAAGCCACACAGAACAGATTGCTTCCTACCACTACTTTGTTTTTATTTCCTTTCCACACTTGAATGGTTCCCTGTATTATAGGGCCATAGTCAGTTCACTCATCCTCCCTGCAGTCCCCACTCTTATCCACACAGTTTACAAGAAATAACTGTTGGGTAACTGTAGGGACAGAGGTTCGACGAGGGTTGTCCCCGGTTCCTCATATCTGCTTCACCGACAAACACATGGTCCTTTGTTTGATCACAGACCAAGTCTGAATTACCCAATCTAAGGGGACTTAGACAGAACTGCCCAGGTAATTTCCCCCTCCCTGATATGGCATAATATCTACTGTTCGGATCCAAGTTCAGGAGCTACAGTTTGAAGCTTGAGTTGTAAACACTTGCTACTGAGGTGTTCACTGTAGATCACCTTGCTAGCGAACAGCTCCCACATACTGCAGCTGAAACA
This sequence comes from Rhincodon typus, assembly GCF_021869965.1. Lineage (NCBI taxonomy): Eukaryota > Metazoa > Chordata > Chondrichthyes > Orectolobiformes > Rhincodontidae > Rhincodon > Rhincodon typus. Next base: position 92,371,182 of record NC_063337.1, on the reverse strand, counting down.
CATCACGCAACCTGCCATCTCTGTAATATTTTCTTTAAATGATTAATTAAATCACTTTGATGTCCCTGCTCTTGACATTTGAGGAATCTCCACTCTGCATATTTAGTGCATTCTTTTTCTATTTGAGCACTACTACCTATCTTATACGTAACAAGTTAATTGTTAACTTGTTAACTAAAAAAGAGACAGACTTTTACTTTAAACACTCGTATTACTCACCATATCTACATACTATATATAGCTGCTTTATTTGGGCAAAAGCAACCCAACACCTCTCTCTTTCCACCACTGAACTCCTTAAGATGGCTATTTGTGCGTGTCCTCAAGATAAAGTGCCTATCTGAGTCAGTGAAGGAGTTCTAGGCTGCCTTACAATGTAACCTTTGAAAATAAACCTGTTTAAAGTTCGAAAGTACAGAATTTTAAAACTGCAGATTTTATTTTAATGCCAATTATAAATTACAATTTAAATTAGGCTAAATTAGGTTTGCTCAAATTAAAAGTTTAGATACTTTCTCACCCAGCAAATGCACATGCTTAGTCCAAGGCTGAATTGAGTTTACTCTCTGAATCAATCAAGGCAGCAGACAGGTTTAACATCTTATTCAGAAGATAACACCTCTGACAGTGCAGCACTCCCTTAGTGCTAGCACTTTTTCAAGACTATTTTCTCCTATTGTATGGTCTTTCTCATTCTTTTTTTAGTTCTGATTTCTGTACAGTTTTTGTTTTAAGTCTATCCACAGAATGTGAATACAAGGCCAGCATTTACTGGCCACCAGAACCTGCTGTGAACTGCTGCAGTCCTCTAACTGAAACTTTGTCTTTCCCTTCCCCTTCTTTCTGGCTTTGAATGTTTGTTTTAGAAGTAGGTAACTTCCAAATGTTGGGCATACATTGAACCCCTGTCCAAATATTGATAAAAAGACCAGCTCAGAAAGAATTGCTACATACCAACAGACAGATCTTTGGAGATTTCCAGATAAATAAATAGAAGATTAAAAACACAAACTTTCTATACCTACCAAAGGCATTCAGTTGGGAAGGTAGCGTAGATTTAATTTATTACTTTCATAAGTTTTTGCATTTAAAAACAAGTTATTTTTCTCCACCTTTCCATTTCACAAGTTATTTCGCTCTTTACAGTCTCACCTAATTCCATTCCCTGTCAATGAGCAGGCAGCTGATCTGATCCCTGACCTCTATTCATGTGTCACTCTGAACCAGAGACTGAGGTTCACGCACCTTTCAACTTTCCTTGCTGTGATGACGCATGTCACCTTTCCCAGGTGAACTGAGTTTTTGAACTCTGCATGAGGAGTCACAGCTGTAACACAGAAATTACAGCATGAAACAGAACCACCAATGGTGCTAGATGAAGGTTATGCTCCACATAAGCATTACTCCTATCTTGCTTAGTTTTCAAATCCTTTATTATCTTGATCTTTCGTCATTTATCTAAGCTATTCTTAATTACTGCAAAGCACTCGCATCACTAGCATTATTCTAGTAAGTCTCCTCTGCACTTCCTAATAAAAGTTTATTTTGAACTGCCCATCTGATCTGTTCTGACAGAATGACACAGTCTCTGCACCAATCATCAATACTGTTACTGCTTTCCACAACTTCATAGTCCTTTCTTTTAAATCTTTCACAGGATGCCAGCATTGCTCGCTCAGCCAGCATTTATTGTCTATACCCAATTGCCCTTAAGGAGGTGATAATGAGATGAGCTGCCTGCTTAAACTACTGCTGTCCATGTGGTGTAAGTACACCCAATTGGCCATTAGGGAGTGAATTCCAAGATTGTAACCTAGTAACTGTTAAGGAAGGGCAATATGGTTCCAAGTCCGTATGGTGTTTAGTTTGGAGGGGAACTTACAGGTACTGGGGGTGTTCCCATGCATCTGCTGCTCTTGTCTTTCTCGGTGGTAGAGGTCATAGGTTTGTAAGGTGCACTCAATGGAACTGTGGTGAGTGCAAATGTTAAATATAGAATCCCCAGCGTGTGGAAACAGGCCATTCAGCCCAACGAGTCCACACCCAGACTCACCCCACTATTCTTTCCCTGTAACCCTGCATTTCTTATGCACCTAACTAATGTACCTAACCTAAACATCCCTGAACATTATGGGCAATTTAGCATGGCCAATCCATCTACTCTGCACATCTTTGGACTATGGGAGGAAACCGGAGCACCTGGCAGAGACCCAAGCAGACACGGGGAGAATGCGCAAACTCCACACAGATGGTTGCCCAAGGGTGGAATTGAACCTGGGTCCCTGGTGCTGTGAGGCAGCAGTGCTAACCACTGAGCCACCTCGTTAAAGGTGGTGGATGGGGTGCCAATCAAATGGGGTGCTTTGTCCTAGATTGTGTTGAGCTTCCTTTGTGTTGTTGGAGCAACACTTGTCCAAGCTTGTCCTCTACTCTAAGTGAGGAGTATTCAAAACACACTCCTGACTTGTGCCTTATAGATGGTGGGCAGGTTTTGGAGAGACAGGTGGGTAACTCACCATAAAATTTCCACTTTCTGACCTTCGCTTGTAGCCACAGTTCAGTTTTTGATCAGTGGAAATTCCAGGATTTTGAGAGTGGAAAATTCATATTTTTGTGTAAAAAGAAGTTTCTGTGCTCCTGTTCCTAAGCCTTTTCCTTTTAATCCTATCTCCTCTCATGCTAAATCCCTCATTCCCTTTGTTCCAACCTGACGTTATTACCGGACAATTCAATTATGAGACTGAAATCTGGCTTGATTGATTATATTTTCTTTTGTTTGGGGTTAGTAAGGTTAATAAAGTTGTCTCTTACTGAGACAGAAACACAATGTTGCAGATTTTGATATAACAATAAAACAGAACTTTATTCTACCAGAAGAAATTAAGATAAAATAGAATAAACCAATCTATTTACTTAATACACAAATTCAAAGAGTTTAACCTCAAAATAAAATTTCATTAATCCTAAAACATATCTTTACAAGTTCGAAAAATTCCCTTGTACAGTGCTTAAATGCACATCTTGCATGGTGCTCACCTTGAGTGATAAAATCTTTTCCTTACACCTATATAGGTTTGAGGTGACTGTGACTTTAAATCAGGGACTGGAAACACAGACAGCTTCTTCCTGGAACTATTATATATCTGAGCTTAAAAGTACTCAGCTTCGAGTAACACCCTCAGGATTTTATTCCCCCACTTCTGGTTTGGCAGTACCACTAATTCCTTACTCTAAGGTAAATTAGTTTTATTATATTCCCTCTTTTCCAGCAGCGCCTGCTCTATACAATTATTTCCACCCAAGGACTACATAGAACTGCCTCAAAAACAAAGGAAAACTGAAAAAAAAAGTCTCTCACATTCTACGTTATGGGTGTTTCACCTAAGGTCATAAAAAAACTCAGTCTAGAAATTTATTACAGACCTTGAGGGACAATAAACCTTGCTAGGTTGTAAAATCCTAAAGTAAACAAAAAAAACCATTAGGCTGCCAAAGAAGCCTTCATAAACTGTTGTTAAAAATCACCATGGCTACAGAATGTTAATTATTAACTTTAGACACAAAGAAAATCTAAACTTAAAATCAATTATATTAAACAAATTATAGATATCACAATTTCAATCTATGTTTTGCCATCAATTCAAATCTTTCTTAGTCACTACGGATCCCAAACTGGCATACAATAATCTAACTGTACTCTCACTAACTTTTTATACATATCTACCATTATACTTCTCTTTTAATACTCCACTCCCACTCTTGTAAAGACTATTATTTAATTTGCTTTCTTCACGGCCTGGTTACACTTAACATACTGGTCCATTCCTCCAGGCCATTCAGGTTTTGCTCATAAGAAAAATAATTATCATCTTTTGACCAAAGTAAACTAAGTGACATTTGTCTCTTTCTGCCTACTTCACTATCCTATTGAGATTGCCTTGCAGCTTCTCTTAACCTCCTGTTCTAGTATCATCCACAAATGTGGACACCAGTCCCTCCAGTCCTTTGTCCAAATCATTGATATGTACAATGTGCAATTGGGATCCCAGAAGAGAATGCTGTGTGACTCCCCAATGTACCTCCACACACTCAAAATTCTATTCAACTCAACTTCTATTTCATTCCCTCCTTTTGAAACATCTTTAATTCCACTTTTTCAACCCTACCTCCATGTCAAATGCTCTTCTTCAAAACACTTACTGAAAGCTATCTGAAATTCCACAGTGCCACGGGTTGTATACAGAATAAGAGAGTGGTAAAAAGAGAAACAGCACTGACTTGGGACGAAAAAGGAGACTTAAGCATGGAGGTGGGGAATAGCAATTACATTAATATTTTGCATCTGACTTTACCAAAGATGATGATGCTACTTGGCCACTGTGATAGAGTCAGATGTAAAATTGATAAAGGGAGTGTTATTGCACAGACTACCTGTACTTAAAAGTTAATAAAGAACCAGATGGAATGCATCCAAGGATGCTGAGGCGCAGCAGAAATTGCAGAGTTACTGACAATAATTTACCTTCGACTCAGCAGTGGTGCCAAAGGGCTGTAAAAATGCACCCCTGTTCAAAAAAAATGAAGCAAAGGTAAGCCTACCAATTGAATGCTTTAACTTTTATTGTAGAGAAACTTCTAGAAACAGCAATTCGGGACAAAATTAAGTCACGTGGACAAATGCAAGTTAATTAGAAAAGTTAGCACGATTTGTTAAGGGAAAATCGTCTGTAATTAACTTATTGGAGGATAGTGTTAAACTTCAAAAGGAGCATAGTCAAGTTGGTGAAATGCGTAAATATGTGACAGATGAAGTTAAATGTTTAGAAATGTAAGGTGATACATTTTGGAAGGAATAAAATAGAGAGACAATGCAAAATAAAGGTAAAACTCTAAAATGGGATGCAGGATCAGAGGGACCTGCGTATATATGCATATAAATTATTGAAGGTGTCAGGATAGGTAGAGTTTGAGCGAAGTTAATAAAGTTTACAGTATCCTAGGCTTAGAGTACAAGAATCAGGAAATTGTGTTGGTCATACGCAGGCCACTACTTTGGCCTCAGCTGGAGTATTACATCCATTTGTGGAAGCTGCAATTTAGAAAAAAAGATAGTGAAGGCATTGCAGAGAGTTCAGAAAATATTCAACAGAATAGTTCCAGAGATGAGGAACTTCAATTAGATTTGATGAATTATGACTGTTTTCCTTTGAGAAGAGGAAAGCTGAGAAGAGGTTTCATAAAGGTACGCAAAATCATGAGGGGTCTTGACAGAATATGGAAACACTGTTCCCACTCATGAAAGGATCAAGAACAAGAGCCACAGATTTAAAGTAATTGGCAAAAGAAGTAAAAGCGACAACAGGACAAACTTTTCTTTCAGTGGTTGTTAAAGTCTGGAATCCATTGCCTGACACTATGGTAGAGGCAGGTCCAATCAAGGCATTTTAAAAGGGAATTAGTCTGAAAAGAATGAATGCCCCGGGTTAAAGGAGGAAGCCAGAGAAATGGAATTCGGTGAACAGCCGAGGTACACATGATGTGCGGAATGCCCCACTGCAATGTAATAATTCAGTGATTATTGCCGAAAACAAATACATTTTGTTGAAGTTTTTCTGTCATGCACTCATTGGGACAATTCACAAGAAATACCCATATAAAGGGTAAATGATAGTTATTTACATGGGAGGAGAACACTGATTTCTTAGTGAGTGGACTGACTGGTAGAAGCATTGCCATGAAGAATGTGCCAGTTAACTGTTAACTGTCAAGGGTTGTAAAATATTTAAACCAGACAGGTTCATTCACAATAGAATTCCCAACATTAGACGTAATTTGGTGATTGAATAACATTTGCATTAACAAAGGTTTAAGCTGCAGACAGGAAGAACATGTACACATACTGCATCTGTTTCAATTCAATCACCTGGTTTAAAAATTAAAGAAGATTTGGCAGTTAACTGATGATTATTATTAACAATTGCATTCTCCATTGCAACACCTAAATCAACTAGCCTACACTTGTTGAGAAATCAGCACTCTCCTACAGACGAAATGTTGTTTGACCTTTTCATTGATATTTCATGCAAATTGTCCTTACGAATCCAAGAAAAGCTTCAACAAAATGAGACAGTAAGAACTGCCGATTAGAGATAACACAGTGTGGAGGTGGAGGAACACAGCAGGTTAGGCAGCATCAGAGGAGTAGGAAAGTTGACGTTTTGGGTCTGGGCCCTTCTTTTCTGAAAAATCAACTTTCCTACTCCTCTGATGCTACTTGGCCTGCTGTGTTCCTCCACCTCCACACTGTGTTACCTTCAACAAAATGTCTTCTTTTCAGTAATTCCCAAGTTCTGTATGACTAAATGATTAATTCTGTGGTCTTCTGCATTTCACCATTCAGCATCACTGCCACTACTTCAAAGACTTCAACAAGTTTTGTCAATAGCACTTTCTTCTCTGAAATTTATCCTTGCAACCTCTATTGTTTCTTTCCCATGACATATTTTGCTATTTAATCTTTAGGTTAAGTCTTCCCTGACTTCAGTTGCCACACTATCCGGCCTGCAGTTATCCAGGTTATGCATTGGCACCCCTCCAGTTCTTTGACACATATGCTCTTTCCTACCACTGCACGACACAAAGTTTGAATATATCACTGTGCTCCATTTCAGATGTCTTTGGAAATATGTACTAAATACTGAAGCCCCATCTGCTCTCAGGCTCACGCATAAAGTTCTATCATCTGATTTCAAAGGAATAGGGAGTTATCCTTAGCATCCTGACGGATATCATTGTAATACTTTGCTTTATGCAAAGTGGCTGCCAGGTTTCCTAAATTACAACAGTGATCACATTTCAAACATTACTCCATTGGCTGTAAAGAACTTCCTGGTATCCTGAGATCATGAAAGGTACTCAGTAAATTGTAGTTTGCTTTCTTTAGAATTGGAAAATATATTAAATGTGCAACATTCACAACACATATACAAAACACTGAATTATCCAGAAGGGTCGATAATCACACATTTCTCCTCATCACCAAATATGACAATACAGACTGGTTAATGCTGAACGCATTGTAGCAGAGTAGAGTAAAAACAGGCAAGTCACAGTGTCCCATCCACCATGAAGTGTGGGGCAGACTTGATGGGCTAGTTCTTCTTGTTTGTCAATTTTGTGTACTGAGCATGATATCACAATCAGGATTTTAGTCAGCATGAGTACATTTCATATGCAGCCAATATCCCTCTGTGTGCTGATGTATGTTGATTCTCAGCTTCACGCTACTGCAATTTTAAAATTCTCACCTTTGATCTCAAATCCAACAATGGCCTTGCATCTCCCTATTTCTGACATCCTCCAGCCCCACAATCCTCTGGCTTCTCTGTATTGCTCCAGTTCAGGCCTCTTGTCTTGAACCTCCTGAATATCAATTACTCCCTCCTTGTTGATCACGTGGCTTCAGCCGCTTTGAATGTAAATTTTAGAATTCCCTTCCTAAAATCTTTCCCTTGTTCATGAAGTTCCTTAAAACTTCCCTCTTTGTCAAAGCTTTTGGTCATCCTGATATCTCCTTTCGTGGTCTATGTCAGATTTTGTCCATGAAGACACTTGCAAAGTGACTTGGGATATCTTACTAGATTAAGAAGTACCATTGAATGCAAGTTATTGTTGTTGCTGCGCTGAATTCCGGTAGAAACTAATAGAAATTGAATGCATTGACAACATTAATCCAGGGAATATTATGTGTTAAAGAATGCATAATGTCACCTATGAGATTGAAAATGATGGTCTGTGGGAGATAGACAAATGGTTGAGACAATCTGTACAAACAGAAGATGGTAATGATAATCAGCTGTCATCCAAATATTGACCACATCTTAGCTGACACCAATTAAACAAACAAATCTGGATTTGAGGATTTCCCAAAAAATAGTTTACTGTGTTTGCATAATTTTCCGTGTTTCTTTTAGTTGGCACACTAGATTAATTCATGCACTGCACTGCCTGCAGTTGAATAAAGGGTGCATTTAACTACTCCATTTTTTTGCTGGAAGAGTTTTCATTTCAAGATCAAGACATAATATCTAAAACTTTCCTAATTTTAAAGGCAAGGACAGAAAGTAGATAAAAGACAAATATTTACAGTATTTGCTTTATTAAACAAATGGCAGTATTTCGTTCTTAAGATGATGCATCGAATCTGAAGAAAGCCAAACTTATAATTGAAGGGTCCTGGCTGCAACAACAAATCAGTCAATGACAACAGAAATGAACAAGAAATATCTATACATTGACCACAAACAGCTTTTAGAATAATACCAAGAGATAATGATGGAAAGATCGCAAAATGTCTTGTGACATTAGAATGAAGGTAGTTGAAGATTCTACTAACACACAACAATATAAAATAAAGGTGGATAGTTGCAATATAATTAAGATAGTTTAATTCTGCTGTTTTTAAAGATCACATGGTCAGAGTCTGAAGACTTTAATTTAAAATATCACTAACCAGTACCTGCACAAAAGATATCTGTACATTTCAAAATCTTGCCCAAGTCAAAAGGTTAAGAGAAGCATCTTTTACACTTTAAAGTTTCATACATATTTATTACATCAAGCAGCACTCGCTCAGCAATAAATTGCTCACTTATGCTTAGTCTGAGTTCTGAGCTCCTAATCTCGTTACAGCCATGGGCCAACATGACAAAAGAGCTAAACTGGAGATGAGAGGTGAGAATCACTGCCTTTTACTCAGTCAAATGCTGTCTTGAAGGCTGGTATCAAGGAATCCTAGCAAAACATGAGTCAATGAGAATCGGTGAAAATCTGTTGGTTGGAGTCATACCTAGCACAAAGAAAGATGGCTGTGGTTCTTGAAGGTCATTCATTTCAGCTCCAGGACATCATTCCTCAGGACAATGTCTTAGACCAAACCATCTTCAGCTGCTTTATTAACATCCTTCCTTCCATCATAATGTAATGCCTGACTTGCTAGCAATGCCCATATTATGGGAATGAATGAAAAATAAATCATTTTTGGTAGAACAGAGAGCAAGTCTGTATTTCTATAGCACCTTTCATGACCACATGAAAGCACCTTATTGCCAATGATATATACCTCGAATTGTAGTTACAGTTGCAATTTAGAAAATGTTGCACTAAATTTGTGAAAAGTATTTTACAAAATAGCAATGCAATAACAATCAGATAATCCGTTTTTTGAGCAACACTGGTTGAGGTATCAATACTGAACAGGACACCAGGGAGAACTTACCTGGTTCCCTCTGAAATAATATCACGGGATGTTTTACATTCACCCAAGAAGGCAGATGAGGCGTGAGTTTAAATCCTTGTTGAATGAAGAAAGAACAAATCACTAATTTGCTTTGAAACAGTCGTATAATACAGAAAAATGGTTGAAAGTGTTTTATAGAGGTGCAATTAAAAACACTGGACCACACATCAAAGAAGGAGATATTTGGAGAGAGGTGAGTAAAAGCTAGGGTAGGTTTGCAGGAGGGCCTTAAAGGCAGAAAAGGAAGATAGAATTAGGGAGAGAATTCCAGATTTTGGCACCCTGGCAGCAGAAATCAAGCTCAGGAGAAAGAAAGATGGCATGCATAGGAATTAGAATTTGAAGGCAGCACAGAGATAGGAAAGGATGAGGCAAATGAAGTGTTTGAACACAAGTATGATAACTATCATTTTCAGGCACTGGGCTCAATAGAAAGGCAAGAGGACTGACAGAGAATGGCTAGGAGATTGGGGCAGAATACCATAACACTGTGGTCTCCAACCTGTAGATTGTGAGAGACTCTGATAGTCTATCTCGGTCTCAGACCCTCATACGCTGCCTGTGTCCCCTCTAAGCTGAGTATGCAAATCAATCATCAGAATTATACATGACTCCCACTTCTGGAGGCTGAGCTAGAGGTTCATGCAGGACAAAGAAACATTATAGGGAATGCTTCCACATCCCACATCCAACATCTGAGCAACTGAAGCTGACTCAGGGCCTTGGAATCAAATCGTGACCACAGAAGTGACTTCCTGTGCTTCCACTCTTGAAAGCAGTCGACAACATTTCAGATGTTCTAGAGGCATGGATCCAGGGGCCTGCCTGTAGTATGGCATGGCAGAGAGATGTCATGACTACAAGGTGAAGCAAGAGCAGGGGAAAGCAGCTTCCTGATCCATATTTAAAACTCATGATTGGTGCAAGTACAGGTGTTTAACTTCAACCAATTTTAAAACATGGTTAAACAAAGCCTGTATACTTGGTTGTTTATCCTGTGCATTGCATGACTTAACCCAAACTGTGTTCTCAGTTGTATACCAGTACGTAGTGCTATCTTGGTTTTTATCTAAGCCAAAAAAAAGTGACCCTGCCTAGCAATGATGACAAGTGGTGAACCTTGATCATTTAAAATAAAACTGAAAATGTAGAGCTTTCATGCAGAATGGGAAAATGAATTTCTGCTTACAACAATAAAAAAAAAGCATGTGCCGACTATGTCACCAAAGTATATCAAATAACTAAAAGGGAACTTGAAATGACACCAGACAACAATGCACAAGTAAACTCAAGAATGGTTTTCCCATGAATAAGCATCTTTCGGACGAAGAAACTTGATGAGCTAAAGGCCATTTTGAAAGCTCAACAATCACTGTTTTCCAAATCAGCAGCAAAAGTTTAAGTCTGCACTGAAACATTATTTTGTGTTAGCATTTTCTGACAAAATGCAAGTAATTATTCACAGTTGGCAAAGTAATTAAAGAAGCAATTACTGTGCCTTTAGGCACTTTATATTTTATAACAGCAATCCAGAACATCACTGGGTGCTTCCAGAAAGATTAGTGGAACTTTTGTCCAAAGATGTCTTTTGGCAACCACAGCAAGACCTGAAGGTCTGTGAATGTTTCTCAGTGCAGTTTAAGGAATTCACTGACATGACAGGCACAGCTCACCAGATTGCTTTTGTCCACCTGGTTTTCAGGGACATAACAACTAAAGAAGATCTTACCCTTTAGCCCCTTAAAGAGAGGGCAACAGCGGAGGATATCTACAATAAACTCAGAAGGAACATGCTTGGAAAAACACTCTAATCAAGAAAATGTTTTCCACCACAATTGATGGTCCATCAGCCATGATTAGCACAAATGTGGGCTTTATTGCATTTCGCAGAAATGATCTTGATTTTCCCCTCTTTTGTCAATTACCACTGTAAAATCCGTTAGCAAGCATTTGTGAGTAAAGTTATGTATTTTTCTCATGAAAATTGTTGTTGAGGTTCTAAACTTGATTCAAGTAAGAGCCCTTTGACACCACGTGGAGTCACGGAGTCAGAGTCATACAGCATGGAAACAGACCTTTTGGCCCATCTCATCCATGCCAAACAGGTTTCCTAAACTGAACTAGTCCCATTTACCTGCATTTGGCCTATATTCCTTTAAACCTTTCCTATCCATGTACCTGTCTAAATGACATTTAAATGTTGTAATTGGACTTGCTTCTACTAATTCTTCTGGCAGCTCATTCCACATACGCACCACCTTCTTTGTGAAAAAGTTGCCCTTAAGGTTCCTTTTAAATCTTATGCCTCTCAACTTAAATCTATGCCCTCTAGTTTTGGACTGCCCTATCCTGGGGAAAAGACCTTGGTAATTCACCTTATCTATGCTAAGGTCACCCTTCAGCCTCTAACGTTCCAGGGAAAAAAAGTCCCAGCCTCTCCTTAGAATGCAAACCTTCCAATCACAGTTACAACCCTGTAAATCTTTTTAACACCTTTTCCAGTTTAATAACATCCTTGCTATAGCTGTGCAACCAGATTTGTACACAGTACTCCAAATGTGGCTTTACCAATGTCTGCTACAGCAGTAACATATCATCACAACTCCTGTACTCAATACTCTAACCATTGAAAGCATGCATGCCAAACACATTCTACAACCATGTCCACCTGAGATGCCACTTTCAAGGAACTATGCACCTGCACCCCTAGGTTTCTCTGCTTGACAACACTCTCCAGGACCCCGCCATTCACCATGTAAGTTCTGCCCTGGTTTAATTCCTTACTCAATAAACTCAATGCAGTCTATGGTAAACTAATTGTCCATGTTGATGTGAGGTGGTTAAGTTGAGGAAAGAGAAAGTTTTGAGGGAAACATTTTTCAATTTAATTCAAGAAATTGTGACTTTTCTAAAATCAAGGAAGGAAGTGAGCAATGGGTTCTCAGACAATGCATGGTTGTGTGGCTTCAGGCTCCTGGCTCCTTACAGCTTTAATGTGAAAACAGTGAGATGAACTGTGTATTGCAAGGACAGGTCAGAGACTTAGCACATATGATCAGTGCTGTGAATGCATTCAAATTTAAACTGGATCTAGAGTTTTTTCAAGTCAAGAATAAAATGCTGCAATACTTCCCAAGTCTGGAGAAAATACTAGAAAAAAAAATCAAAGACAAAGAAAATGGTTCCATTCAGAAACTGCTGTGCACAGTTTAGGAAGTTAGCAGAGGAACTCAGTGCAAATTAGATGTGATGGAACAAATTGTTATGTTTGAATCAAATCCATTCCCTCAAGCTGACATTGGTGGGTTGGCTAAAAATTCCATTAGGTGTTTGTTTTACAAAGCAATGGAGTTGATGAGACAATTACGAAGCATTATGAATTGAGCTGAAAGCCAGATCAAGGAACAATGATTTTTGGGACTCTCAAACACAACTTCCTTCTATTATCCTGCGTTTTTAAAATAAAAGCCTACTTTGACTTCACATACCTCCATGAGACAGCATTTCCCCAAAAGAAGATAATCAAGTTCAAGTATCACATCCATCTAACAGATAGCCCTTTGATGGGCTGTATACGACTAACAGTCACAAATTACAATTCAAACTTCAACGTACTGACAGATAAATATGTAGTATTTACATTGAGACTTGGTGAGTAGAGGACAAAATGAATACTTCTGTATACTATTTTGAGAGCTTATTCATTTCTCCTTTTGGTATCAAGTGTACCACACTCTCCAAAATGAATCTCAGTGATTTAAAAATCAGGAATACCCTGGTTTGTGATGGTCTTTGGGCTCCTTACCCTCACTTTCAACAGACACAGGCTGCTTTCTCCTAGTCTTCTCCTGTGGGTTCTGTACAGCTCTTAGATCTTCCAGCTGCTTTAAAGCTCCTGGCAGACTTTCTTACTGCACCTAACCCCAAGCTGAACTGTCTGTTTCTGTGAGAAAACACACATAGATAAATTGAAACAAAGACACTTCCCTCACCTCCACAGTCCATATCTATGGCGATGTGGCATACTTTAGGACATTTTCAAAAGTAAATAACTTAATTATCTTTTGCCTTCAAAATAGCCATTTCATTTTGGGACCCAAATGAAAAATCAATATTTCTAATGGAACTAACTGCAGTCATTCCAGATTTGCTGGTTCCACTAAGAAACCTTGGTCATAAAGTCTTTTGAACTCATTTATCCCTACCAAAAGTAAAGAGGTGAGTTATCCACAAGTTTTCTCACTTCAAATTTCTCACAATCAACTGTTTCTATTTACCTACACAAACTAAACTCCATGAAGTTATTTTCTAAAATATGTGAATTATGAAATCAGATGCTCTAATACAGAGTGGAAAGTAATTTGGCCTAGCGTGCCTGTACCAGTTATTTCCAGAGCTAGCCAATTAATCCTATTACTTCTTTACGACCCAGTAACTGTCTCCCTCTTCAATAATTTATCCAATTCTTATTCAAAGGTCTCTAAGGAATCTATTTCCACCACCCTTTCATGCAGCTCATCCCACCTGTGAGTAAAAGAAATCTCTCTAGTTGTTTTGCCAATTATGTTACATCTCAGTCCTCTTGTTATCAATTCTGATGCCACTGAAAACAGTTTCACCTCATTCATTGTATCAAAACCCATAATTTTGGACATCTCTATTATATCTCCTCCCTAATTTTCCCTGCTATAAAGAGAAAAATCTTAGCTTCTCTAGTCTCTTTACATAGCAGAAGTCCCTCAATTCCAGTACCATTTTGGTAAACTTCCTCTGCACATTCTCCAAGGCCTTGCATCCTTCCTAAGTATGATGGTCAGATTGGGCATAATCGTACAAGTGGGACCCAAACAATGTTCTACAAAGCTCTCACTTAATTTTCTGTCTTAGTTAATTTGAACTTTTAGCTCCTGGAATTACAGCGTAATTCTGAAGATTTGAAAACCCTATGTCTCCTCAACCCCTCACAAATTCTCTCAAGTGCTGTAATACAATAACATAATAAGTGTATTGGCATAGGCAGCTCACCTTCACCCTACTGTGTTATGGACCCCTTAAAAACTGAATTTTCCCAGTACTTACTGTGCAGAATGAGATTTCAGATAACAGCTATTACAAGAGTAATTTAACTTTCTAAAATCTCAGCATATGAAACAAAGGGAAAAAATTATGAGAAGCACAGATGTCACGATGCCCACTGAACTAATGTCAACAGGTTATCCAGTGCTAAACGTACCCTATTATCAGTGCACCATTTATTAAAAGGAATGAAAACTAACGTTTAAATGGAGGTGGACAAGACGACAACGGTAATCATGCATAGCTGTTCCATGGCTATTGGCTAAAAGCTTTCAGACAATTGATCGATAGAGTGAAAATAACCTGCTGCCAGTAATATTATAAAACAATGAGTGCTCAGGGGAAGTGGGGAGTTGTTTTTAGGAAGTTCTCATCGAGCAGATCTTGTAAGTAGTAGTTGTCATTGGGTGCACTTCAGAAAGTAGTCTGCATTGAGCAGTCCTCATCAGGCAGACGGAAGACGGACCAGAATCCAGGGAGTCGAGCAACACCATCTTTCTTGGGGAAGGCCAAGAGATCCTCCACAACTGCCAAAGGGAAGAATGTAGACTGTTGGCACTGCGACCACCAAAGACTACCAGAGACCATCACAAAAGGGCTTAGGATCACTGGGACATGGGAGTGCACTGCCTTTACTCCTCCATTCCACAGAACAGCCTCAGGATCAGTAAAGCATCCTCATCAGTCACAGGTCATATATTTCCTTTCTTTGCCTAGTTAAATAATGTAGTATATCTAAATTGCTGCTTCACAATAAAGTATCAGAAAATTGTGATAAATTGTCAACTGCCTAGATCAGGTAATGAGCACACTAAAATCAACATCGGAATCTTTCATTATCTGAACGTGAGCCTATTTGACAGGTCACTACAAGCACAGGCCTTTACATACGGACTTGAAGCATGCTCACCAACAGTGAAGGATAAAAATGGAGTGTCTGAGAAGCCGGAATTGGTGAAGCAATGATATGTCAATGGAGATAAAGAGTTGTAGAAAATTGCAGAGATAGATGAGAGTCATGGGTGGATCTAAAGACAAGGCAAAGCATTAGTAGACTGTGTACCGATGTCAGTCAGCTATTGCAAACATGGCAAGGTGGTTCTTATATTCATCACTTTTAAAGAATCATGAAAGTGCATGAAACAACCTTTGATATTTAAATTACTCAAACTTGTGACCTGCTCATCTAAATAGCCTAACTGTAATATAGAACAATTGGATGAAGGTATAATATGATACGTAAACCAGCTAGAAAGTAGGTTCATTCAGTTGATTAAATCCAGGTGACATGAACACTTCCCAACTCCTATACTCAAAGGAATGTGCAATGAAGGCAAGTGTGCCAAATGCCTTTTTAACCATGTCTATATGTGAAGCAAACTTCAAAGAATTATGTACCTACACCCCAGTCCCTTGCTCTATAACACTACCCAAGGCCCTACCATTAATTGTGCCAAAATGTAATACCTTGCATTTATCCAGATTGAACTTCATCTGCCATTTTTCAGCCCATTGACCAATTTGATGAAGATCCCTTCGTAACCTCAGAAAATCTTCTTCACTGTCTACTATGCCATCTATTTCAGTGTCATCTGCAAATTTACTAACCAAGCCTTCTATATTCTCATCCAAATCATTTATATAAATGACACTGCATGACACCTTTTGTATTCACATCAGGGGCAGACAGAAACCTTCCAGCTGAAATACAGAACTTCTCACAGTGCATCACTTCCTCATTAATGCATTAGAGTATCAACAAGGAACATTCACTCTCCAAGTCCCTGGAGTAAGACTTGACCCAAAAACCTTCAAACTCAGAGTGAGAGTACTTCCCACCGAGCGACATACATACATACAAAAGACAGACAGGAATACAGGGATACATTGATAGTGTTGGATGGGGTGTATAATTACTGATTTAGAGTAGTTAGGCCAAATTGCCTGTCAAAGCTGTTACAAAACTTTATGTAATTCAGTCCCCCTACCTTGTGATCCCTGAGTTTAATAAAATTTACTCTCTGAAAACACAGATAATAGTCCTGTTGGAGAGTTCAGAGCTCATGAAATGCCATTGAGAGTCAGCATCTTAGGAAAGAGCCAGAGGAAGAATAAAGCTAAAAAGAATGAATCTTTACAAATTAAAGTGGTGCAAAAGATGAACAGTAATTTTAAATTTAATATGGGAACTAAGGTTTTATAAATGACACACCAAAACATGAAAGTTATGCTAAAGACTTTATAAATAACCGATTTGGCCCCAGCTGGAATACGGCATCAAAATCTACGCAGCACTTGAATGTCAAGGTTTTGAGAGAGTACAGTGGCTATTTACCAGAAAGGTACTTGGAATTAGAGACTTCCTTTATATGAAAAGTGTGGGAGCTGGGATTTTGCTCTTTATAGCAGGGAAAGGAAAGGAAAAATTTAAGAAGGCATTCAAAATTATGTAGAGTTTTGATAAATTAACTGAGGAGAAATGGTTTTCATTAGCGGGAAAGTCAATAGTTAGAGGAAACAGATTTAAGGTAATTGGCAAAGGAATCAGAGGGGAGATGAGATGATTTTTAATGCAGTGAGTTGCTATGATTTAGAATATGCCACCTGAAAGCACAGTAGAAGTGAAATGAATCATTTCATTCGAAAGGGAACCAAATATAAACTTGGAGGGGAAAACATTTGCAGGGTAATAGGGGAAGAACAGGGATGTGGTGCTAATTGGTACTAATTTCCAAGAGCTGGCACAGGCATAATATGTTGAATGTCCTCTCCATGCTGCATCATTCGATGAAAATGCAGGTAAATATAATATATAGAATATATGGCTGCATGACATAAAGGATGCGGTATAACTCTAAACAACTCATTGGAGACGCTTAATCCATTTAGTAATAAACACAATGATAATCTGCAGGTCATGGGAAAATATGATAATTTCAGAGCAGAAATAATGTAGAAATCTGCTGAAATTGTAATCCTGGTATCGTATCTCACAATGAGTCGAGTTGTCACGAAAAAGCTACTATTAAGCTTCTGAAAGACTGCCACAACACCTGATTAATGGATAAATGCTGTAATTGATTAGCAGAGGAGTGGGAATTAAAACAGAGTTCAGCATCAACAATGATTGCTTGACAAAGGCAGCTGACATAAAATGTAAAATGATAGCCTGCAGCCATAATGCCATCAAAGAGCAAGAACAGTTCAAATCAGGAGACTGCCTGGTCTCCTGTGCTCTGCATTTCTTGCCTTTTCTTTTGCTAATGTTATGTGTTAAACTGACAGCAGCCATTATGAAGGCTGCTCGCCAATTCACCATCATACATCAAGTTGTAAACTTGCTACAGAAAAGAGTTAAATGGCTCCATTATTATTCAATGCAAAGGTATTTTAAATTCTCTTGGTTATTTTAGATATCATTATTAAATCAAAATTCTTTGGTTCAACTATTAACTCTGTGGAATTAAATCTTTCAAAATAAAGACCTCTTCATCTTCAAACAGCATAAATTAAGGTTACATTTGGTGTGAAAATAAATTAGGAGGCATGAAATAAATTCATTTATTCTGAGAGTTGCACATTTTAATTACGTGCAACAGGTTTATTTAGAACAGGTTCTGAGGAAGGGTCACCGGACCCGAAACGTTAACTCTGTTTTCTCCTCCACAGATGCTGCCAGACCTGCTGAGCTTTTCCAGCAACTTTGTTTTTGTTCCTGATTTACAGCATTTGCAGTTCTTTCGGTTTTTATTTAGGTTTATTTAAATAAGTGTTTAATGTTAATGAGCTAAAGATATGCATGTCAACAGATAATTCAGAAAGTCATTAATTAAAAAAAAAGTCAATCATTTTTAGAATGAGGTTTTGGCACT
Source organism: Rhincodon typus (assembly GCF_021869965.1). Taxonomy (NCBI): domain Eukaryota; kingdom Metazoa; phylum Chordata; class Chondrichthyes; order Orectolobiformes; family Rhincodontidae; genus Rhincodon; species Rhincodon typus. The sequence continues at coordinate 92,352,936 of NC_063337.1, read as the reverse complement.
CAATCATACAACAGCATCAAATGAAGAGAGCAGGCCCTTTGAGTAAAGATTGATGAAAAGGCTGTGTGACTAGCTTAGAAATCAGCAGTACTGTGCCTGGCTCTATGACGTAAAATTTATGCAATTTAGTTCTGTTGACGATAAGTTGATATGTCTATACTACTTAATACCCAATACCCATCAAAAGATTACAATCCTTTCTCTGTTGACTTTTGGAATAGTTTGGAATAACAAGAAAGTTCAAATAGCCACGCACTTTCAGTCAGAAAGCCTGAATAAATTGGAGCAGGAAACTGTGTACCTCATGCTCAGACTGTATCACCTCTCTTAAGCAAATATAATAATAACTTACATTTAAGTCCACATTTTTGTGGTGGTTTGAAGCTTTAGAATCATAAAGCACTCAAGGAGGGCAGCTGACACATCGTGCCTGTGCCAGTTCTTCAAAAGAGCTATCCAATAAGCCCCACTGCCCCTGTTCTTTAATGCTGCTTTTGAATCAGCTTCCAACATCCTTTCAGGCAATGCACTCCTGATCATAGCAAAGTGCTGCATAAAAAATATCTTCATCTCTCACCTGGTTCTTTTGCCAAGTACCTTAAATCTGTATCCTGTAAAGGGAAATATTTTGAAAAGTAATCTAATTCTACAACCCTAAATTCCAATGGTGGAGAATAGCTGATTAGTTCCTTCTAAACGGCGATTGAGGGTTTCCGCTTCCACTACCTATACAAGCAATCTTTTGTATATACTAAGCACTGTACAGTGCTTGTTTTAACGTCTCATCTAAAAGACAGCACCTCAGTACTGCATTTGAATTTGTACTCTGAACAGGGACAGAACGTATGACCTTTGATGCACGACTGAGGCAGTGACAGGTCATATGTATGTACACATGATGGGACCCATTATCTCCTGGTATTTCTCCAGTTCAGTATACAGCCTCAAAATGAACCATTCTGGGTATCATTTTCTTGCATCAGGGTGATAATGTCGTGGTGTGGTAGCAGATCATGTTTTCATGTCTCTGCTCCTGTGAGATGGTTGCCCTGCATTAGTGCTACGACCAGGACAGTAGGTCAAGTCTAGAACCATGGCCTGAATGTATAGTGACTGTTCCAACAGCACATCCCCTAGGCCCATGTCATCCATTTTTAAGAACTTGACCTTGTAATTCTGGCAGGCAACACTTTGATTTTAAAGTGCTCAATCCTTGTTTTCAAATCCCTCTGCTGTCTTACCCCTCCCTAAATCTATGACCTCCTCTGGCCCACAGCCACCCAAGATCTCTACGATCTTCCAATTCTGGTCCCTTTCTTATTCCCAATTTCTTCTGTCCCTTCATTGGTAGCTCTGCCTTCAGTGACCTGGACCAAGTCTCTGGGACTGCCTCTTTTCTCCAATTCTCCCACTCCTTTAAGGTGCCCCTCAAGACTTGACTTTATGACCACGTTTTTGGTCACTATTCCAAACACCTCGTGTGACCCGGTGTAAAATTTTGTCTGATAATGCTCCTGTGAAGTATCTTGGGAGGTTTTACAATGTTCAAGGTGCTATATGTGAGTTTTTTTTTCAGCTGGTCATATTATGTGCAAAGAGGTGACGAACTAAGGTTAATATTGCCTGGCCTATCACTGGAAGTGGAATTGTTAGTTAGGTACAACTATTAGCCTTTTACACAGTAACATGAATGGGAGCAGAGGATTTACAGTTATCTACTAAACATGGTTGCAAAGACACCTCAAGCCTGACAGAATCACCGCTTCTGGTGGTCAATCAAAATAAGGGAGAATACAGGGGGTTCTACTATAACGCAATAGATGTGTTCCTGTGAAACAATGCACTATGGAAAACCATGCTATAGAATAACGGGGTCTATGAAAAAAAGGGGGTTGGGACAGACTAAAAAAAAAAAAAAAAAAAAAAAAATCGCTTAAAATGACTCAAAAATCAATCAAAAGCATAACACATAGGATAGCACTGTTTGAACAAATTTTTAATTTTAATGAAATAACAGTAAATTTATCACGTTATCTTGAAAAAATGTCAAGAAAACATGATGGGGGGAGAAGGTTCTGAGGTAGGTCTGTTGTTAAAGCAGGAGTTGAGGGTTCTCATCATCATCACCACCTTCAGGTGCAGTTTTGTTTGCAGGGTTAGGGTAAAAAATAGTTAATCCAGAAGTGGATGGCTGTGGTTCATGGTCTTCTGACTGTTTCTTGGGGCTTGGCTTAAAAAAGACATCAAGTTTTTGTTACTTTGTCCTTTTTCTTCATTCATGAAGAAGCAGCTCACAGGATGCCAAAGAAGATCTTATTCTACGAACTGCTACCCTACTGTGTTCTACATTGTAATCGTTGTCCTCTAATCGTTGCAACTGTTTCTCAATTTCCCTCAGGACAGAAGACAAAACAGTAGTGGAAAGCTCTTGCGGTGCTGCATCCTGGACTACTACTTCTCCATCTCCAGCTTCCACTTCCCCCTCAGCGGCAAGTTGTTGTAGATGAGCTGTAGAGATGTCTTCACAGTGGGACTCAAGCAGCTTTTCAACATCCTCACTCTCCACTTCTTCAAATCCAACTTGTTTTGCAAGATCAGCACGATGTTTTTTGATTCTTGGGAGCTCTTCTGACGGATCAAAGCTTTTTAAATCTTGAAAAAAATCTGGGAGAAGCTTCCACCAAACTGCATGCAAGTAGTCCTTACTGACATCACTCCAGGCCTCCACGATCATGTCAATTGCAATCTTGATGTTAAAGCTCTTCCAAAATTGAAGAGCGCTGATCTTAACCCCCTCAGTGGCTGCAATCAGCCTCTTAAAATGTGCGTGCCTTAAATAATAAGCTTTAAAAGCTGCTACTGCACCCTGGTCCATTGGTTGATGGAGAGAAGTTGCATTTGGGGGTAGAAATAGCACTTTGATGCTTCAGAAAGCTCACCAATGGTCTGAGGATGGCTTGGCACATTATCCAGGATGAGGGGAATCTTGAAATCCACATTTTTTTTCCTGCAGTACTTTCTAAAAACATCTTCGAAAACATCAACAATAAGGTCAGAAAAAATTTGCTCAGTCATCCAACCTTTTTTGCTTGACCTATAGTAGATACCTAGAGCAGACTTAAGGTGACCTTTCAAGGTTTGTGGGTTGGCAGAGTGGTAATCAACACCACAGTCTTAAGTTATAATTCTCCACTGGCACTGGCACCCAGCAGCACAGTCATACGATCCTTTGCCACCTTAAAGCCTGGAGCGTGTACTTCATTCGTAGAAATGTAGGCACTTGATGGCATTCGCTTCCCGTATAAACCTGTCTCATCCAAATTAAAAATTTGATGTAAGTTGTGGCCTTCTTCATCAATTAATTTTTTTTACTGTGAGATGAAATGCCATCACATGCTCCTAGTTCGCACTGGCAGCTTCGCCACATAACTTTACATTATGAAAAGCAAAGCGGTTCTTAAAACCAGCAAATCAGCTACTGCTAGCACTAAAGGCAGGCATTTCTGCAGGATTTTTGGCTTGTTTTATTAGATCTTCATAAATTGATAAGGCTTTCTCCTTTATGGTGAGAAGGGTGGTCCTAGACCACTTCTTCGATGCTTTTCTATCCACACACTTAGAAGCCGCTTCATCTCCTCAGGTTCCTTTGTTCGTGACCTCACAGATTTGCTAGTTCTCAGACTTGTTCCAACAGTACAGTTTGCTTTAATCTTTTCTCCAACGTCTCTAATGGTATGTAAGATAGACTCCTTCATTCCTGTTGCATGAGCAATATCACATGTTCCCTCATTAAACTCAAACGCCTTATAACATCGAGCTTCTCTTCCGGTGTTTTTGTCTTTCTTTTACGTACACCACCTTCAATTTTATCATCAGGACACTTCTTGTTATCATTCTTGCCACTTTGTCCTCGCATTTTGTGGGTAACACAGCAGAATTGTACAGTACCTCTCATAGCGCGAGGATCCTCGATGCCAGCATGGGGACTGTTTTGGCGCATGCTCAGGACAAAGCCCTCGAACCAATCGTGTGATGTCGACATGGGGATCACGTTATAGCCAACACAAAGTTCGCGTTTTACAAATACCGTTCCCCCTACTCGTCAATCGTGTTGTAGCTAATTCGCATTGACGGAATACACATTATAGGGGAACCCCCTGTAATGCTAAAATTAGAGACAAGACATTCAGGAGGTTGTTAGGAAGTCCTTCTTCAAACAAAAGGCAGTGTTAATCTCAATCGCTCTCCCCCAAAAACAGCCAGTGAAATTGGAAATCAAATGAAATTTTGAAAATTAAGACTGGTAGATATTTTTTGGTAGGGGTATTCAGAGTTACTGCACCAGGCCAGGTTGGTGGAAATAAGGTACAGACAGCCATGATCTAACTGAATGGACAGGACCAAGGATCTTAATGGCCACCTCCTGTTCTATCTTTCTAAACTAAAGAAAAGTTATTTTCTATAGAAATAGCAGCAGAGTGGGTGATGCAAAATGCTGAAAAATGAAACATCCTCCAATATTAAAAGTATTTAAAAAGTAGCCAATAAGCTGCACAAAACAGAATTAAAACATGTATATTTCTTGAAACAAATAACATTAAAAGGAAACAATAGAAAAGGCTAAGTCTTTAAACAGCTGTGAGCATGGGGGAGGCTCACAATGATTAAGTCCTGTAATTCATTAACCCTCCTTGCTGAGATAAGTCATCAATCAACAGGGCCATCTGCCATGACAGGACTTAAAAAGGAAAGACTTGCAATAATACAGAATCTTTCAGGATGTTCTGAAGTGCTTTACAGCCAATGAAGTACATTTTTGAGTATAGTCACTATTGTCACATAGAAAATACTTGCAAGGTCAATTTGTGTAGAGCAAGCTCCCACAAACAGCACTGTGTCGGTAGCAGATAACCTGTTTTGGGGCTTTTGAAATATGTATGAGATCAATTAGAAAACATGTAAACTTCATTCCTTTTCTTCCTCTCAAAGTCTTGGCTCAATTCTTTGGTACTGCTCCAAGGATCTCATGCCAATCTCACCCAAGTAGCAATTATATTATTCATGCGTACAAACAAAACACCATTCACACGTATGTCCTGGTTTCAGTCCTCATTAAACCAAAAAAAGGAAGCACATTTATATAGCACCTTTCAAAAATCACAAAACATCTTAGAGCACTCTAGTCCGTAACTTTCTTTTGAAGTGAGGTTGCTCTTGAAAGAGGTGCAGCCAATTTGAACATACCAAGCAAACACAAACAGCAATGAAAAATTAAAGGAGATAATTAAATCTTTAGTGGGCAGATGAGATGTACATACTATTTCAGAGCAAAAACTCTTAACCATTTTCATGTCTAACACTATGAGTCCCCATCATGACCTTGGTAATACTACATGACTTACCACTGCACTGGAGATTGAACAGAAGATTCTTCATTGTCTGTATGGCTTACTCACTCACAAGATTCAAAGGCAACTCATTGGGAATGCTCCCATCCTGGGTACCTAGTGTTCTAATGAAATCTCTCTCTCCATACATGGTATCTGGCCTGTTCAATACCAGCAGGATTTTATGAGATAGTAGGATTTTATGACTTCGTTATTAATGAAAGAGTTTAAGCTACATAAAACACAATGAGTTCCGTCGTTACTTCACAGATTAGGGAGCGGAAAGCTAAAATAAACATAAAGTAGCAACATGGAACATTCCAACAACTTTTTTAAACTTGGTGGGACATGAGCATCACCGGCTGGCCAGCATTTATTGCCCATGTCTAGTTGCCTTTGAATTGCTTGGCTTGCTAGGCCATTACAGACGGCAGTTGAGAGTCAACTACATTGCTGTACGTCTGGAGTTGCATGTAGGCTAGACCATGTTGAAGATGGCAGATTTTCTTCCCTGAAGGACATTAGTGAAACTGGTGAAAGCAGATTCAAGAACGGCTTTCAAAACAGAATTACAAAGAGGGAATGTATGCAGGCCTATGAGGAAAGGCCAGGAAAGTGGGATTAATTGGATAGCTCTTTAAAAGAGCTAACAATGCCATGATATGCCAAATAGCTTCCTCCTCTGTATCATACTACACAGCAAAACTCTTCAAGACAGCATAGTAATAAACTAGTGACTGTGTACATATACATTTTCCATTAATGCATAAAATCTCACAGGGTTTATGAAAACCTTTACACTACAGAACAATTTGACTTTTTTTTGCTGTTAATCCATTAATCCGTCTTTAAGAGTGGTACCTGAATGACAGCACTCATACAATGAGCAGCAGGATTAGTTGCAGGATGGCACATTTCTGAAGATTCAATCAGTTTTATGAAAATACATGCCAACACACCACAGTCTAATGCCATTGACAACAACAGCATTGAGACGGCAAAATGGAATGGAAATAAAGCTTTCTTATTTACACTAACATTTGGTGCAATCTTTGAAGATGGCAGTGTAAATTTTAGTAGAATTAGGAGAAAAAAAACTTAAGACGTAGAAAAAAAAATGCACATGTTGAATCGAACAATTTGAACAGACACAGCCTAAAATTGAAAGAAAGCACTTTACTATTTTGTATGAAGGCCTAATATATATTTTGTGTTTGATGATGGGACACACTTAAATATCTTGACAGTTTTAGCACCAACTATTGTGTTTTATTTCCTTGAAACTAATACTCATACAGTGTCATTAAACTTTGGTCAGTGATTTTATACAACGTGCAATTGCACATGCATATAACAACATGTTTGGCAGATCGCCTTTGAAAGGCTTCATGTGATGATTGTAGATCGAGATGGAGATTAACCAGAAATCCTTTATGAGAAATTGAGTGCAATTTTTGCAAGTTCACATGTAAGAGATTCTTCATGTGCTATTATCTTAGCATCACACAACATAAGTATATCCAAAGCAAATGCAGCATTCAGGATTTTAATTTTGTATTAAGGAAAGTTTGAATGGCTCTGGAGAAAGAATAGGCATGGGAAATAATTAGATAGTTCTTTCAAAGATCCAGGACTGGCATGATGAGATGAATGGCCCTCTTCTTTGCTACAAATCCTCTGATTTGGGATCTCTTCTTATCTCTTCTCATCCCTTGAGATCAGAGATGACCTACTTCCACTCTGGTTTGATGGGTCCTAAGAAATGTTCCCTCTAAGCTGCATGGTCAGTGAGGGTCTGTGCACACTGATTGGTTTCTGCTTCTGGAAGTTGCTGCTGCGCACAAACACTGGAGTCTGCACAGTGGCAGCAAAAATTAGAGGGAACACAGGTTTGGCCATGGGTGATAAGTCCGATGCATAATCTGCAGAAGCTGCAACATGTGAGCAGGTGGTCCTTGAAGGGTTGGGTAGATGTGTTGTTTGGAGGTTTGGGCATCCCTCCAATGCCTGACTTTATTCCTATTTTTCCAACTAAGTATTTGATGTATCTGGTACCTTTGCAGATGAGCCTACCCAACATTCAGCCAATCATAAGTCAGAGACCACACACTTGTTGGCACACAGGTACTGTCAGCTCTCAGCTATGATCCCCCATAGCACATTTCTATACCCATTATGGACTACAAGCTTTAATAGGTTACGCAGCTTTGGAATGGTCAAGAGATGACTGTAATTCTGTTTGGATTGAATGCATATTTTTCAGCAGGAATTGCTAGGTTAGTTAAATTAGGAATGGGAGGTCAAGCTGACTTTCCTTTATTTCAGAGTCCATGCAAGGGTGAAACAAGCTACCTACAAAACAAACATGGATGGTGACCTAAAATGGTCCCCAGTCTTGCAACAATTTTCAGCATTATTTTTGAATTCTGCCATGCAATTGCCCTTCCTATTGCTGTAATCTCTGCCAGCCCAAAGTCCTTTGATCTCTGTGCTTCTCCAATTCTGACCTTTTGTGTATTCACAATTTCCTTCCCACCATAACTGACAGAAGATTTCTGCCTTAAGCTCTGAAATTCCCTCCATAACTCTCTCTCCATCTCCCTCTCTCTCCTCTTCTAAAATACCTTTTACTGATAACCTAGATATTTTCCTAAACAAATCATTCAGCAATGCTACACACCACTGGAGCAGGTGGGACTTGAACATGGGAGAGGAGGGACACTACCATTGTGCCACAAGAGCCCCTTATGAGATCCTTTATTCCCCACCAAGATCTTGGTCACCTGTCTGAAAATTTCCTTGTGTTTGATGTCAGATTTTGTTTGACAATCAGTCCTGTGAAAAGCCTTGGAATGAATTGTGAAATTGAAAGCACAAAACAATTGTCAGCTGATATTATTGTAAGTTGTCCAACAATGACAGTTATGGCTACCACTGACTAACTGAATGTAAGACCATAGGCAGTTCTTTGTCTTGCTGGAAGCGCCAGCTCTAACATACTTCCATTGTAGCACTGCTGCCAAAATCAATGCTACCTTTAGTAGCAACCTTTGAATCTAAATCTTGTAGAAATCTTCAATTAAGTAATATAAATCAAGATGGTTAGTAATGAATCTAAGGGAGATTGTGGGACACAGTGGGCAATGCCTGCGAGACAGAAGCTTCAAGTTGGAGTCCCACCTCAGGGCTTGGTGGCCAATAAGGGCGCATCTATAATGAGGCTAAAGAGTTTGAGTGTCAAATTGTGAAGCCTTCCAACACACGCCATTGGCTGGCAGTAAGAATGGGAGAGATTCCTCATTGGCCATTTGTTGAAAAGAACATTAGAGTCTCCACTGATATTAGACTAGGACATGTGTGTAATAGCACATGTTGCCACAGCAACTTGGACTCCCTAAGTGAATAGTAACATACCACCGCACCAACAATTCGAGTGGGGAATGGAGAAAATTCTTTTATCCAGAGAATGATGCGAATGTGGAACTTGTTATCAAAATGAGTCATTAAAGTGAATAGCATAGATGCCTTGAAGGGAAAGCAAGGAGTGTGCACAAAGGAGAAAGGAATATAAGGATATGTTGATTGGTTGAGATAAAGTATCTGTGGGGAGAACAGCATAACGATCAACGTGGATCAGTTAGAATGAACTGTCTGTTTCCGTGTTGTAAATGTCCAGGTTTGTCTAAAAATCAAATGGTTACAGCACAGAGGGAGGCCTTTTAACCTATTGTGACTGTAAAAGCTCTCTGTGACAGTGCCTCAGCTTGTCACACTTCCTTAGCCTTTCCCCGTTGCCTTATGAATATTTTCACTTGAGGTGCTTAGCCTTTTTGAACTCAGGACTGTATCTGCCTCCACCACACTTTCAGGAAATGAACTCCCAGATCTTAATCACTTGCTACATATAGAAACTTTTCCTCATGGTTCCCAATCTTTCTACCAATGCGACCAGTTTCTCTCTATCCACTTTGTGATGAATTTGAACTGTTTTAAAAAAATCAACTCTCCTTGTGATCTTTTATTCTCTAAAGGGAACAAATCCAACTTCCCCTAAGTAAGCTTGCTTCAATGAAATCAAAACCACAAGAGAAAGATGCAGGACAATCAATATCAATATAGAATTAAAACCTCGGTTTCCAAAAGTGAAAAGCATTCTAAATTATAATAAAATAACTCGTGTAAGGTCACTTCATACGCCTCCAATTTACAATCTAACAGAACTAAAGATGCCCAAAATAGTAAGCTGGATTATATGTTTGAAGTAGTTATCAAGAATAATTTAATGCCAGTGTTTTCTGAATGCCTAACTGCCAGGGCAGAATTAGCAGATTAAAATCATTTCCATCTTGTTACTTAATGCTAATATAGGAATGGACAAGGTTTAGTTTAGAAAATGACTTTGTTGACACCTTTTGAGCTTCAAGTGACATGCATAGGTTGTACTAATTTAGTACCTTTAGGTAACACGATCCAATTGATCAGTCCATGATTTGGAAGTCATGCAAGTTTCATCAGATCATGTGAATGTTGGTAATAGATTCTTCAGCCAGCCTTCCACTGTGCTTTGATGAAAGGATTTCAATGGCTAAAAACCTGTTGACTGAAAAATATTCTCCCTCATCTCTGTTTTAAGTGGGAGATTGCCTATTTTGAAACTTTACAGGAATAGTCACAAGAGAATAGATGAAGAATGACAGTTCCCAGTGTTGCAGTGCTATGGCGCAAGGGTGGGGGAATGGGACAAATTGAGCTGCTCTCCCGGAGAGCTGCTACACGCACACTCAGTGAAATTGCCGGTTTTTCTGCTGTAATAGTTTCTTCTGCTTCCGCCACCCCGATTTTAATTTTGATCTGTGCTGCATCATTCTAGATTTGAAACCTTCAGAAAAGAACAAAAACAGCACTGAAGTTGATTCTTTAACAATAAGCCTTGTTAGCTTCAGAAAGGTAACATATTCTAAATGTGCAAAGTGTACACTATTTCTAATGACATATTATTAGGATTTTGTCGGGAACGTGAAAGGCTCTTCATCTTGCAAAACAATCCGTGACTTTATTTCCAAATAACCCCAAAAGACATTGTGGATAAAGTGACCTTTTCTCCCCCCTTCAGGTAACGTTGATACTTTAAATAGTCCAATGCAGAATAACACTGCTCAAATTTATATTAAAGAGCCACACAGACAGCAGATGTCCTATCTGCTAGTTGTCAATGTTACAAATACGTGTCCCTTTAAGATGGAAGATAATTTCTGATCAAGCTGTTCAGGATGTTATCACACATCTCTCCAGGAGGTGGGATGTGAACCTGGGACTCCTGGCTCACAGCAGGGACACAATCACCGCACCATTTCAATTCAATTCCACTTTAAAGTTCTAAACTCCAGTTGAAACAAGCCCTGTCTGTCCACCGTATTCTTATATGATTTTATTCTCATTCCATGTATCTATCTAGTCGAACACCTCTGAATCACCCCAATGATTTACATTGTTCCTTAAATAACAAGATCAAAATTGCACACAGTATTCGAGGTGTGGTCTCACTAATGACTTGCATAACTCAAGAATAACATTCTTACTTTAATGTTCAATTCATCTTACTATAAAGGATAGTACCTATTAGCCGTGTTGATTATGTGCTCTACCTGTATCTGTTTCTGAGAATCATGCATTAGAACACTTCAATTCCTGAGCAACTTGGAATTCTGGAGTTGTTCTCCATTTAACTAATACTCTGTTTTTTCATTATTCCCGCACAAGGTTAGCAACTTCACATTTTTCCACATTTACTGAGCCAATCTATATCGGTCTACAATTACTTTATGTCTTCCTTGCAACATACTTTCCTACGTACTGTGGTAAGTTCTCTGAAATTTGCCACTTCACCTTTACCTCTCCCACTGACGTAAAATTTTAAGATGTTGAAGCACCAACACAGAACTCTGTAGGACTCCACTTGTCACAACCAGCCAATGAGACAAAGATCAATTTCTGCATAATTTCTGTTTTCTGCAACCAATCTTCTATCCATGCTTATATGTTACTCTTACACTATGTGTTTTAATTTTCTGCAATATCAATTCAACACATGCTTTTGTTAAACCCAAGCATTGTACATCTACAGCCACCCCATTATCCATAGTGCATGTTACTCCTTCAAAGAATCCCAATAAATTGGTTAGACACAACTTCCCTTTGATAAAACTATGCTACACATTCCTGAATACCTTGAGATATTATAAATGTGCAGTTATAATCCCGTTACTCTTCAATTCAATCATGTACCCCACAACAGACATCAAGTTAACAGGCCAATAGTTCTCTATTCAAGAGGGAGGAAGGCAAAAAACAAAGGGGTTTATTTGCTACTTTTCACTCCAATAGAACCTTTCCTGGATCTAGGGAATTCCTTGGGAAAATAAACGCTAACACATCTATTATTTCATTAAAAATCTCTTTTAAGACCCTCGAATAAAATCCACCTGGACTCAGAGACTCATCAGCCTGCAGCTCCATCAATTTGCTTCATATTACTTCCCTCATTATTATAACTTCGCAAAGTTCCTTTCTCCCTTCCGAATATCCTGTCGTACAGATGTTACGCAAATGTTTTAAATATATCCTACATTAAGAGCACAGAAGCAAAATATTTGTTTATTTCATCTGCCATTTCCCTATTATCCACTATTAACTCCTCATTCTCAACCTCTAGAGAACTGACACTCACTTTATTTATGCTTTTACTTTCTAAATACCTGTAGAATGACTTGCTATCCATTTTTATATTCCTAGTTAGAGTCTTTTGTACTCTAATTTCTTCCTCCTGCCTAACCTTTCAGTCATTCTCTGCCATCTTCTATATTCTGAGCAATCATCTGACTTGCCATTTAGCTTTGCACAGTTGTATGTCTTTTCTTCAATTTTGATCCTTTCCCTAGCTCGTTTAGTTAATCACGTTTGGAGAATCCTCCCCTTAGAGAGTTCCTTTACAGGAGAAATATACTTATTTTGAATATTCTGAAAATTTCATAAATGTCTGCACATACAGTTCTGGTCACTACACTACCAGAAGGATGTGGATGCTTTGGAGAGGGTACAGAAAAGGTTTATCAGGATGTTGTTTGGTATGGGGATGTTAGCTATGAAGAAAGGTTGGATAGACTGGGCTTATTTTCCCTGGAACGCAGGAAGTTGAGGGCTACCTGATATAAGTTTATAAGATTGTGAATGGCGTGGATAGAGTTGACACATATGAGGCTTTTTCCCAGGGTGGAGGGTTCAATTACAGGTTAAAGGGATGTGGGGGAGTGGGTGTGGGTGTGTGTGTGGTGGAGGGGGGAGGTGGTACAGAATGTTTCAAAGACATGTGCGAGGCACATTTTTCACACAAAGGATGGTGAGTGCCTGGAACGCATTGCCACAGGTGATGGTGGAAGCAGACACAGTAGCAGCATTCAAGAAGCACCTGGACAATTACATGAATAGGAAGGGAATAGAGGGATACGGATCCTGTAAGTGAAAACAGTTTTAGTATGGAAGGGCGAAATGAGTTGGCGCAGGCTTGAAAGGCCGAAGGGCCTGTTCCTGTGCTGTATTGTTTTTTGTTGTCTGCCATTGTCCCTCTATTGATTTATGCCATAGCCTAGTATGCCAATTTACTCAATGTAGTTCAGTTTCATGCCCATATAATTTTCCCTTAGTTAGATTTAAAATTTTTTCTCTTTGAATCTGGGTGTAAAATTCAATCAAACTATAGTAGCTCTTCCCCAGGGGTACATTATTAACCTCGTAGGTCATTAATTAATCTTGTCACATACAAGATTTAATATATCCTGCTTTCTGGTCAGTTCAAAAATGTGCTGCTCTCGAAAGCATTGTATAAACTCGTCGTCTGGACTATTACTGCCAATTGGATTTTTCCAGTTTATGTGCGGATTAAAGTCACCCATGATTATGGCTGTCCCTTTATCAGAGGCACCCAATATTTCTTGATGTACACTTTGTCCCACATTGAGATTACAGTTTCGGAACCTGTACAATCGATCGCAGTGTTCTGTTTGATTCCAAAAATGCTTGGCGGAATCTGAATCTTGTTCTAAAAACAACCTGCATTTGTATTGCACCATTAATCTTTTGGAATAAATATCAGCAGGACACAAGGGGAGAAGCAACACACCATCTTTTCTACAAAATCGCACTGTGGGATGTTTTACACTCACCCAAGATGGCATCTCGAATATAATGCCTTAGGCTGCTTTATAGGAGTATTTACCACTGAACATTAAATATAAAGCTACATGATGAGGAAAGGTGAATAAGGTATCTTTTAAGAAGCATCTTAGAGGGAGGAAAGATATTTAAGGCAGAGAGGTTAATGGAGGGAATTCTAGAGCTTAGGGCTCAGGTAGCTGAAGGCATGGCCACCAATAGTAGAACAATCAACACCAGGGGTGTAAAAGGTGTCCAGAACTGGAGGAACTCAAATACCTTGAAGGCTTCAGAGATAGTAAGGGGACAGGCCAATAAGGAATCCGAAAATAAGTATAAGCGTTTTAAAGCTCAGGGTTTCCATATTAAAAGCACAATGCAAATGTTTTGTTGTTAACTCAGATTCAAAAGTAACACTTGTAGAATTAATTGCAATTTAAATGGTTACATCTGGCTGGTAGAAATTTCTCTTTTGTATAAATGGTTGCAGCATTACTGATAGCCACGTCTACTATTTACTCACTAATCACATCCCGCACCACCACCACCACCCCTCCCAAGTCAGACAAATCTCAAGGAAGGAAGACATAAAACAAATTTCCAAACAGGGAAAAAGAAGAATGGACTGATGTATGTATTTCAACGCAAACAGTAAAAGAAAAACACATTGGTCACAGTAAAAGTAGGAAGTAGCTGATTGAGAATTGCCAGACTAGATTTAGTTATTTGGCGTTTGGACTGTGGGAATGAAGGGAATACAACACCCCAGAGACCTGTCAACAAGTGGCTAGGTGGCAGGCTGATGCCTCCCCTTCCCTACAGGCAGGAAAAAACCAGTGAGCTCCTCCCGCAGGATATGTCAAACAGGAAGGAAGAAGAAGGCAGAGACCAAACACTGTTTCATAAGCCCAGGCTGTTAGTGATGACCGTCAAACTGTCAATTCAGTGTATACCGAACCCCATGCCATTAGAGATCTTTTCAGTTGTCCCCTCTCGTCTTTATTGAATCACAGCCGTCTTTTTAATGTTTAAAGTTAAATAAAAGAAAGACGTTTACACCATTTCTGTACAAATTCAAACTCCAGCCCCATTTTGAAAAATACTTAAAAACGGTCATCTGAAAAGATCAAATGCCTCTGACAAGTTAACTTCTCTGAGCCATATAGATGTACTGTATTTTCTAATTATCACCTTTTAAGGGACCAGCTGGGCTCCATTGTACACCATCAGGGGGGCAATTCAATTTGCATTACTCCTAGACTTAGTCATGATCAGCCAGTCTTGTGGTGAAGTTTATTAGACATAAGGGCTACACTATTATAGCTAACACACTAATACAATATACACTGCATCTGCAATTCAGCTGCTTACAGGATTGTGGATAGGCAGGGAATGTTTTCCTTCTTGCAGTTCTAACTTTATCCAAGGGTAAATATATCCCCCCACCAAATTAATAACTAAGAAGAGTAAAAGAAGAACCATATAAAGGCAACAAGATCAGTGAATTAGAAAGAAGGCATTACAATGTGTTAAAATCATTTGCTGCCCTCATCTGAGGAAAGTTAAATCAACGCATAATGAGTTGTTTACTGGTGCAAACTCGTCCACAACATTTAATAGGTGTTAATTATATTAGAGGATAAATTCTTTCATCTTGGCTGTTTGATCTAATGTCATTTTCCCATGAGAACACTAAGCTTCCTACATTCATTAGAATTTGGCATTGGAGGTCCACATATTTAAAGCAGTACAAAAATATTTATTACACAAGTTTTCAATTAAATGAAAGCACCTAAATGGCTTCACAACTTCATGATGCAATAAGGAAATAACAACATGCATTTGTAAATGTCTCAGGAAACTTCATTGGTCTGTTAACAAACAAAATTTGACACATGGAAATACAAGGATTGGTGACCAAAGTTTGGTCAAAGAGGTAATCTGAAAGGGGTGTCTTAAAACAAGAGAGATAGAGACAGAGGCACAGACAGAGAGAGGGCCAGAGACAGATAGAGGGGCAGAAAAACAAAGTCTGAGAAATTTTGGAAGAGAATTTCAGAGTTTTGAGCACAGGGAGTTGAAGGCATGACCAACAATGGTAGAGTCTTGAAAAGTGGGAATGCACAAGAGATCAGAATTTGAGGTGCTGAGAGAATCTTGGCAAGTTGTAGGGCTGGAAAATGTTATATTAGTGATATGGAGAAAGAAAGGGGTCGGGCATTAAAATTTTTTTTAAATATTTAGAATTTTAAAATCAAAGCTTTGCTAGACTGGGAATCAATCTCAAATGACAACGTTGTGGTATTGTGAGAAAGATGGCATGGTAAATCTCAACAACACCAGCACACATGGAAGCTGACTTCGTGTTTGGGGGATACTGTGATTAAGGGGCAGCAAACAGATGAAGAAAAGAATAGGCCAAGCACTGATCCTTTGCAGTAATCTGGCAGCAGGAGAAGGGGTGGGAAATGACACCCAAGATGACAATGCATGTCTGGAAAGAAGGACGTAGTAGATTATCCCTGCCAGTGTGGAAATCCATTTCAAGATTGAAAACATGGCAACATTCTGTTTTGGCTAACAGTGCTGATTTATGTGGACAAACATCTGACATGCCCAGGAGATTTATGAGGGATGAGGCCACCAAGGATGAGGGAGTTCAGTTATGTGGAGAAACTGAAAAAGCTTGGATTGTTCTCACAGAAGAGAAGTTAAGGGAGATTTAATATAGGTGTTCACAATTATGAATGGAAGGAATAAATCAGGAGACACTTTCTGGTGGCAGGAGAGTCAATAATGAGAGTACAAAGATTAAGGCAATTGGCAAAATATAAAGCGGGAGATGAGGATCAGCCTTTTACTCAGAAGGTTATGATTTGGAATTCACTGCATGAAATGGTGGTGGAACTGGATTCAATCGTAGCTTTCAAAGAGGAACTGGTAAAGTTCTTGAAAAGGGAACATATGCAGGACTATACAAAGAGGAGGAAGGTGGGATTAATTGGATAATTCCTTTAAAGATATTAGGGAAAATGTATGCCAAGTACAACAAATTGCTTTCATTCTGCACAAGATGGTTGGCAGTAGAATTCAATTATTTAACATTTTAATGCATATAAACAGGTTGTGTTCTTCCTTGGATCCTTTCCCTTCAACCATAAACAGAACAGAAAGAAGGTAATCCCTTCCATGGTGTCTATGCTGGCCCTCCCTATTTCTATAGTCCTTTCCACCTCTCCAATCCTCTGAGACATATAAGCTCCATCAATTCTCGCCTCCCATACATCCTCAATTTTAATTGCTCCACTATTGGTGGCTATGTCTTCGGCTGTCAAAGACCTACATTCTGCAACTTCCTAGTTAAACATCCACGCCTCGCCACCTATCTCTTCTTCTGTAAAATGCTCTTTGATATTGTCTTAATATTTTCTTATGTGGCTCTGTGTCAGATTTTTGTTTGACAAATCTCTTGTGAAGCACCTCTGAATGTGTACTTTTTGAATTTTTCTTCTTACATTGGATGTTGGCATCACTGGTAAGGCCAAAATTTGTTGTCCATTTCTAATTGCCCTTGAAGTGATTGGCCTCCATGCTACTTCAAAGGGCAACTAAGAGTCAATCACATTTCTGTTGGTTCGGAGCCAATTCCCTAAAGGTCATTAGTGAACCAGAAAGGTTTTTATGAATAATGGTTAAATGGTCATCATTAGGTGAGTGTCTTTAATTACAAATTTTATTGAAATCAAATTTCACCTTCTGCCATGGTGGAATTTCAATCTATGTCTTCAGAGTATCAGCTTAGAACTCTGGATTACTAGTCAATACAGCATGGAGCTGGAGGAAAAAAACAGATCGGGCAGCATCAGAGAAGCAGGGAAGTCAACGCTTCAGGTTTACATCCTTCATCAGGATCATCTTGCTATCTCTGCTCTGGATTACTAGTGTGGTGATACTACCACCAACCCACCAGCTTTGTGAAAAACAATATATGCATTTACTTTCCACATTTAAATGTATATGTGTTCAAAACAAGTCGAGTAATGACAATATTTTAATGAATGCCAACTGAGGTAGTACTGTTTATGATCTAGTATATTGTATTCTCTATATTGGTCAGAGCAAACATTGATTAGAACGCAGCCTTGTCAAACAAGCTGTCTGTCCACAAAAGTAACCATAAATTTGTTGTTGCTTGCCAAGATAGTTACATGTCCTTCACTCTGACCATGCTGCTTTTGGCCTCCTACACAATTCCAGTTAAGCGCAACGTGAGTTTGAGAAATATTGTCTTCTCCTACTAGGCAATGTGTAGGACTTAATCATCATTAATAGCTTCAGATCTTGATTATAATTCCCATTTTCTCTTTGGCAATGTGGATTGAAGTTCCAATGTTTTTAAACTTGGTGGAGGTCATGTGGATGATGGGGTTACTAAGGAGCAGATTGGTGCCTGAAGTGATTTACTCTTTCTTTGCACTGGGTAGGTGGGCACCCTGTGGTGACCAGCATTTTTTGTTCCCAGATTCTTGGGTTACTGGTGCATGATACTTGGCCAAAATTTGAGCTACATCATGATCTCAGTTGATGTTATTTCTGGACAAGTCAGATCCTAAACAGCCTGATAGATCATATTTTATTGTGCTTTGGTTTTAATGAAATGGTCTCTTGTTGAAACATAAGCACTCTATCTCAGTATATGTGACAATTATAAATCAAATCAAATCAAATACAATGCTGCAGATCACGCCTTATCAATACAATAAAAAAATTAACAAAAGAAATGAAGATAAAATAGTATAATCCAAACTATCTACTTGTAAAAGTATGATCACATTAATCCCAAAACACTCCTTTATAAATTGAAAAGAAACAAAATAGTTTTTGTATAGTACCCAAAACACACTATTGTACAATGCTCAAAACACCACTCATACAATATCACATCAGAGTCCCTGTATATAATGCCTTAATATGTTTAAGTCACTTGTGACTTCAACTTTTTGATTGGAACTGTAGATAGCGCCAGAAAGAAGCTATTACACTTGCTTAAATATACTCAGCTTTAGATAATCTCTTCAGGGCTTCATCTCAATGGTTCTGGTCTGCAACAAACACTAATTCCTCACTATAAGGTGACCCAGTTTATTATATGTCCTTTCCTTCACAGGAACACTTCTCTATACAGCCATCCTGTTCCAAGGATGTCACAAGAGTGCTCCAGTGAAAGTGAAACTAAAAGTCTTCCTCTCTTAGCCATGGACATTTCCTTTAAGCTTGGAAAATAATTTCTAGAACTTTTTAACAAACCTTAAAGCGCCATCATCTATCATGCTGGATCGCAAAACAATCCAAATAAAGAGGCCTCAAAGAGATAGCAAGAACTGCAGATGCTGGAGTCAGAGATAACAAAGTGTGGAGCT
>NC_063337.1:92275757-92333521 GCF_021869965.1 Rhincodon typus | reverse complement strand
CTGATGCTGCCTGGCCTGCTGCGTTCCTCCAGCTCCACACTTTGTTAAACAGGCCTCAAAAATGTTATTTTTTAAAGAAATCATCATGGCTATAGCAATACAAGTTAATTATTAACTGCAGACACACAGAAAACCCATTAGTCACAAACTCAAAAACCTGAAATCCGAACTCACAACAAATAACAATAAAAATTAGAGATATAAATCCCACCACTTACATCTGAGCTTCCGTTTTTGTTAGCTTTTCACCACACGTTTGTAAAGACTATATTTCTTTATTTTACTTTATTTTTAATTGTGAACTGAATTGGGAAAAGGATCACGGAAAAAATTGCTGTACTTGTAAAAAAAAGAGAGTAAGTTATGAAAGTTACAAGCTGTGTTTACACTGTTGCTTTGCAAGCAGTGGATTAAGGTAGAAAAGGTGACGGCATTGCTCTGGGGCATGTGTACTAAGTGAGATTTGGCTGGCAACACTTAGCTGAATTGGTTTGTGCATGATGACCACTTGTGGATGCCAAAGGTCATCAGCCTGACCACAACTATCTGATTGTTTACCCGTGATTAGAATCTATTTATTTATAATAAATAATGGCTCTTGTTAAGCAGAGAAACTTAGTCCATGTTTTCTGCAAACCTGAGTTTATCAGACAGGCAAACTGGGGACTGTGTCCTTTGATAAATTTGTTTTTTAAACTTTTGTGATGACTCTGGGAATAGAAGGGCTTGATGTTTAACACATTACCCCAGTGAGGAATGAGAAAGTGAGCGAGAGAGCAAGCGAGCGACTGTGTGTAACAACGCTATTCAACTCGTTGTCTTCTCATGGAATCGTACACCACAAGCTATTTAGCCCATTGTGCTGACTTTAGAAAGAGTGATCCAGTTATTCCTACTTCTCCTTCTCTACAGCCCTACAAGTGTTTCCTTTTCACATCTTTATCCAGTTCTCTTTTGAAAGAAAATATCACATAATGGCTGTTGTTATTCTAATATAACATCTACGCATTAACCATCTCTTGCTTTTCACTTAAGTACTGAGACATTATTGTATCTATTCTAGAATGCATACTTTACCTGAGCTTGATCATTTTATTCTGTTCTCTTTCTCACTTTTGTTCGCCGGTGACATCTCCCATCTCAGAGACAGGGATCCTGGAGTTTCCAGGATGCTAGCAGATTTGTTTCATTCCACAAGCCCAGACATATTATTTGTCAGCAAGAGGTAGTATGGCTTTGTGAAGGGGGAGGTTGTCTTACAAACTTGATATTTTGAGCAAGTGACATAGATGATTGATGAGGGTAGACCGAGGGATATTGCCTACGCGGACTTTAGCAAGGCATTTGAGAAGGTCACTGATGGCAGGCTGATACAGAAGTTGAAGTCGTATGGGATCAACGGTGAGCTAGTAAGATAGATACAGAACTGCTTGGTCATAGAAGACAAAGTAGCGACGGGAGGGTGTCTTTCTGATTGGAGACCTGTGACCAGTGGTGTTCCCAGTGGGATCATTCTGGGACCCCTGTCATTTTTAAAATATATATATAAATGATTTGAAGGAGAATATAGGCGGTCTGATTAATAAGTTTGCGAACGACACAAAGGTTGGGAGAGCTGTGGATAGTGAGGAGGATTGCCAGAAGATACAGCAGGATAGACTGGAGAGTTGGGATGAGAAATAGCAGATTGAATTTAATCCAGACAAATGCGAGATGATGCATTTTAGAAGGTCTTCGTTCATTTTGGAGGGATGTACACCATAAATGGCAGAATCTTTGGAAGCATTAACATACACAGGGATCAAGGCATACAGGTCCACAGTTCCCTAAAAATGGCAACACAAGTGGATAAGGTGGTCAAGATGGCATATGGCATGCTTGCCTTCATCAATTTAATTTAACTTTATTTATTTATTGTCACATGTATTTTGTTACAAAATACAGTTTAAAGTGTTGCATAGCGTCGCCATCTTAAAACACAGAAAAATAAATCAAAACATCAAATATAAAAGCAGAAAAATGAAGAATAAACAAAAGTGTTCAATTTTAGAGTCATTCTTGTTAAGTGCTCCATCATGGACCATGGGCATGAGTCCCCTTTGCTGCACCACCACCACTGGAATGAAAGTCACTACACTCTTGGTGCCTCCTCACCTCGACCAACGTCCTACCCAGTACAGATGCCACCGATGCCGCCGAGCACCACACCGGCCCAAACTCGACTCCACTGCCTCTACGAATCCTTTTCGGACCCACTTCGTTGATGCAGGCACTGCTTATGCCACCTGGTCTCATACCGGGCCAAAACTCAGCTCTGCCGCCACCTCCATGAATCTGTGCTGGTTACTGATGCCGCCAGGAATTCTAGCTCACCTTCGCTGCAGCAGCACTAGGACGGCCTCAATGATGCAGAAGCAGCCAGGAAATGAAATCACAGAATCCCTACAGCGTGGAAACACGCCATTCCACACTAACTCTCCGAAGAGCATCCCACCCAGAACCCCCCCGCATCCCCCCACCCCACCCCCCCCCCTCCACCTCCCCCAACACCCCCCAGAAAGAAGTGGAGAGGGTCCATTAAAGGTACCAGAAGGGTAGGAGCTATGAGCAGAGATTGCATATGCACATCCGTCAACTTGGTCTATTGCATCCGCTGCTCCCGATGTGATCTCCTCTACATCAGCGAGGCCAAGCGGAGACTCGTACACCGTTCTGCAGATCATCTGTACTCTGTACGCCACAAACGAGGACACCTTCCGGTCGTGAACCATTTTAATTCTCCCTTCCCACTCCCTGGATGACATGTCCATCCTGGGCCTCCTCCAGTGTCACAATGACACCATCTACAAACTGGAGGAGCAACACCTCATATTCCGCCTCGGCAGCCTACAGCACAATGGCCTAAACACGGATTTCACCAGTTTTAAAATCTCCCCACCTCTGGCTTCATCCCACGTCCAACCCTCCATCTCATCCCCACCTCCTTGACCTGACACAACTTATCCATCTTCTCTCCCACCTATCTGCCTCTCCCAACTCAGTGACCAATTCTCACCACTCCCTACCTGCACTCACCTATCACCATCCCACCTACCTTTACCAGCCTCACCCGTCCTCTCTCTGTTTATTTCTGAGCTCCCTTCCTCCACCCCATTTCTGAAGAAGGGTCCCGACCAAAACGTCAAATTTCCTGCTCCTCTGATGTGGTTGGCCTACTGTGTTCCTGCAGCTCCACCCTGTGTTATCTCTGACTCCAGCATCTGCAGATGTTGCTATCTCTCTTGCACAAACTCACTTTGCTTTCACTTGAATGTTGGAGGCTGAGGGGCGACCTAATAGATGATTATCAAATCATGAGAGGTATGGATAGAATGCATAGTCAGAGTCTTTTTCAAAGGGTAGAAATGTCAGTTACTCGGGGACATAGGGGAAAGCTTAGAGGAGATGTGACAGGCAAGTTTTTAATTTACACAGAGGCTGGTAAGTGCCTGGAATGCACTGTCATAGGAGGTGGTAGAAGCAGATACAGGAGAAATGTTTAAGAGGCATCTTGACAGATACCTGAATAGGCAGGGAGTAGAGGGATATGGAGTGCATACAGGCAAAAGGTTTTTAGTTTAGAATGGTGTCATTCGCCAGCTCAGTCTTTGTGGGCCAAAGGGCTCCTGTGCTGTGCTGTTCTTTGTACTTAGCCCAGCTGTAATGCTCCCATCATTCAAAACAACTAAAGATTAGCTAAGCAAATACTAAACTTAGGAGGACCCTAACTTGTATGGCATAACTGACGTCTGGTAACTTAAATATAAATTGAGCCATCAGGATAAGAAAGCACTTACAAATATCTCCTTGGGATGTCCCAAAGCACTTTACAGCCAATAAAATATTTTTGAAACAATAAAAGAATGCTGATAGATCTGGTAGCATTTGTGAAGATAGTAGAGCTAATTTTTCAGGTCGACTATGACCCCTTCCAAACAGTTTTGAAGAGCAGAAACATTTGTCTCGAAACAATAACACTGTCTCCTTTGATTGTCATTTAAGAATCCTAGCATCCACAGTATTTTGCTTTCATTGAAGTATTTTTGAACTGCAATCACAATTGTAAAGTAGAAATCACAGTAATCAATCGACAAATAGCAAGCTCCCAGAGTGTGAAAACGACTAAATCTTTTTGATTTGTTAATTTAGGGTAAATATTGGCCAGAAAACACAGAGACACCACCTCCCCTCCCCCTCTTACCCCAAACCAAATCCTTGGTTTTAAATCTCAGTTGATAGACAGAAGTGCTGCTAGATTTTTTTTAGATTTCCAAAAGGCTATGAGTGTTGTTAAAAAATAATTGCACTTCAAATCTTGAAATTGGGAATTGTATGGATTTATATTGTCCAGGAAGAAGAATATTTTCCAACTATATTACAACATGATAAGGCTTAGCCATGGAGGAGTGCATGCTTTCCACATACCAGATGGCCCAATCATCACACATTTGACATCTAGGCCCATTGGACAGATCCAGTTTCAAAAAGCACAACAATTGATATGAGCGTAAACAGCTATTAATACATAGAAGGTACAGAAACCTGCTGGGAAAGAGGCAGAATGGTGCTGCAATAACATTTTCTGCTCAAAAACCAGGGCAACGAGCATAGAGATCACTGCTCAATGCAGCTGAACAACAGCAATTTGTTGTGAAAAGTTGAGGATTCAACTGCTAATAAAAAAGATAACTTGTGTTGCAGCAGCAGGGGGGGTTAACTGGAAATGTTCACAGTGGCGACAGCACAAATAACTGCCGTGTAGTTTGATGTACCCATGGTAACAGGAAAATGTTCCTTTAACATTCAATACTGTGTGTGAAAGTAAGTCATATAGATAAAATTCTACACAATTTCTGCATCAGTTATATGTACAACATTCTCATGATTTAAAAGTTATAAACATAAAAAAGTTATATACATCAGGAAATAATCTTTTAATAGGGTAGAACCACTTACGCATTACTGGAAAATAGAATGCACCGTCTGAAATTAGATTCAACTGTAACATTCAAAGGGGTTGAGGATAAATACTTGAAAAGAAGAAATTGTCAGGGCCATGGAGAACAATATCTTTATGCTGTGCTATCAGGCTTAGTGGCAACCCTCTGATTCAGTGTGTGTTTTCACATCAGCACTTTGATCATGAGCCAGTCATAGCTTCCACGTATTCCTTCCTGTTCGCTCTTTTCCAACCCCTCCATGGATCACTTCCATCCCGTTTCCGCATCTTCTCACTCTCTCCGTTTCCCTCTCCACTAACTCCCTTACCACCTCCTCTCTCTTTCAACTTACTTGCTTCTTCCCTCCATCTCATGTCTTTTATTTCTCCCTTTCTATCTGTTCTTCCTTCCTTCTTTCACAGCAGCTTCCTCCCTCTTGCCAAGTTTCTGCCCTCCGCTCTCTCCATCTTCTCCCTCTCCCCCAACTGCCTCATATCTCCTTTCCCTGCCTGAAGCTCAGTCCAACTAATCATTCACTCTAACACTACATGGCTTAAATCCCATGCTCTTTTTTAATTATAAGCTGTTGTTATTAAATCCTGATGTGCAATGTCACAGATTTTAAACTTTAAACTATGTCTGCATTTTGGAAAACAACAACGTCTTTATTAAAATTGTGTTGATTTCCTTATCCTGCAAATATGAAACTGTAATCTAGCTAATAAAAAAAATCAAGGGGCGAAAAATTAGATGTACTTTTTATTCAGTAAGTTGTTGTGACCTGGAATGGACAACATGAAAGGGCAGTGGAAGCTGATTCAATAGTAATGTTCATATGGGAATCGCATAAATATTTGCAGACTAAATATTCCCATGGTTATGGGAAAGAGCAGTGGAATTGGATAGCTCTTTTATAAAGAGCAAGCAGTCATGATGGGCTGAATGGCCTTCTTCTACACTGTGTTTAAACCTAATGTGGTTCATTTCTTTGCAATCCACCCACCTACATAGTAGGGCAGATTGTAGAGCACTCGTGTCAACAAGTAGCTCCACACCAGCAACCAACTGCTTAAGACTTGCAAACGGACTTTGGGACTGTGTGCAGACAGTAGCTGTGCAATACTGATGAGGAGTTCCCAAGCTTAAACTTCAAAGCTCAGCTTGCCAAGACAGGGATGCAACAAGTGCACACTTGAGTTAAGGAGGTGCAAATTGCCCAGGTTCCCACTCCCGCTGGAAGTACATGCAAGTATATGTCAAGTTAAGATATTATAGGTTTCAGTGTGAATCCTCCTCGCACTTGGAGTCAAGTAGCTTGTCAATACGTGTCAAGTATGGTTACTTAGGTGAGGTACATACCAGAAAACACCGAGCACTCTGTGGAACTGTAACCATGCAAGAAACTATACCTCCAGAGATATGGAAAACCCAAAATAGCTGTGAAAAAGCTTTAAACTACAATTTCGGAAGCTTTATACAGAGTCTGGGGAAGGCTGATTTAGGATAGTAATGTAAAAAATCACAACTTTGGTCTGTATGGCCTGCCTGTAATGAGATGGCACTGCCAAAAGCAAAAGCAGTTAGTGACATTGACCCGCTGTCACTTCTGTCTGCAGAGGTACCCAGGGATACCATTACTTCCAATTGATCATTTGCACTTCGAAATTCAGTGGCACCAGCTTTCATTAAAATTGATTTGAGTGATTGACAGACAGAAGGAGAGAGAAAATAAACAAAAGACTTGCACTTACACAGCAACATTTGGGATATCACAGACTCTTTCCAGTTAACAACACAGTCACTATTGCAATATAGGAAACCCAAAAGACTACTTGCCCACAGCAAGCTCCTTTGAACAGAAATGTGATCATGAACAGATAATATGTTTCTGTCCTGACGAAAGGTCATAAACCTGAAATGTTAACTCTGTTTCTCTCTTCGCAGACACTGTCTAACCTCGTGAGTATTTCCAGTATATTTTTATTTTTAGTTTGACTTTCCAGCACCTGTGCCATTTTGTTTTTTTTAAATGATGTTGATTGAGGGATAAAATTTTCCCAGGAAACTATGGATAACTCCCCTGTTTCTTGAAATTTCATATGGGATTTCCTATGCCCATCTCAGGGAGCAGGAGACTTGATTTAACATCTTATCCAAAACGTGACATCTTTGATGGTGCAGCATTCTCTCAGTCTTGGAACACTACCACAAATTGTTTTGTGTCCAAGACTTTGAGATGGAACGTGAACGTACCCAATTTCTGATTTAAGAAATGAACATACTATCCAATGTGCTCCAAATACTGACGTCAGGGATGAAGTGGCAGCACAATAGTTTATCTTATTTACAGTAAATAGCATACATATGTGCTATACTCCCTCACTAACTGTGATAGTTTGTTGTGTGCTTGGCTTTTAGAAATATTTTGAAGACTTAAAAAAAATAACAACTTGCATTTAAAGCTCTCAATATAGTGAAAGTTCGAAGGCACTTAAATCCAAAGGGAATGTTTTCAACTCAATGTACTTCATTTTTGAAGAAGACAGTGGTGTACTGGAATTGTCAGTGGACTAGACCCAGGGGCCAAGCAGTTGCTCCAGGTACGTGGGTTTAAACTCCATTGCAGCACCTGGTAGAATTTGAATTCTGTTAATAAATTTGGAATTGAAAGCTATGCTCTGTGATGGTGACCTTGGAACTATCAATGGGGGCTGATGTGATTTCCAAGGGTAAGGCTTGATTAAGAGTCTGCTAGAATAACGTCCTCCTTCACCTCAAATACATATTATGAAGAGTGGGGGAGCTCACCACAGTGTCCTGGCCATTATTTATTCCTCAAAGAACACATAAAGGCAGATTGTATGATCACTATCAGATTGCTTGTTGGAGTTTGTTGTACTGAAATTGGTTGCTGTTTTTCAAAATTACCACAATGACCACAATATTGGTCATAAAGCATTTAGCGTATTCTTGGATCATGGAAGTTGCTTTGGAAATGAAAATGTTTTGTTCCTTTCCATCTCTGTAATATGATAAACTCTGCCATTTCCTCAGCTCGTCTGCCAACGAATCTTCATCTATATCTTTGTTAACTTTAGATTTGGCTATTCCAACATCATCCTGGCTAGTCTCCCACATTCTATCCTCTATTTGAGATCATTCAAAACTCTGCTATCAGTGACAATATCTGCATCAAGTCCTCTCCACCCACCATCCCCACGCTCACTGACCAACTTTGCGTTGTGCCAAGCAGTGCCTTGTTTTCAAATCCCACAGCCTCATCTTTCCTTATAAACGTAACCTCTCCAGCACCACAACATCTGAGATATCTGTGCTCATCTAATCCTGGCTTCTTAAGCATTTTTGTTTTTAATCTCTTCACAAGTGGTGGCCATGCCATTCACTATCTGAAATTTAAGCTCTGGAATTCTCGACATAAATCTCTCCAAGTCTTTACCTTTCTCTCATCCCTTAAGACACTCATTGAAATCTACCTCTTCAGGAAACTTTTGGTCTTCTTTTCTGATATTGCCTTTTGCTGCTCCACATCAAATTCTGTTTCATAACACACCTGTTAAAGTGCTTTGGGTCATTTTATCATATTAAAAGATGCTACATAAATACAAATTGTTGTTGCTGATTAAAAGAGCAAGAAATTATACATGGCCCTTTGGTCCTAAAATAGTCCTTGATTTATGAAACATATTTGTTTCATCTAAAGTTAATAGTATACAATGCTATTCAAAGGTTTAAATGCTAATGCTAGAGTGATTAAATGTAGTATTGCATATTCATATTTTCTAACCTAGCTTTGTTTCTTATCCACTGTTCCAAAGAAACCATACACAATATCAACGTAAATATAAAACTAACCGGATATGAGAAAAAGATATACTAATCTAAAATATATATGTGGCATAAAAATCCTGCATACCTTCGGTTACATGTTGGTCTAAATAACAGTTTTGCAATCTATCTGCTACTAATAACAATGTGTCTGAACATAGAACTTCCTTTTAATACCTCATTGTATAATTGTGTTGGGACAACATAACTTCTAAGTTAAAATAAAACTGGAACAGTACACCATTAGCGCTTTAAAAAGTTTGTACCTCAATGGAAAGATTCTGGATTGCAGCCTTAACCTCATAGGAAAATAATTCATCCATCAGATGGCGGAAGTTCCTGTATTACACCCTAAAGTCCAATTAATAATGTCAATAGATTTTTTTCAAAAATTAACAATGTACACTGTTTTGTCCATATCATTGGAAAGAAATGGTCATGAAATAACAGTGATGTTTTGCCATATCGTGGATAAATGCCAAGTCACTGCCTTTTAATATTTTTGTCAGCTATTTCAAAACTTGTAGGAAAATAACAGACAAAATAATTAATATGACTCTGCGTGCTTTACCCATCCTATTAACTCTCCAGCTACAGAAAATCCATTCTTAAAACGGAGGCCCATGTTGTCTTGAGGTTCATTGACAAATATGTCACCCAGATTTAAAACAGATTATTGAATAAGATATTGATTACATGTTCATATGAAAATATAACAATATGATAAATATTGAGATAATGAACCACTCTCAGCCTCAGGCTAGTGTTGAGAAATCTGGAATGAACTGGGCTTTCCAATGACTACACAAGGCAAGCTTCTGCAAGTAAATTATCAAGGTATGTTCATTATACCTGAACAAATAAAATTGGATCATCAGATTAAAAGTAAAAGCAGGTTAAGCTCAATGGCATCTTTCTGTGCTGTATCATTTCATTATTAATTTGAAGATTAACTGAGCCTGCGCCTAAGGAGGTCCTAAGTTCAAAATGCAGACTGCGCTCGATTAGCTCATCTCAACTGCAAAATGTAGGAATGTTACACCTGAACTCTTTCTCCCCAAGTTAAAGAGAGAATAAAAAAAATCAAAGTCACTGAGCATATTTGCTGACCAGTAATTCCTGTTGGAAGTGTATGTGCATGTTAGGATTAGCCTTGGATTAGCATCTGTGCAACTCTTTGTTCCCAACCCCCATACAGAACCAAATTCTGACCCAATTCCCGACCTTCCATTTCAATATTCATATACAAATGCAGGACACAAAGGTCCACCGATATCCTGTCAGCTGAAGTCTAATACTCATTGCAGAACTTCTTCATACAGAGAAAAAAAGGCATCATGATTCATTTCTAATCTGTGTCAAATTTGCTTCCTGCCACAGCTCACCAGCTGGTGAATTCCTTATGCGTGCCTTTAATACCTCTAGCCTTTACTATCCCAATATTCTCCTGAATGGTCTCCCCATCATCCACCCTCCACTGGCTATGTGAAAGCATTCAAAACTCATGCTGCCTGTATCCTAATTCTCACCACATTCTGTTCTCTATCGAATGAGCTGCCAGAGGAAGTGGTGGAGGCTGATACAATTGATGTGGATGTGCCGGTTTTGGACTGGGGTGGACAAGGTCAGAAATTACATGAAGTAGATAAACAGGAGGCTGGAAGAACACAGCAAGCCAGACAGCATCTGGGGGAAAGGAGAGGTCATTGTTTTGGGTATAGCCCTTCTTCAGGACTCAGTCATGAAACATCAAAATATACCCAAAACGTTGACTGCTCCTTTCCTCCAGATGTTACCTGGCTTGTTGTGTTCTTCCAGCCTCCTGTATGTCTACCTTGGATTCCAGCATCTGCAGCTTTTTTTGTCTCTAATCGAGTTTTACCATTGTGAAGTCTCTTTAAAGGATGCCCAGTTTGAAGAAGTTCTCTGCTTCCCTCAGACATGAACTCAGTGAGACCTTTTCTTACTGCCATATTGCTATGACTTCTTCAGCCTTTTAACTCTTCGACCACACCATGAAACAAGCCCGCTACTACAGCCACGTGACCTTCCTCAGCTCCTGTCTTCGCCATCTCATGCCTTAAGGCCTACAGGTACATTTTAAACTTTCAAAATTTGGACCTACCTTCATTCCTGAAGAAGGGTTATACCTGAAACAAAGAACAAGAACAAAGAACAAAGAACAAAGAAAATTACAGCACAGGAAGAGGCCCTTTGGCCCTCCAAGCCTGCACCGACATGTGCCCGTCACAACTAAAACCCCTTACCCTTCTGGGGACTGTATCCCTCTATTTCCATCCTATTCATGTATTTGTCGAGACGCCCTTTAAAAATCACTGTAGTATCTGCTTCCACTACCTCCCCCAGCAACGAGTGCCAGGCATCAACCACCTTGTACATCACTTGCTTCGTACATCATCTTTAAACCTTGCCCCTTGCACCTTAAACCTATGGGCCCTAGAAACTGACTCTTCCACCCTGGGAAAAAGCTTCTGACTGTCCACTCTGTCCATGCCCTTCATAATCTTGTAGACCTCTATCAGGTCACCCCTCAACCTCCGTCGTTCCATGCAGAGAACAACCCAAGCTTCTCCAACTTCTCCTCATAGCTAATGCCCTCCATACCAGGCAACATCCTGGTAAATCTTTTTGTACTCTCTCCAAAGCCACCACATCCTTCTGGTAGTGTGGCGACCAGAATTGAATACAATATTTCAAACGCAGCCCAACCAGGGTTCTATAAAGCTACAACATTACCTGCCAATTTTTAAACTCAATGCCCTGACCAATGAAGGCAAGCATGCCATATGTCTTGTTGATGACCTTCTCCATCTGTGTTGCCACTTTCAGTGAACTATGTACCTGTACGCCCAGATCCCTCTGCCTATCAGTACTCTTAAGGCTTCTGCCATTTTCCATCTGGATCAAACCTTCCAAAGTGCATTACCTCGCCTTTTTGTGAATTAAACTCCATCTGCCATCTCTCTGCCCAAGTCACCAAAAGATCTATATCCTGCTGTATCCTTTGATGGTCCTCATCGCTATCCGCAAATCCACCAATCCACAAACCCTTGTGTCATTGGCAAATTTATTAATCAGACCAGTTACATTTTCCCCAAATCATTTATATATATTACAAATAGCAAAGTTCCCAACACTGATCCCTGAGGAACGCCACTAGTCACAGCTCTCCATTCAGAAATGCACCCTTCCACTGCTACCCTCTGTCTTCTATGACAGAACCAGTATTTTTTATCCATTGGCACAACATCGTGGGTCAAAGGGCCTGTACATGCTGTACTGTTCTATGTTCTTGCAAACTCACCTCTGACCCCATGCAACTTTACCTTCTGCATCAGCCTGCCATGAGGCACCTTGTCAAAAGCCTTACTGAAGTCCATGTAGACAACATACTTTATCTGCTCCTTTCCTCCTGATGCTGCCTGGCCTGCTGTGTTCTTCCAGCCTCCTGTTAGTCAACCTTGGATTCCTGCATCTGCAGTCTTTTTTGTCTCTAATAGAAATTACACAACACCAGGTTATAGGCTAAAAGGTTGTTTAAAAACACAAGCTTTCAGAACCTCGCACCTTTTTCGGGTATTAATGGGAGAGGTGGCAACAGACACAGAATTTATAAGTAAAAGATCGAAGGATCACACTACTGATGAGGATGTATTAAACAAACCTAAGATGCTGTTAAATCTTTAATCAGTTAGACGGTTTTAATAGATTAATATGTACATGTAAATCTCCGAATTTCTTTCAAGTCACTGCCCTGAGAGAACTAAAGATTTTATGAGCGTAAAGAAGAAGTGACATTTTAGGTCAGACAATGCATGTTAGATTCTAAACAATGGCTCAAACCTGTTTGTGTTTTGGTTTGGAGAACAGACTGGTTTTATTTCTAAAGTAGGAATTTATAAAATGCCACATTGACTGTCTGTAAATTGTGTGCTTTTTGAACAAAATATAAGAAATCTGAAAATACAAATTCACCCCATAGATTTATGTGTGCGCATGCAGGTGAGTGTGTGAGGGAGAAGGATGGAGAGAGAGAGGGGATGTGTGTGTATGTGTGTGTGTGTGTGTGTGTGTGTGTGTGTGTGAGAGAGAGAGAGAGAGAGAAAGAGAGAGAGAGAGAGAGACAGACAGAGAGAGGGAGAGATAGAGACAGACAGCAAGCAAGCCAGCATGCATGTGTGACAGAAAGAGTGAGAGTGTGTGTGTGTCGTTGGGGGGGGAAGAGAGAGAGAGTGTGTGTGTGCAAATATGTGACAGTGAGACAGAGTGTGTATGTGTGTGTGTGAATGTGTGGGAGAGTGTGTGTGTGTGAGAGAGAGAGTGTATGCGAGTGTGTGGGAGACAGCGTGCGTCTGTGGGAGAGAGAGAGAGTGTGTGGGACAGAGAGTGAGTGTGAGGGTGTGTCTGTGTGAGAGAGAGAGAGAGACAGTAAGGAAGCGAGCATGCGTGTGAGAGAAAGAGTGAGAGAGTGTGTGTGTCAGTGGGGAAGAGAGAGAGAGTGTGTGTAAATGTGTGAGAGTGAGACAGAGTGTGCATGTGTGAGAGAGTGCATGCACGTGTGAGTGAGAGAGAGAGAGACACACAGGTGGGGGAAGACAGGGAGAGTGAATGTGTCTGTGTGCGGGAAGCATGTGTGTGTGTGTGAGAGAGAGAGAGAGATAGAGAGAAAGGGTGTGTGAGTGAGAGAGAGCTTGTGAACAAGAGAGAGCGTCTGAGTGAGAAAGCGTGTGAGCGAGACTGAGAGAATGTCAGAGAGGGAGAGAGTGTGAGAGAGAGGGAGTGAGAGTGCGAGAGAGAGAGAGAGTGCGAGAGAGAGAGAGAGAGTGCGAGAGAGAGAGAGAGTGCGAGAGAGAGAGAGAGTGCGAGAGTGTGTGAGAGAGGAGAGAGTGCGAGAGAGAGGAGAGAGTGCGAGAGAGAAGGAGAGACAGTGCGAGACAGAGAGCGTGAAACAGAGAGCATAAGAGAGAGACTGCGAGAGAGAGAGAGTGAGAGAGAGTGAGTGTGTGTGGGGTGAAGAGAGTGAGAGTGTGTGTGTGTGTGTGTGAGCGAGAGAGAGACACACACAGAGTGACAGAGATATGGGGAGAGAGAGACAGAGTGAATGTGTGTGTGACAGAGTGTATGTGAAAGATGGGGGGAAGAGGGGAAGAGAGAGAGAGAGAGCGAGAGCGTGAGTTTGTGTGTGTGTGAGAGGGTGGCAGAGAGTGTGTGTACACGTTTGTGTGTGCTTCAGAGATTTGGCACAGTTTCTCTGCTCCCAGGAAGTACTGGACGACGAAAGGTACCCTTTTGGGCGTATCCCGTGTCTGTCTTCTGAGGAGATCATTATGGTTTTTCACTGTGGCATGTTGGAACTGGCGATCGATCAGTTGAGTATCATATTCCGTTCCTCTGAGGGTGTCCTTCAACATCTTCAGGCTTCCATCCTCCCTCCACATCACCAACCCCACGCCCCCCAATACCTATGAGGTGAATTTGTATTTGCAGGAAAAAAAAACACACAACTTACAGACAGCCAATGTGGTGTTTTATAAATTCTTAGTTTATAAATAAAACCAATCCGACTCCAAACCAAAACACAAACAGATTCTAAACAAGGCCTCATACCTAACATGCATTGTCTGACCTAAAATATCACCTCTTCTTTACATTGATAGAACCGTTACTTCTCTGAAGGCAATGACTTGAAAGAAATTCAGAGATTTACATATACGTATTAATCAATTAAAACCTTCTAACTGATTAAAGATTTAACAGCATCTTAGGTTTGTTTAATAAATCCTCATTAGTTGTGTGACCCTTTGGTCTTTTACTTATAAATTCTGTGTCTGATACCACCTGTCTCACTAACACCTGAAGAAGATGCAAAGCTCTGAAAGCTTGTGTTTTCAAATAAACCAGTTGGACTCTAACCTGGTGTGGTGTTATTTCTGAGCCGGTACAATTACAACATTTAAAAGCCATTTGGATGGGTATACGAATAGGAAGGGTCTAGAGGGATATGGGCCAAATGCTGGCAAATGGGACTAGATTTATATAGGATATATGGTCGGCATGGACGAGTTGGACCAAAGGGTCTGTTTCCATGCTGAATATCTCTATGACACTGTAACGGTGCTGATTGCTCACTTACATGGGTTCTGATGTGACAATAGCTCAATTATAAAATTCTCTATCCTTGTTTTCCAACCACCTCATGAACACACTATGTCCGCAACTGCCTGTAGCCATATAGCTCTCCAAGATCTCTGTACCCCAGTTCTGGCCTTTTGAATTTTAATCACTCCACCTACCTTGGTCCTAAGCTCCGGAATCTCTTCCACTTCTTCCTTATGCTCCTTTAAGACCCTCCTCAAAATCTACCTCCTTTGTCAACTTTTAGTTACTTTTATTAATATCTTTTCGGATGTAATGTCAATTTTTGCCTGATTTGTGTCCCTATGCAGTGAATTTATTGTTTTTGTACTGGGTAGCATTTAGACCACTACAAATGGCTGCTAATCTAAGAAGATCAGAAATGAATCGGGGTTTGATTATGCTCCAGTTTGCTGTAGATTAACCACACTCTTGACAATGTGTGTGAGCATTATAAGTGAACAGAATCAGGCTTGCCTGTGATGCTCTCCACATGAGAAAATCTTTTCAATTCCCACAGCCTGGGTTCACATGTGAAGAAAGGTCACAAGGTGCAATACAACATCACACTCACGTGACCAACCATGCAACAGACAAAACTAAAGACCTGCATTAATATTACGCATTTCACAACTTTGGGACATCTCAAATTGCTGTCCAACCAATGAAGTACTTTTTGAAGCACAGTCATAGTTGGAAAGTAGAAATGGGACAACAATTCATGCACAGTTATCTCCCATAAACAGCAATGAGTTAAATGAAAAAACATCTGCTTTAGTTAAACAAAGATGAGGGAGAAATTTTGGCTAGTTCTTACAAAGTTCCCTTTGCTCCTGTGCAAAATAATGCAATTTTTGTGCATTGGAAATTAACTTGATGGAGCTTTTTGAAGAAGTAACAAAGAGGATTGATGAGGGCAGAGTGGTGGACATGATCTATATGGACTTCAGTAAGGTGTTCGACAAGGTTCCTCATTGTAGACTGATTAGCAAGGAGAGATCACGTGGAATACAGAAAGAGCTACCCATTTGGATACAGAATTGGTTCGAAGGTAGAAGACAGAGGGTGGTGGTGGAGGGCTGCTTTTCAGACTCGAGGCCTACGAACAGCGGTGTGCCAAAAGGACTGGTGCTGGGTCCACAGCTTTTCGGCTAGTATATAAATGACTTGGACATGAACATAGGAGGTATGACACCAAAACTGGAGATGTCGTGGAAGGTGGTTACCTCAGAGTACAATGGGACCTTGATCAGAAGGACCAATGGACCAAGGAGTAGCAGATGAAGCTTAATTTAGATAAATGTGAGGTGCTGCATTTTGGAAAGGCAAATCAGGGCAGGATTTATACACTTAATGATAAGGTCCTGGGGAGTGCTGCTGAACATAAGACCTTGGAGTGCACGTTCATAGTTCCATGAAAGTGGACACACAGGTAGACAGGTTAGCGAAGGTGGTGTCTGGTATGCTTGCCTTTATTGGTCAGTGCACTGAGTACAGGAGTTGGGAGGTCATGTCGTGGCTGTACAAGACATTGGTAAGGCCACTTTTGGAATACTGCATGCAATTCTGGTCTCCCTGCTATAGGAAGGATGTATGAAACTTGAAAGTGTTCAGAAAAGATTTACAAGGATGTTCCTTGGGTTGGAGGGTTTGAGTTATAGGGAGGGGCTGAATAGGTTGGGGCTATTTTCCCTGGAGCATCGGAGGCTGTGGGGTGACCTTATAGAGGTTTATAAAATCATGAGGAGCACCCGTGTGAGGGAATAGATTTAAAACGGACCTAAGGGGCAATTTCTTCATGCAGAGGGTGGTGCATGTATGGAATGAACTGCCAGAGGAAGTGGTGGAGCTGGTACAATTTACAACATTTAAAAGGCATCTGAATGGGTATATGAATAGGAAGGGTTTAGAGGGATAGAGGCCAAATGGGACTAGATTTATATAAGATATCCGGTCAGCATGGACGAGTTGGACCTAAGGGTC
This sequence comes from Rhincodon typus, assembly GCF_021869965.1. Taxonomy (NCBI): domain Eukaryota; kingdom Metazoa; phylum Chordata; class Chondrichthyes; order Orectolobiformes; family Rhincodontidae; genus Rhincodon; species Rhincodon typus. The sequence goes on along the minus strand of NC_063337.1, from coordinate 92,316,557 downwards.
TGTTTCCATGCTGTGCAGCTCTATGACCCTGTACTGACTGAGGTGTTAGGTCAAGGCCTTATCCGCCTTCACAAGTGGACGCACAAAGCCCTATGACATCTTTTTCACAGAACAGCATTAGATTTCCCATGGTCTGGCTAATATTTAATACTTTAACATCACCTATAACAATTTGTGATCTGCCTATTACCACATTTCAGCATTTTGGGATGTTGTAAAACCATGAAAAGTGCTTTAGAAATGAAATCTTTCTGCCTTTGTTTCCATATGAATATCTCCCTATTAACTTGACTAAGGAAGTCTCGTGGCACAGTTGGAAGTTTCCCCACCTTGAACCAGAGCTCTGAATTTGAGTCCCATGCTAGAACTTGATGGTCATGGTAGATGCTTTCATGATGCAACCAATCAGCCTGCCAATCCTTCCAATGTGCTGATGACAGACGGCAAGAGTGGGAGAGATTCTTGGTCAGCCATGCCTAATGTGGAGTGGCATTCTTTAAACAGTAGTATCTATCTATAGGCTAATGACTTGGTCCATGAAAAACAAGGCGCAAAAACAGATGTAATCTGTGCTTTGTCTGCCTTTTACATCTTTAGACATGGGAAGTCTAAGATGATGATATTTGGGACTGTGGATCAGCCAGTTAAGTCAAGACCGATCTTATCCAAGGCAACTTTGGCAATTTGTAGCACCACCTTCAGGAAAGGCTAATCTTAGCAGATCCAGTATCAGGTAAATATAATGAAAGAAGATCACTGATGCAGTAGACAAAACAATGAAATTTCTTGAATTAATTTGAAACTAAATTATATTAAGCGCTGGTAAAGACTCAAAAACAGCTGCAATATCTCTATCACCAAAAAAAGTAACTTCATCTTTACTGGCAAGAATTATTCTATTGCCAATAACTACTACTTCATTCAGTTTCAGATGAAACAGTGGAATCGTGCATCATACAGCCTTATGTAAATATTTTGCTTCAATGGAGTAATAATAACTCACATTTATATAGTGTCTTTACAGGAACATCAAACCACATAAGTAGATAATAGAATAGATGACTATGTAGATATCAAGGAGTGTCCTGTCTCTCCCTCCTCCTTTAGAAAGACAGACAGGCGGGAAGGTTTAGGGCAAGAATGTCAGAACATTGTACTCAGTCCGATGAAGGGACAGACATCAGAGCAATTAAAAGCAGGGATATATAAGAGGCCAGAAGTGGAGAACCTCAGAGGGTAGGGGGCATGGAGCATTCCATAAGGATGCAAATTTCATCAAGAAGTCCTGCTAGAACAGGAGTCATACAGTCATACAGCACGAATCTGGCAGCTCATTCCATACACACACCGCCCTCTGCATGAAAAAGTTATCCATAAGGTCCTTTATAAATCTTCCTCTTTCACCTTGAACCTATGCCCTCTGCTTTTGGACTCCCCCACCGCAGGAAAAAGACATTGGCTATTCACCCTATTCATGCCCCTCATGATTTTATAAATCTCTATAAGCAACACAGATCAGTGACTCAGTGCTCAGTGACTCTGTGTCAGGACACAGACAGAGCAGTCTTGGATGATCTCCAGTCTAATCGATGATGAAACACTAACCAGGAGAGCACTGGAATAATTGACACAAGAGGAAATAAAGGCATTTATGAGTAGTTTGAAATGATGGTTTAAAACCACAAGATGCTCAATTCTGTGAGGCATAAGTTAATTTCTAGATAGAGGTGATATTCAGGCTCAGAGTAAAAAATTCTCAGTTGACAAGAGCTATAACCGATATAAAGAAGCCAAAAGGAAACAAGTTCCTAAACAAACTCAAGGATAGTAAAGCAGTGAGAGCTTTTGAAAATAAATATTGACAAGGGTGTGGAGAAGAAAATATAAAGTATAAAAGGACACCGTGTGGAAAATATTCCAAGAGTCTTCTAGGTAGATTCCTTGTCTGCTTCTACCCATCAAAAGTTAGACAGAATTATGTAGGATTTGTAGGGCGGCATGGTGGTATAATGGCTACCACCACTGAATCATAGGACCAGGAACCCGGATTGGATTTCAGCCTTGGGCAACCAAATGCATGGAGTTTGCACGTTCTCCCCTTGTTTGGGGATGCCGGCTAGGTGCTCTGGTTTCCTCCCACAGTCCGAAGATGCGCAGGTTAGGTGGATTGGCCATGCTAAATTGCCCTAGGGTGTCCAAGGATGTGTAGGCTAGGTGGATTAGCCATAGGAAATGTTGGGTTACAAGGATAGGGTGGATCTGAGTGGGATGCTCTTTGGCGGGTCGATGCAGACTTGAAGGACAGAATGGCTTCTGTCTGCACTATAGGGGACGGGTCGATGCAGACTCGATGGGCAGAATGGCTTCTGTCTGCACTATAGGGATTCTACGATTTACAGCATAAAAACCGGCCTTTTCAGCTCAATTGGTCTCTGCCGATGTTTACACTCTACACAAGATTCATCCCGCCCCTCTTCATCTCACATTATCACTATGATTTTCTTCTCCTTTCTCCCTTGTGAATTTTTCTTCCTTTTAAACATAACTAAATTATTCACCTCAACCATCCACTGTGGAGCGAGTTCCACATCCATACCACTTCCTAGGTGAAGAAATTTCTCCCGAATTTCCTATTGGATTTGTTTGTGATTATCTTGTATGTATTGCCGTAGTTTTGTTCTTCCTGACCAGTGAAAACATATTTCCCCTGATTAGATCATTAGCTTCAAATTAAGTTCAGCTCCAGGTAATCACTCAATGAGCTGTGCTAGGATACAGTAAAATCCAGAATGAACACCAATTTTGTTTCGTACAGCTCAATACTGAACACAGCTCTACACACTGTATTTGCTCCACAAAGATATGTCATGAAATGCAAGCCTCTAAATAGTTTGGTTATATTGTTCACAACTGATTTATGTATTGTGTATCGATATACCACTGAAAGTCAAACTGCACATGAACTAATATGCGCCATGTTAAAACATCAAAACTATAAATAATGACAGTGCAGTCAGATAATACTAGAATGTTGGATGACACACTGCAGATAAATTCAGTTATTCTCATGCTTTAAATAACATGCATTGCCAGGACTAACTGCCATATTTCTAAGACTAACACAAGTAGACAGTCTTGGCTGTGATATCCATTTAGAGTATCTTGAACCAAGCAAAAGAAATCTCATTATTGAGTACTTAGTACAAGAAAGCAGTGTATTCACAGACTGAGTGCCTTTGAGCCTTTTAATGTCAGCAAACAGTAAATGATCAAAACTAGCTCTTCGGTTTCTCTCAGCCCTTCCCTCCTGAACACCTAAGGATGCATCATTGCAATCACCTACCATCTAACCCAACCACACCACAGTATCATTAAGTGTCTCCCTGTACGTGCCGAAGTAAAAACCTAATCACTGTAAACATGGTCCAATCAATTAAAATGTGGCACTTGCAATCAAATGAAATGGTTGAAACGGAATGAATAAATGCATTTAAGAGGAAACAAATCAGGAAGGAACAGAAAGTTATCTCAATCGAGTTAGATAGAGAGAGCTGGCAGGAGGTTCAGGTGGAGCACACATAGCAGAAAACAGTAGTTGGGCTGAATGGCCTATATTTATCTCAACTATTCTACGCAATATCTTAGACACTGTCCTTAATATAAACCACAATGCTATTATGCAATTTATCTATTATCAACTGTCACTTGATTTTTCTATTTGAAAAAAAAATTTGCTGGCAGTTCCAAAAATGCTGACAGTTTATGACTTCTCAGACAGCCTTCAACAAGTGGTGAACCCATTAAGGTTTCCAGAAACCCATTACAACTGCAAATACACATTATCCATATTGATGTGACCAAAATGCAACTTCATCCTACTAGAAATAAACAAAAAAATATAAATCATGGTTCAACAATAATCCTGCTTTCAACCCACCATGATCCCAAGTGATCAACTTAAGTCTCTGTTTCACATTTGTAATTGACTATTTCTTAGGGATAAACCAAAAACCTCACAGCAGTAAGGGCAGGTCTAAGCTTCACATTATTAAAAAGGATATACATATTACTAAAAGGATGTAAAGACATTGGAAAAGGTGCAACAAAGATTCACATGGATGTTCACCAGAACTGACAGGTTACAACTAGGAGAGTCTGGACAATCTAAGGCTCTTTTCTCCAAAAGACTGAGAGGTCAGTGGATGGAAATCTATAAAGATTATGAAAAGGTTCTGTAAAGTAGACATAGAGAAGATGATGTTCCTACTTGACAGACCATAAATGTAAAATAGTCACTAATAAGTCCAATATGAGATACAAGAGAAGCTTACTTACACAGAGTGGTGGAATGGTACAACTTACAACCACAGGGAACAGTGAAGATGAATAGTTTAATATACTTTTCTAATTTTCTCCATAGGCGTACGAGGCAGAAAGAAAAAAAATACTGATGGGGCAGTATGAAATCGGGTGGGAGAATGTTCCTAAGGAGTAGTTAGGTGGAATGGCCTGTTTCTATGCTGAAAGTTTTATATTCTTCTTCACAAGTAATAACAACACTGATAATTCTGAAGGATGCATTCCAATTTTGTCACTGTAACCAACAACAAAAAGTTAAAATGAGTAAATTAAGAAAAAATTAAGTCCAGTTGCAATAAAAGTTTATTGATTTCATTTGAAATCTACTTCACATTTTTACACATTTATAATACTTTTTCTTCCTATATCAGCTTCTAACCATGTACTGTAATGCTCTCCCATTAGGAAAATGAACAGGTGAAACAAAATAAAAAAACATTTGCAATTCTACAGCACCAGTCACTGCTTCAGAATGTGTGAATCCATTTAAAGCTGATGAGATATTTTTGAAGCATGGTCACTGTTATCATGTAGGCAATGTGCCAGTCAGTCAGCAAGTTCCCACAAGCAGCAATGAAATAGTAACCTGATAATCTGCCTTTTAGTGATGTTGAGGGATTGATATTAATGAGTACAACAGAGAAAATTTCCCTGTTCTGTGGCTAGTGTCAATGGTCTTTTGAATCCACCTGGACACTTTACCAAATGAAAAGCTGTTGTTGCACCATTGCTTCGACCCCACTTGATACAAAGGTGAACATTGCACTGGAGCTTTCCCAAATTACTCAAGATAAAATCAGCAAATGGTCGGGGAAATCCCAATTAGATGTAGTCGTTTTTTTGTCATCTGGTTGTGTGTTTTAAAAGATTTACTTACATTTGTCATCAGGTCTTTGGAATATCAATTAAATCAGAGTTTTCACAGCTGTTATATGCACAGAGTTAGGGACACATGGCAAATGTCTAGTACTAACAAAAGAGTGTTGATTAGTTTAGCACCTAGTATTGTTGACTTTTCAATAACATGCAAATAACTTAGCAGTTATCTTTAATTGACAAACATTTAACAATTAAACCGTCAGTTTCTTAACAGTACAAAACCTGAACATTGCAGAAAACAGAAACATGTTACTGAAGCTTTTCATTTTGCACTTATCAGAATAAATGCAAGAACGTCAAATTTCAAACAATCGCAACAATGTATACTTTATCAACCTTTTCTCCTACACCATACATTGTAGTTACTTGAAATTTGGCATTCTTGCATTTTTCCAGATGGGCACAAAAAGGTTGGCAATACGTCTTCCTTTTTGGTAATTAAATCATCAAATGGTACTGCTCCTATCAATTCACCAAACTAAACATTAAAATGTTAAAATGACTCAAAAAGTTCCTTGCGCTAAATTTATTATTGTGTGATTATTGGGGCTATAACCAGAGAATCATACAATAGAGGAGGAGGTCATTTGACACATCATGCCAGCACTGACTCTTTGAAGAAGCTAGCCAAATAGTTCCATTCCCCTTGCTCTTTCACTGTAGCCTTGTAAATGTCTCCATTCAAGTACATAGATAATTCCTCATTGAAAATTGCTGTTGAATTTGTTTCAGATAAATGCATTTCAGATTACAACTCCCAACATAAAAAAGAATTCTCATCTCCACTGCTTGAAATTTTGCCAGCTAATTGATTCATACTTGCACAGCGAGGAAAGGTTAATCAATACAACTGCAGAATTTGGAATTTCCTGGAAAATTCAAAGATTTTATTTTAAACTGTTCCATCAATCTCCTCAGTACTAGCATTCAAGACACAGTGTAGATATTTTTAATCAACCTGTTCAGATGTGATATGACACACCACTGGAGCACATAGGACTTGAACCAAGGGTTTCAGAAGGTTCAAAGGTGCCAGAAAAGCCTTCAAGACAAGTTGAAGGCAGTACTTAATTGGAGCGAGGCACAGGAGGGACAAGGAGGAAGCAACTAGGAGAAACAAAAGATGGACAGCAGAATGAAAAACAAGTAGAGAAGGAAGGCGCAGTTTAAAAAGTGTTGGTGGAAGAAAGGCTGGGGCGGGGGAAGAGAGAAGACAGTAAGAGAACTGAAGAAAAGTTGGGATGGAGAGTGAAATCAAGTGAGAAAAAAGAGGGGAACGAGATGAAGTACACAGTTGGGGGACAGAATGGAATGAGAGTGGAGAAAGGCAGGAGATGATGAAAAGAAATAAAATTTACTCAATTGGGGGAAGGGTAATGGAGAAGTGAAAAGAATGGAAATATGAATATAAGACTGGTTCAGGATTAGAGTGTTACCTGAAAAAGCGCTCACCAGTGGAGAACTGCCAATGATTGTCTAAGCTGATGAAATGAGGACAGGTCTCAATTTCAGGGAGACTTGTTTCCCAACATACTTCAACCCCAGTGAGTGTTGACAGCTTGTTTCATTTTATGGATAGTGACCTAGCTAATACAGATCATGTTGACACACAACCACACACATAAACACAATTTGCCACCCATCTACTCAGACGCACACACCCACACAGTGCCATGCACCAGATAATAGTGCACACAAAAGAACAGAATTGACACACCATATGCACATGTACACAAACGCAAAATCACTCTCTCACACACACATTCACCTACATCTTTGCCCACTCATACACATATACACAAAATCAGAATCAGACAAACACCCACTCACGCACATTAAAGTACCTCAGTCCTCTTGTATAGATAACTAGCTGGTACTAGCAACAGAAACCCTGAATTCGCCTCTCATCAATTCAGAAGCTCTTAAATGTAATACTACATCCAGTAAAGAGGATTTCACTCAATGCAGATTTGGGAAGATGCCTTTCATGACTTCAAAATTCTCTGAAATGCCAATGAAATAAACTTGAAGCCTAGTGACTACTGTAAAGTTGGAAATATGCATAACAAGGCCTCATAAACAACAATGTGATAATGGCCAGCACATACTTTTCATGTGATGTTGTTTGAAGGATTAAAATTAACCAAAACATTGGGAGGCGTCCCAACCCGAAATGTCAATTTTCCTACTTCTCTGATGCTGCCTGGCCTGCTGTGTTCCTCCAGCTCCACACTGTGTTGTCTCTGACTCCAGCATCTGCAGTTCTTGCTACCCTGGGCGGGGTGGGGAGACTACCTTGCTCTTATCCAAAACAATGTATGGAATCTTGAGAGTTTAATATGTCATGCTGTGATCAGTACCTCCACCAATGCATCTCTCTCTCTTAGCATTGCAATTGGACAGCCTGCTTAGATTTATATGCTCAAGTCTCTGGCGTACAATTTAAACATATAACCATCAGAGGCAAGTAAATTAACGTAGTAAAAATCCCTAAGTGCTGCACAGAGGCATAAGATAATATATGACAATGATCCCAGAAGGAGACATTCAGACATGTGACCAAAATCTTAGTCAAATTGGTAGGTTTTAAGGAGCATCTTGGAGGATAGGAACATATTGGACCGGCTTAGAGAGGGAATTCCAGAATTCAGGGCCCATACAGCACTGTTGCAAGTGATGGAGGACAGAAAATCAGGACCTGAACTTCTACATATTAATAATGATATAAGCCATTAATACTTCATCACTATGATACAAGTTTCCAGCACATTCAAGTCTTGTATAGAACATAACTGCAGCTGACAACATGTCAAACAGTGACATCACAACAGTCTGACTGAACATTCATTTCACAAGAATTGTAATCTATGGTTGTTTATATGCTCGATTTTGAAGCTCTTGATCAGTATCTGTTAATTTTCTAGACTGGCATGTTAAGGTTGTATGGAAGAGAAAATAAGAAAGTCACACTAGGCCCCACATAGCCTGGTTCACCTTTGTTAAGAAAGACTGTTTTTGGGCATGAATCTAGGTGGCTTGTAAACCAACAAAAGTCGCCACCTTGAGGAGAGGAGAGAAACAGAAAATCAGACATCGGGGAGGGAAGGAAAGTAAATCCAAAGCAGAAAGTTCTGCTGACATATTCACTCAACCTCTGCCAACACTAATCAGTCTTTTGAACAACAGATTGTTAAACATTACTCCTACTGATTCTATGCAACTACTGTTATATGCCGGATGCTATCCTAAAAGATAAAAACATGATTGATACCCATTTGCAAAGACCAAATGTGTCAACCGACAACTATCCTTCAAACTTCACATTCAGTTCTGTACCTTTCTCCTTTGCTTGTTTATACAGGTGCAAGTCAGCAAATCCTTATGTCTATCTCGATCAGATTTGTTCCGTAGATCAAAGATTCTGTCCTGGAATTGAAGCTGTCGTCCCTCTGGAACTACTAGCATTTTCTGTAGGACTCCAAACCTGGTTTTCCATCTGCTATCCTTATGTACTTTGAGTTATCCTGAAGTGCAATCCTGCAGCTCAAATGCCTTCTACATAACAACTTAGTTTATTCAGCTGCTTTTTTTGAAAAAAAACTTTTTGACAACTCTCTTTGTTCAAACATTACACAAGGCAATAACAGGCCATTTACTAAATTCAAAAAGTAGCAAGTCAAAGTCTTCTCACTGTCACTCTGGCACACGGCTTCTCAGTCACTTGAAAATGCAACGTCTAGAAGATAACAAACACGCAGCAGATGGATGCTAACTCTGCTGGATCCAATATAAGTGCTCAGTATGTTGTTTGTATGGGCTCCTCAAGAGTTCAACATCAAGATAAACACAATTCAAATATCTACTGAGACCTTACAACATGTGGACCCACTATTTTCTATGCAAGACTGTTAGTGAAACCATATCATATTTCACTGTTAAATTAAACTAAAAGCTAAATGTTTCACAAGAAGGTTTACTGTACAGGAGGGAGGAATTTACAAAAAGTAGAAAGGTGAAAAGATATAAAGTTCCATCTTCCAAATCAGTGTATTAGGGCATAGAAGGTGGAGCTATTATGCAAATAATATGATCCTATCTGCTCCAAGCTGGACATAAAAAGGTCCCATGGGACAACAGTGAAGAACAGCATTCCCTCTAATGCCTGACCGACATCAGAACACACAGGCGATTGGAACGTTGAATCACATTGCCAACTGTGAAATTTTGCTGTGTGCACCTTTGTTGCCACATTTCCTACCTAACATCTAAAAGTACTCACTCAGTTGTAAACTGCTTTGGGATGTGCTAAGATCATGAAAAGTGAGAGACAAATGCCAAACTTTTTTCTTTCTTTTTCCATAATAGAGTAATTAGAGTAAGTTAGAATCTTAAGATTTAAACATAGCTATGAGGTAAAGGATAAAACAGTTGAGAAATAAAATAATTCTAGAAATACACAAGTTATATTCATATAGTGGCTCTCACATAATAAAATATGCAAAGATGCTTCACAGAAGTATTATGAAACAAAATATGACATTGAGTTACGATGAGTTCAAGTTTATGAAGCATGTAAGGTAGGAAGCTCATCAGAATGCATTGGAATAGTTGAGTCTGGAGATACTGAAGTACTGGTTGAGTGTTTCAGCAGCAGATGAGCTGAAACGGGGGAGAGATTGATGGTATTATGGAAGTAGAAGTAAGAAGTCTGTGTGATGGGGAGGATAAATGAAATCCAGCATCCCAGATTTTTCTTTAATTTTTAGGTGGTGGGAATTACCCATCTTTAATAACCTCTGAGAAAGTGGTAGTTAGCTGCCACCTCAAACTGCTGCAGTCCATGTAATGATTATAGCTTGTTGTAGCAGTGGACACGAACTGATGTCAAAAGTTTGATGGTGCTATTTTGAAGAAGAGCAGGGGAGTTCTCCCTGGTGTCCTGTCTATCCCTCAATCAACGTCACTGAAACAGATTATCTGGTCATTATCACATTTGCTGTTTGTGGGACCTTGCTGTGCACAAAATTGACTGTTGTGTTTCCTATAGTTTCATATAGTAAAACCAGTTTACACAGGCCCCTTTAAAGCATTCTGCACATTTAGCTACCAGAAACAGGTCCCAATCACAGTGGAAATTAGCAATTCACTTACTTAACTCATTGAGTTTAAGCAGCATCAGAAGCAACTATAAACAGACTTCAAACATAACTACTAAAGTTCCACCCCATGCTTGCCAAGCATTGTAAAATCTTGTCGATCAAAGTGAAGCATTGTCATGATTTCTTAATGCATGAAGAACATACTATCACGGAAATTAGGTCAATATAAACACTACATGTCAGTATAACATACAAGGCTACTTAAGAAAAGTCAATCTTAGACACTTAGGTCATTCTGTAAAATTTGATAGCAATGCCCATGTTAGGTATTTCTTCTTGTTTAATGCAGGTCTAGCCTGCTTTCAATTTGCAGCTTAGTACAGAAACACAATAAAAGTGGACTTGTACTTGACCTAAGGGAAGAATAGGGTCAGTCTGCAGAGATTACTGATCATGTTAACATAATTTTAGGCTTTTAGTTTGCCACAAACCAATATTATTCACTTGTTTTCAACACATTTTACTTCAGCTCATACAACAGATGTTTCTATTGTGAGCACAACTCTACTAGATGCCCATTGTGCCTACTCACAATAAGTTAGTACTCCTATTAGTTACCTCTCCCAAATAGTTACCCTCTTAAATAAATTCCTGGGCATTGATGCTGTTCAAAATCAGTAGCAGATGTCAGTTTACTATTCCTGGCTCACAAGTCCATCTTTAGCCAGGTAATGTGCAATAAGGCTAATTTCAAATGCTTATTAAAAGTAACAGTGAGACAAATGGACAAAACATTATGCATCTTTGTTGGAAAACACATCTGACTTACCCAGGTAAATTGCATTGAGTGATGCAACAGTGGCCCATTCAACAACTTGCACTTTTAGGACACACTTAACATAATTGAGCATTTCACAAAGTGAGTAGAATACTAAATTCTAAGAGCATTGGGAGAAGGCTTATAAAGGCAAGGACAGAATTAAAGCAACATTCAATCATGTGGTTATGGTCTTTAGCCAACATTGCAGACATCGTTATTTCAAAACGCAATCAAAAAATTTGATAGCATTTGTGTGAAAAAGAAATGACAACAGAAATTGCCAGATTGCCGTAAAATCCACTGGTTCACTCATGACCTTCAGGGAAGGGAAACTGCTGTCATTTTACACTCTGGCTTTATTTTCTTTCATAATTCTGAAGAAACATTAAACCAGGAGAAAGACCTGCCCTCTCAACTGAATTTAAGGATCCAAAAAGATCCCATCTGAGAAGAGTAGGAGTGTTTTCCCCCATGTCTTACTCTATGTCTATGCAAAAACCAATATCATGAAGACATTATCTCATTTAAAACTTTGATGCTTGTGACATGCAACTTGATTGTTTTGTTCAGCCACAAGAGTGACAACACTTTGGAAGTATTTAATTGATCATGAAATATGTTGAGATGTCCAGTAGTCATGCATGGCCTTATAGAATTGGGAGATTTTTATTTCTCACATGGCTCCAATACCACTTTAATATCCACAGTTCAATGAAAGCAATCTCCCTCGTGTCAATCACATCCTGACAGCAAGTTAGAAAGAAAATTAGATGGACATAGGAAGTTTTAGAATTTTGGATGGCTGTAGGTTCAGTGCCAAAGATGTAAAGCAGTGGAATATAATGTACAAAGGTGCCGAAGATGGAAAGACGAAAACGTATTTATCTGGATTTTACTTGCTGGTCATGGTGCACATGAAAGGAGATATAGTGTCCTTAACCTCAGAATGGTGATGTCCAATAGCTCATTGCAGTCATTAATGTATTTTTGAGGAGTTTCAATGAAGGGAAGTGGCTGATAATTGGCCCAGCAAATACCGTACTCAACCATTACCATCAAGCCAGGAAATCAACCCATGGCTCAATGAAGTGTGCAGGAGGACATGCCAGGAGCAGCACCAGGTGTACCTAAAAATGAGGTGTCAACCTCGTGAAGCTACCAAACAGGACCACTCACATGCCAAACAGCATAAACAGCAAGCGATAGACAGAGCTTAGCAATCCCACAACCAACAGATCAGATCCAAGCTCTGCAGTCATAGAGATATACAGCACGAAACATTCCCTCTGGTCCAACTCGTCCATGCCGACCAGCTATCCTAAATAAAACTGAGCCCATTTGCCAATATTTGGCCCTTATCCCTCTAGACCCTTCCTACTCATGTACCCATCCAGATGCCTTTTAAATGTTATAACTGCACAAGCCTCCAAGACTTCCTCTGGCAGCTCATTCCATACATGCACCATCCTCTGCATGAAGAAGTTGTCCCTTAGATCCCTTCTAAATCTTTCCCCTCTCACCTTAAACCTATGTCTCCTAGTTTTGGACTCCCCTACCCTGCAGAAAAGACTTTGGCTACTCACCCTATTCATACCCCGTACGATTTTATAAACCCCAATAAAGGTCAGCCTCTGATGCTCCAGCGAAAACAGCCGCAGGCTATTCAGTTTCTCCCTATAGCTCAAACCTTCCAACCCTAGCAACATCCTTGTAAATCTTTTCTGAACCCTTTCAAGTTTCACACATCCTTTCTATAGCAGGAAAACCAGAACTGCATGCAGTATTCCAATAGTGGCCTAACCAATGTCCTGTACAGCCACATGATCTCCCAACTCCTATGGTCAATGCACTGGCCAATAAAGGCAAGCATACCAAACGCCTTCTTCATTATCTTGTCAACCTGCCACATCCAGTCATAAGTAGTGGTGGACAATTAAACAACCAATTAGATGACGAGGCTCCACAAATATCCTCATCCTCAGTGATGGAGGAGCCCAACACATCAGTGCAAAAGATAAGGTTGAAGCATTCACAGCGATCTTCAGCCAGAAATGCCAAATGGATGATCAATCTTGGCTTCCTCCTGTGGTCGCCAGCAACATAGATGCTGGTCTTTAATCAATTCAATTTACTCCATTTGATATCAAAAAAGGATTGGAGGCACTGGATACTGCAAACACTATGGGCCCCGCCAATAGTACTGAAGACTTGTGCTCCAGAACTTACTGCTGTCCTGGCCAAGCTGGTCCAGTCCAGTTACAACACTAGCATTACACAATGTGAAAATTTGCCAAGGTATGACCTGTACATAAAAAGCAAGGCAAATCCAATCCAGTCAATTATCACCCCATCAGTCCACTCTCGACCATCAGTAGAGTGAGGGAAGGTGTTATCAACAGTGCAATTAAGTAGCATCTGTTCTGCAATAATCTGTCCATGGACATCCAGTCTGGGTTCCACCGGGGCCATTAATCTCCTCACCTCATTACATACAGCCTTGGTTCAAACATAGACAAAAGGGCTGAATTCCAGAGGTGAAGTGAGTGTGGCAATCCTTGACATCAAAGCCGTATTCAACTGAGTGTGTCATCAAGGAGCTCAAGCAAAAACTGGAATCGACAGGATATTAGCAGTCAAATTCTCCGCTGGTTGGAGTTATACCTGTACATAGGAAGATGGTTGTAATTGCTGGAGGTCAGTCATCTCAGTTCTAGGACATCTCTGCAAGTGTTCCTCAGGGTAGTCTCCTAGGCCTAACCATCTTCAGTTGCTTCATCCATGACCTTCCCAACACCATAAGGTCAGAGGTGGAAATATTCATCGATGACTGTACGATGCACAGCACTATTCGTGACACCTCAGATGCTGAAGCAATCCAGGTTCAAATACAACAAAATCTGGATGATATCCAGGCTTCAGTTGACAATTGGTAAGTAAGATTTGCACCACACAAATGCCACGCAATGACCATCTATAAGTTCCTCTCCAAGCCACTCAACATCCTGACTTGGAAATATATTGCTGTCCCTTCACTGTTGTTGAGTGAAATCCTGGAATTCCTTCCCTAAAGGCATTGAGGATCTATCCACAACACGTAGGCTGCAGCAGTTCAAGAAGGCTGCTTGGGACGAGCAATAAATGCTGGCCTGCCAGCGATGCCCATGTCCCATGAGTGAATAAAAAAGATAATCTGCTTTAGTGATGTCAAACAGGACATTTTACCCTGCTCTCCTTCAAAGTAATGCCATGAGATTTTTGCATCACTTGAGAGGAAAGGTAGGCCCTTGAGTTTAATCAGTCATTTAATAAAAGGTATATCTGACTGTGTTGGATAGGAGTACCAGCCTTGATTCTAATGCATAAGTCTTTGAAGTTTCTTTTTATTTTGAAAGTTGCAACTTTCACAGTCTTAAAGTGTATAGATACAAAACTTCAGGAGAGTGAGATGCTGATTACATCAATAAACTTTGGTCTGAGAAGGGGTAAGTGCAAGATTGAGAAGTTCGGTCGATACGGGCTTAACAGCAGACGTACATCTTGCTGTCTCTCGGTGGGCATGAGAGAGGAAGAGGCAGATACCACCCCAACTTTAAAATTCTCACACGTGCTTTAATTACCTTCCTGGCCTTTTCCCTCATCATTTCTATAACCTTTTTAGCCGTACCCCATTCTCCCGGGTCTTTGGAATCAATAATTTTGGTCTCTTGCACTTCTCACGGCCATAACTGGTGCTTTCAGCTGCCTGGACCCTCAAGGCCTTCAGTCTAAATTCCTCTGTCTCTCACTCCCTTTTTAAGATAAACCTTGAAATCTTTCACCTGGCTAAGCATTTTTAGCCCCCTGTGATAATACTTTCATACGATGATGCATTTTGCGCATTAATCACTGAGGAAATTCTCCCCGCACTTTAATTAGTGCAATCACTGCAGTTCATTGTGGCAAAACAGTACAGCTGATAATTGGAAAATGAGATGTCTATGACATACAGTACTTTCAAGCTTGCACTTGAAATTGAATTTGTGGGAAAATGAGGATAGGAAAGATGTATGAAATTACACTTAAATGTATTTTAAGAACAATTGCTTAACTGTGGCAAATAGCCATATAATACCATGAAATAGTGCAGTATCACACTAGCTTTATTCAGTCCTATCTGTACAGAATAAAAATGGATTTAATATATTCATTGAGCAAAACTTCAAAAACTTCTGGAATTATTAAGGAAGAAATGTTTGCCAAGAAAATCGCCTGATAATTGATTTAGTTGAAGATAGAAATAATCAAGGACGCTTTAAAAATATGACTTTGTGTCAGAAGTGTCTGATTTTGTGGAGATGATGTCTCAAAGTATAGAAAGTTACAATTTATTCATTCGTATCATAAATAACTCTAAACAGTACTTACAAAGGCCAAATTCAAATGAATAGAATTTGCAAAAACTTTTTTAACTGCACAGTTAAGATATTGTTTAGTTTGCTGATGCATTCATAAAATGGAGTCCAAAGCAGTGCAATTTCATCACAACATAAAATGAGTAAACTGTTAATTGTCTTTGTTCGCGCAACTGCAAAGTAGCACTGAAGAATGATACAGGCATTAGCTTATGGCAAATGCTGTAAGTAACAGAGGTAGGAAAAAACCTCTCAAAATATTTAGAGCTCCATATTATTAGTTTTCACTGAAAAGAATACTAGATTTTATTGATGCCTTTCACTTTTAAAATCTAAACTTTCTTTTGGTTTTTAATATGCTTTAATAAAAATAAGTTTCTCTATATTTGTAGCTTCCACCATTCCAGGCTATGGAACAACCCAGTTAAATGATAAAAAAGAAATAAATTAGTTGTATTTATTTTTAGCTTTCATTATAAAAGTTCAAGTTCCATTTATCTTGACTGATAGTTTCATGCAGCACAGAGGGAAATCTATACTGTCATCAGTGCTTTCTACTGTTTGGGATATAAAACTGATTGCCTGTACAAGTGAACTTTAAAGATCTACTGGGCTTTTTTTTATTCTTGTACAGAATGTGTGTGTTGTTTTCCATGTCAGCATTTATTGCCCAACCCTAACTGTCCTCAAAAAGGTGGTGGTGAGCCATCTTCTTCAACAAGCTCTGTCCATGAAGGGTAAATACACCACAGTGCAATGATGAAGAGAATTCGAAAATTTTGCCTGAGTGTTGTCCAGGTCTAGCTGCATATGAACACTGATTGCCTCAATATTTGTGGAGTAATGAATAGTGTTAAATACTGTTCAACCATCAGCAAACGTGCTCCATTTTTTCCAGCAATGTCTGTTCATGTTCCACCTCTGACCTTATGGTGGTGTGAAGGTCATTGATGAAACAGCTGAATGCAATTGGGCCGAGGACACTAACTCAAGGACCTCCTGCAGTGATGTCCTGGGACATAAACACTTGGTCTCCAACAACCACAATCATCTTCCTTTGTGCTAGATTTTGTTCCAACCCAATGGAAAGATTTCCCGATTCCCACTGACTTGCTAGGTCTCCTTGATGCCACACTAGTCAAATGATCCCTTGATGTCAATTGCAATCACCCTCACCTCACCTCATGAGTTCAGCTCTTTGATCTATGTTTGGACCAAGGCTGAAATCAGTTCAGGAGCACTGGAAAGGATCAGGGAATTCATCATGGAAGACATTAACTGATCTTTCGGCTCACTTGCTGATTGTGAGATTCTGCTGTGTGAAATGTTTGCTGAGCCTGCCTGTAAACACTGACACCTTAAAATGAATTAATTGAAAGCACTGGACTTTGGAACATCCCAAAGCTACAGTAAGATTATATAAGTACAAGATAGCACATCACAGCATTTGTTTTTACCCCCAGTTACGTTATTTTCAAAAAGCGATTGTCCATTCTACAGGATAGAGTGCACTACATTATGTAACAAATCTCCAGTGAGCCATCTATCTTTCACTGATTGGGGTAAAAACCATGATGTCACTAAAACAATAACTTGTATTAACAGTGCGTGTATTGTAGTAAAACATTTCAATGTCTTTCATTGGTGCGTTATCAAATAAAGTGCAACACTGAATCACATCAAGTTATTTGGTCAGGCTTGGTCAATAGGTACGACCTAAAATAGGAAAGTGAGGCACAAGGGTTAATGGACTAACTTCCAGACCTTAGGACTTATGCAACTGAAAGAATGGTTACCAATGGTGGAGTGATCAGAATCAGGGATGTACAAGAAGTCGGTTTTGGAGGAGTGCAGATATCTCAGAGTGTTGTGGGGCTGAAGGACATTACAGAGATAGGTAAGAGACAGACCATTTGAAAACAAGGACACAAATTTAAAAAAAAAGCCATTGTTGGGTGAATGGGACTTGATTAGAATCTGAGAAGTAGAGCTTTGTATGAACATGAAGTTTAAGGAGGGTGCAAGACAGGAAGCTAGCCAAAATCTGGAATAGTCAAGCCTCATGGTAACAAAGACGTGGATGAAGTATTCAGCAGATGAATTAAGGGAGAGGCAGAGATAGCTGTGGCTTGGAAATGGAAGCAGGCCATTTATTGATGGCACTGTTGTGTGTTTAAAAGCTCATCCCTGGGTCGTATAGAACGGCAATGTTGTGAGCAGTTTGGATCAGCTTCAGACAGCTACCATGGAGATGGGCGAGGGAACAGATAGTTTTAGATGTCAGCAAAAGGCATCACGCAGATAAGGAAGAAGGAGCCAAAGATAGATCCTTCAAGGAAATGAGAAATAACTATAAAGGAGTGGGAAGAGAGCCATTGCAAGTGATTCTCTGGCTACGACAAGATATAGCACACTTAAAGAACACTTCACAAAGCTGTGTATTTAGCAGTAACAAAAGATGGACCCAACTTTTGTATTTTGTTAATATATTTTCATTGAAATAAACTTAGTCATTGAAAATATTATTGATTGTAATCTCAACTTCTCCGCATATAAGTTTATTCAGCAAAGATTATGTAAGAACAGTGCACCTGTCTGTTAAGAATAAAGGCCAAAATAAAGAAAGGATTTAATATTTGGTATGTATTCTAAGTTTACTTGCATTTTACAACCAAAAGACCTCCCAAACCTCTTTACAGCCAATTAAGTACCCTTTCAAGTATAGTCACTGCTGTAATGTAGGAAATGTGGCAGCCAATTTGCACACAGCAAGGTCCCACAAATTCAATGAGATTCTGACCAGATAATCTGTTTTAGTGATCTTGATTGAGGCATAAATAGTGGTCAGGTTACAAGAAAACTCTCTAACTATTCTTCTAAAAGTGTAATATTTTAACACCCTGGAAGGTAAGTCAAAACAAGTTTGAAGGAATAATCCAGCATCACAGCACTGAAACCACACAACTGAATTACTGCCTTGTAGTTCACTTATACACATCCATTATCCTCTATAAAAGGTATCAAAGCGTAAATTCCCAGTCATTAGTTGCTAATGTAGAAGACAGCAGTATCATGTTTCATCCGATTACTGTGTGTTTATTTGAAAAGTTAAGTTAAAACTTAAAAAAAGCACCAATCTCTTTTTAAGATAAAATTATACATCATTTATAGGTGAACTTAAAGTGAGCAGCAATTGTGAAAGATCTTTATTTTATACATAATTGATTTCAGTTAAGTTTAATCTATTTATGTACAAAAGGTTCAAGCCTGTCATCTTTTGAATTTGTAATGAAAAAGACTAGCAAGGCTCTGTTTTACTGTGTTGTGTCACTGTCCATGTTGGAAAATCAGTTAATTCAAACTGAGAAAGAAAATGTCCTGCAAAAGTCTAAGTGGCTAGGCTTAATTGGATATGTTGTAGGAAATAGATTACACTTCTGATTTTTATAACCTGTAGTTTAAAGCTTTTGCAGGCCAAGAAAAGGGGAAACTGCCCATTAACTTATCAGTTCCAGGCCTTGCCTTTTTAATTGACAACCTCAGGGCTACTTTCATCACTTGTCGACTTCATACTTGCAGTCAATTTTTTTCCTTTGGGATATTACTTAATCATTGTCATGATGGTGTTCCTGATACACTGCAGTTCACATGATAAAGCAGGCAAGACATTCAAGCTTTGCAGAAAAATAAAACACTCCTTTTGCAATGGATGCCTGTGCAGAACATGCCTACGTAACAACAGTCAGTGAACTTCAAAGACAATTAAATCATGTTGAAGCTCACAGACCTTTTGACATTAGGTTCTATATAAATGTAAGTAAGTGTTGTTTTTTTAAAATACTGTGTAAACCTAAATTATGAACCTTATTCTTTATATCCAGATGCTTAAATTAATGCTGTAGATTTACAGCTGCATAAAATGCAAGATGCACAATCCTCATCTGTACAAGGCAATAATATCTTTGATGCCCAACTTCATTATCAATGTGACGTAAAGTTTATGTATAGTAATATATTTTAGCAAGTCTCAAAGCAGCCATAACATGGCGTGACAGATACCCAGTATGCTCTTGCACTCGATTTTGTGCTGAGGATTAGCAGAACCTCTATAATTGGGTCTTTGGAATGTCATCTGTCATGAATTACATACACCTGGGAACATTGTTTGATGCTCAATATGGACAGATTACTGGAATTTTCAAACCGCGCTCTCGTTGTAATTGACATTTGAATTGTTTGAAGTTTCTCATTAACTTCTTTAACAAATTAAATGCAGATGTATATAACTTAACAGCGTACAGTACAAGGAAAAAATGATGATTGAATCACAATTTATTTTACAAAATCCAGCATGAGGAAATTTAACTCTTCCACAACTGGTGAGTCTTAAAATTCAGAGTTCTGTATTCTTGCACTATGAGTATTTCATCATTGTGTTTAGTTAAATCCCCAACACGTTAACTCGGTTGGTAACACTCTTTCCTCTGAGTCAAAAGATTGGGAGTCTATGTCTTACTCCAGAGACTTGAGCACAAAATGCTTGACTGATACACAAATACAGTACCGAGGGAGTACTGCACTGATGGAGATGCTGTCTTATGGATGAAAGTTTTTTTTCCTTTATTCATTCACACAGTATGACGGCATTGCTGGCCAGGCAGCATTTAATGCCCATCCCTAATTGCCCAGAGGGCAGTTCAGAGTCAACCATATTGTTGTGGGTCTGGAGTCACACGTAGGCCAGACTGGGTAAGGACGGCACATTTCCTTCCCTAAAGAACATTAGTGAACCAGGTGGTTTTTTCCAACAATCAATGGTTTCATGGTCATCATTAGATTCTTAAGTCCAGATATTTATTGAATTCCACTCTCTGCCATGGTGGGATTTGAACCTGGATCCCCAGAACATTATCAAGGTCTCTGGGTTAACAGTCCAGCAATAATACCACTGGGTCATTGTCTCCCCCATAAATTAAACCAAAGTTCCATTTGTTCTCTCAGTTGGGCATAAAAAGATCAGGGAATCACAGAATTGGTATGGCACAGGAGGAGGCCACTTGGTCCATCATACCTGCACTGATTCTATTAGCTAATGCCAATCTTCTGCCCTTTCCCCATATCACTGTACATTATTTCTATTCAAATAATCATCCAATGCTCTCATGAATGCCTTGAACCTGTCTCCACACGTTTACAGGCAGTGCATTCCACACTCTAACTACTCCTATGTGAAAAAGTTTTTTCTTAATCACACTTGCTTCGTTTGCACATCACTTTAAATCTATGCCGTTTTTGCTTCATGAGTAGGAAAAGCTTCTCCCTATCTATTCTATCCGGCCTGTTTATGTTTTGGAAAACCTCTATCAAATCTTCTCTCAGCCGCCTTCTCTCCAAAGGAAACAGTCCCAACTTCTTCAATCTGTCCTCATAATGGACATTTCTCATTCCTGGAATCATTCTTGTAAATCACTTCTGCACTCTCTCCAATGCATTCATATCTTTGCTTCAGCGTACAATACTCCAGCTGAGGTCTAACAAGTGTATCACCTTCCTGTTCTTGTACTCATTTAGATTCCATGACATTCTGCCTGATATTACCTGGTCTTTGGCTCAATTTGAACTAATAAAATGAAATAATCATTCATAATCCTGTTACGTAACTTTTAAAAAATAACTTTACAGTTTAAAGTAAATTTCACTTCGTATTTGCACTTTCTTACCGCTAATTTGTTTCCATAACAACAATCTCAGACAACGTGTAATTTGCACATTTCTGTTTTTGCAACTTATAAACTGACCTGTGGCAATGTGCAGAGTACGGTATCACATGGGTTTTCCACAACAAGAAAAAGCAGTGAAACAGAGCACCTTTCTTTTGTAACGAGCATAAAACACATGAGACTATTTCTGAAATTATGCTGCAAACATACTCAGGATGTTGGGCTTTGACTATTAAGTCAAAGACTGACTTCAAATATGAAAAGATGCTTGAAATCTGCAAAAATGACTGACATAACAGCGAGCTTTACCCAGTTAGGACAGGGTCAAGCTTGAATGTGATCCTCACCAGGTTGAATTGCCTGCCAACAAGGCTCACACACGATCACTTGCTGAGTGAATGGTGAAGCCATACTCCAGATGGATAGAAGGAAACAAAAACAGAGAAAACTTGAGAGAAAAGTTCAAAAGCTACAAAAATGTAGAAGTAAAACTTACAGATGAGGAGTCTAGATATACAAAATGGAATTGGATAAATATTTTAAGGTGAAATTGGGAGGGCTATTGGGGAAAGAACAGGGGGAGAGTGGGACTAACTAGTTTCAAACAGTTGACACATAAACGATGAGCTGATGGCCGCCTTCTGTACCATATGAGATTTGTACAGAACTTTGAGATGAAGGCTGACAGATATTAATATAAATGTTGGTTAATTGGCAAATGAAATGTGAAGAACATCTTTTATAATGTTCAATCGCAATAGTTTACTCACAAATAAATCTCCCTGTCAACAGCTCTGAAGCAGGCATTGCGTTGTGGAGAAAACCATCTTGTTACATTGGAGATCCTGTAGAAAGGTTATTGTACCAGCATTAAGGTCAGGTTTAGCATCAATATCTTGAAATAAGGCAATCAAATGGAAGTAAAGCAATCTTATTAATATTCAGAATAACTTCAAGTCTCAGAACAATTTTTTTCAAAACCTGAATCAAGTCTTTTTGATGGATCAATAATGAGTACATTAAACTCAGGAAAAATATCACACAGTTTCATCTTATTTGAAGATGGGGGTCAGCAGTTAGGAAGAGAGAGGAAAGAGGAAAGCCGAAAATTTGTGAAGTTGGAATGCACAGAAGGAAGCCATTCAGCATTTTAATCCACTGAACACAGAATACAAGTTTAGCAAATCAACACATAGCCATAAAAAGGTTTGATATATAGGTGCCTGTCTTAAACATGATAATACAATCCTAGTGTACATCAGGCTATGTACCAGAAAACGCAGCAACATCTTTCTGAGAGGTCCAAATTTGATATTTACTTGAGTTATCCTCCACAGCTGCCAGCACACATACTAAATATCCACCAACATTTTCAGTTTTATTTCAGTTATCAAGAAAACACAGTTTTTATAATGATTTGTTAATGCTGTTTATTATCCGAGTACACAGGTCAGGCCGAACAGTAATTGCTCACCGCACAGGGCTGCCTTTGACAAGAAGCAAAACATCAATAACTTGCACATATCTAGAGTTGTTAATATATAAAAATGTGCAGTCAGAAACGATGAACTGAGGGATCGGCAGTGAAATAGAAATATTGGTGATGCTCCTTGCCACAGATCTCCCCTTCGTCCAACCCTCCACATCCATATCACATGACACCATCTTCTTAGACGGCAGAACAGAACTCGTTGATCATATTGTTCCTATATGCAGCTTTTTTTTTGCTGTGTCTCATCCTACATGTCTTTAAAGATGGTGATAAAGGAGGAAAGGGAGATAGATAGGCAAAGGTTTTGGAGAGTATTCCTTAGCAACAGGCAAGAGTAGCTGAAAGCATGGCAGGTGACATTGAAATGAACGGAGGAAAGGATCCACAAGCAGCTTGTCAGAGAAATAGAGAGATATAGGGCAGAGGGAACAGATAATTGTAGAGTTGGAGGAAATAATGCAAGTGGCCAAGGATTAGTATAGGATAGATATCAGAGTTTTGGGCAAAAGGTTCAGAAGCTGAAGGAGGGGAAGACACCTATAACATTGCAGTTGGAACTAAGTATAATGAGAAAACGAAGCTGAACTACACTTTTGGGGGTCAGAGATTGTACCTCATCCAAGACAAGGTGCAAAATAAAAGCAGACTGAAAGTCATGTAGACAGGGATGGGGGAGGTTTGAGAAATAAATGGATGCCATTCATACACAGGTGGAAGAGACTACACGAATATCTTAGGAACGTCGTCTCCGAGGGTATGAAGTCGAACAGAACACCAATTTATTGTCACGTGTATTTTTAGAAAGAAAAACAGTGAAAAGTTTAATAAGTCGCCAGACCACGGCGCCTAAATCTACAGAGACAGAGAGAAACAGTTTTGACAAAGTCATACTAGACTCGAAACGTTAATTCTGTTTCTCTCTCGACAGTGCTGCCCGATCTGCAGACTTTCTAGAACACTTTGTGTTTGTTTCAGATGTAACAGGGTAGTTACGCATGGCATCTAGAGAAAGGAGATGCAGGCTGCCACAGAGGCAAGTGTGGTCAACAATGTCATGGACAAGGTCGGTCAGTTCAGAGATGGATTTGAGGGAGCTCACTTGTTAAGGTGGGCGGGGGGAAATTGCTCGAAGAGCGGCTCTGCCCCTCACGAATCCAAGGTCGCGGTGTCTCTGAGAGAAATAAAAGCCCAGCCCAGCCACTTCACTTCACTTCTACAACTTACAGCAGCTCCCTGATCCTCACAGCCGCCATCTTAACGCGGGTAGGAGCCCTCGCTGATTGGTGGAGGGAGGCCCGCCTGCTGATTGGTGGAAAGCGACAGGCTTGCTGATTGGTGAAGAGAAACTCGTTTGTTGATTGGTGCAGACCGGCCCGTCTGCTGATTGGTGTAGAGAGGGTCAATGTTGATTGGTGCAGACGGACACGCCCGTTAATTGGGTCGGGGTGAGAATATGTCTGTTGATTGGCTCTATTGCACGCCTATTGATTAATGCGGCTGATGATTGGCTGACAGTTTGATTGACGGTTCCGCGAGCCATGTGTGATGCTTTGTCGATCACCCGGGTGCTCTTGGGGAGGTCCTGCTCCATTTAGCGTGCTATATTTTACATATTACAAATGTAACAAAATCAAAATGTGGGCAATGACTTAGTGCATCTCACTTGCAAATGCATTTGACACATGTTCTGTCAATCCTGTTCCAGCAGTGTGTTAATTGTGTTCAGGTGGAGGGTGGGCATTAAGTGAGAATTCACAAGTTTTTTGTAGCCTGGAGCAGTCCATGTTTCATTTCTATGAAGGATATGTAATGTTGCATTATTCCCCTCTTGTTCTTTGGTTTCTGATTGCACTTCAGGCCCGTGTGCGTGATCTTTGGCCACATAGTATGGAGTGCAGTCCTAGGTTTATTCGACCTGGTAGGCCTTAGGTAGATTTACTGCCACCAATCCTTCTTATTGGTGCTAGTCAAAGCTACTGATGTCAAGTGGGGAAGATGTACACATGCAATTTGTGGCAGAAGGTAGGGTCAGTCCTGATTAGTAAACTGGTTTATTTTTTTTCTTAATGGTCAGTTACATTACATTCTGAGATATGTGATAATATCTTGTGAGATATCATGTTCAGGATTAGACTAAGTATGTGTTACTGTAAGCTACATTGACTTAGCTTTGGAATAACAATTTATTGAGACATGGTAAAATACTACTCTTGCAACAAATTGGCATCTCCCAGAAATGGTTCCTTATATCCTAATGGATGGAGCATGTGTTGTGATGTCACTTAGCCTTTTCAGGTACTAACTGCTAATACAACAATCAAGGTTGCCAGGAACCAAGCAAGGCACCAGGGAGTTGAGGGACTCAGTCAGTCCAGCTGCCTACCTCTTTAACAGCTATGTTTGTGCCCAGGTGTCTCTGGAGAGGGAGATCAGTGTCCATAAGCAGCTTATGATCTGCCAAAACCAGTAGGCACCATGGTGACTGGAGTGTATTATGTCCCCTGGAATATCATGTTCATCTAAGTTTCCTTAAGAAGTTTTTTTTTCTTGAATGTTTGCGTAAAAGTGAAAACAGGGTGGGGACGAAAGGGCAATGGCAAAAATGTGAAAGTCAAGCAGAAACAGTGCAATGGGCTTCTGAGAAGGTGAGGTTGAGAGCATCAACAAGCAGTGCTTATGCATATTCAACTCCGTATGGATGCACCAACCTTCATAAGTTCACCTATGTATTCAAGACTGTCATATGCTCATGTGCAACTTCTGTTTTCTGTCCTATCTTGTTTCCCATTTCTCTTTGATCATCTTCTCAACACCAAGAGGTTGCTGTAGAAGAACAGACATCATTTCCTGGAGAATACGTTACCTGCATCTCGTGTATGTTCAGGAAGATATACTTTTGACCATACAAGCTGTGTACAATCTGTAAAGACCTTGTTGTGTTTTTTTTAAATTTTTCCTTTGAGTGTGGGCTGACATGAATAAAGAACCATTTTAAACACCAAGGATTGCTGCATTTTTTTTGAAAGCAAGTAACCTGACAATCATTGTAAGCACTGTTTACACAGCTGCTTGTTTGAGCAGTGGTTAAAATGTGTTTATAAGTTAACTGGAGCTGAGGGTTGTGTACAGATGGAGCTTTAGTTGGTGCGAGTAGATGATTGGTCACTGGGCCACCATCCAGTTATCATTGACAAAGGCCAACTTGCCAACAACTATATGATTGGTTCTCACGTATTTGATTAATTGGCTTGGAGTTGTGAAACAAGAAATAGAAAAGTCTTCAGACCACCAACCAACTTAGGAGTTCTCTCTTTCTGCAGCAGAAGCTACTATAAGTTTAATGAAAACCAGTACATTTTCTCTCCAGTTTCTGTAACCTGTGACTTTTATCTTGTAGTTTAGAAACTTTTTATAAGTGAAACAGCTACCCCATGACCCTTATAAACCATTGGATGTACCTGGAAAAGGAAGACCGAGAAGCAGCATTCTGATTGGCACAAAGGATCACATCAGCAGATCCTGTGAATAGAGACCACTGAACTGCTTTCTCTGATTTCTATTCGTCCTTAACACTCATTCTTTTCCTGTGTTTGTTTATATAGTGGAGTTAAATGGTGATTGTCCATAATTGTTTCCTTCTAGCTGGAGTGTAATTCCATGTTTTCAACTATTGTGACCATGCTGGGATTTGCAAGATTTGATTTCCATCATGTTACTCCAGTGAGGAGTGATAAACTACATGCATACAGCACTCCTCACCTGTTCCACTCAGAGACCCACACAATTATTGTTCGGAAAAATGAAATTGTACAATTGGAGAACTGACTGCCTTGCTGTAGTCATGTGACCTTTACTTCAGCTGTAACTGCTTGTGTGTGCAAGATACAGCAGCCATTGAAAACCACTCACTTCTTTGTAATCATTCACTCAAGGGATGTGGGTGTGCCTGGCTGGGCCAGCATTTATTGCCTGCCCCTAGTTGCCCTTAAGATGATGGTGAGCCATCTTCTTGGACCTTTGCTGCAGATTGATGCAGCAGGCCATTAAGAAGGGAATTCCAGAATTTTGACCTGGTAATAAAGAAAGACAATGTAAATATACAACTATTTGGAGGGGAACTTCTATGTGATGGTGTTCCCATGTGTTTGCTACCTTTGTCCTTCTAGTTGGAAGTAGTCATGGCTTTGGAAGGTGCTGTCTGAGGATCTTGGTGAATTTCTGCATGTATCTTGATTAATCACTTTATGCCATTGAATAGGTTAGCACTGTTGGGGCTAGTGGTGATAAATGGTTTGTAACTGTTAGAATGGTGACCGTGGAAAGATTGCATCAAGTGAACATGAAGTGTTAGACATCAGCACTTCATGCAACATCATGAGCTTTGCAGATCTGCGCAAAACGGTTCAAGATAGTGACTCAAAAATGTAGCCCCCCAAGTGATGTTGAGGCTGTATGATTGAACAGTACTTGCCCAAGTGGTAAACAAAGCAGAAATCCCAATAAAAGGGAAGAATTAAGACCTGGAGTTCCAGTGAGTAGACATTAAGCAAAATCCGCTGATCTCAGATGAAAGTGAGTTAAATCCTTGGTCTACTACATTGAAACATGTCAAGAAGAATTTGCAGCTTTTCACACGCCACTAAGCCATTAACTGTCCAATAAATCCTAGGAAATTACAAATATGTTTACAGATCGTGGATGTCTTTCCAGTGAACACTGTTTCGATGTAGGTAAGTACAAGGCTGCATTTACTGAGAGAAGATCTAGCTGTCATCATCTTTAGCCTGAAAAATGAGATCGAAGAACTGGAAAAGAAGGGAGTGATTAAGAAAGTGGCCAAACCTGCAGGCTGGATTAGTAGCCTCATAGCAGTCGAATTAAAAAGTCTGGAAAACTAAAAGCATGTAGACACAGAGGATTCCAATAAAGCTTTGGGATCTGCACCATGCCAACTATCGTAGAAATTTTGAAATCGCTTGCCAAAGCAAATTTCTTCACCACCCTCAGTACAAAGAATGGCTACTGGAAAGTGAAGCTGGATGAATGCAACAATTTTCTAACTATGTTCTGAACGCCATTCATAAGATACAGATGGTTGCATATATCATTTAGTTTCTGTTGCTCCAGAAGAGTATGAACACAGACAGCATAAAATAGCTGCTTAAAGTCTGATGACCAGCACACCCTCAAATGACCTCTTTTTATGTGCTGTAAAACTCTATGATTCATTGATTTATTTCTTGTTTTCTGGAAATACCTGGAGTAGTTTCTTTAAAGGAGGTCACTGAAAGTTCGTTGTGAATATTGGAGATTTTTCTTAAACTAAGGCTTCCTTGAAATCACATGATTAGTAATAACTGCTTTTCTGTAGATTAGGTAGTGATTGGCTCAAGGAAGCACTTGTTTTATCTGGGTTGTTTGGAGGAGGCTGAGTTGGAGGAAAACTTGGTTTAAAAAGAAACACCCCAACTGAACTGTCTCATACATGAAAATAAAACCCTGTTGTTGAGTTCAGGATGAAGCCTATTTGTTCTTTTTGAAAAAGTGAAGAAGCATCCCAAGGTTGTAATGGCTGTAAAACGTTGTCTGCTTTACAGACAACTGTGAATGATTACAGACTTTATCACACAATGCCAGAACATCAGGGCAATAGACTCTGGAATATCCAATGCTTATTCTTTTCAAGACTGACACATTGACTAAAGTGTTTTCATTTTCAGAGAGCCAATCTTTGCAAAGAAATGTGTTTTTCTTTCTCTTTTCCTGAAGCATGTGAGTTTGAGTATGTGTTCTGGGAAAATGTGGGTTAAGCAGTTATACATCTATATTACTGACTGCTAACCAATTATTATAGCTTTATTGAATACATTTTGTTTTGGTAACAAATGATTACATTTTAGTAAGAAATTTGATACAGATAAGGTATTTAATTGCTCATCTCAATAACTGTAAAAGGTATGTTTATTTTACGTTGTGACCTATATACCAGTGGGGACTACAATAACTGCCAACCTCCAGCCTCAGTCATAAGAACATGCAATGATATTTAGAGTCATACAACATAGAAACAGACCTTTTAAGTCTAACTAGTTGATGCCAACCTAGTTTCCTAAACTAGACTAGTCCCACTTATTTTGACACAGAACAAGAAGCAGTTTTCACTAGAAGTAAACGAGTAATGATGATAATCCCAGCTGAGGTATTCCTTTTGTCAGTGATGAAGTCTTGCAGTGTAATGTAAGTTTACAAAACTTGGAACACCAATTGTGTTCACATCCAGGGCACTTAAGAAAATAGAACAATGCTACACACAGATGGAGAACAAGCACCTGGCTGTTGATTCACTTGTAAGCATTTAATCAACACCTCCTTTGGAAGAGACAAAGGGGACAGTGGACTTCATGCACAAGCCACTTCAAAGGACCTTCCTCAAAACTACTTACATCTGCTCCAGAATGTTACTACATTTGCAGAGATATCATTGGGATGTGACAAACAATCAAGGGAAACTGATGTACATTGTTGACTATTGAAACCATCTATATTTTTCTTCTAGGTTTTTTTGTCTCACTTTTTGGTTTGAGAGTGTGAGTTGAAGTTGAGAATTAAACTTTGGAAAACAGCTTTTTTGTTTTAAAGAGAGAGAACAAAAGCCTATTTACCATTGGGAACTGGCCT
Organism: Rhincodon typus; assembly: GCF_021869965.1. Classification (NCBI taxonomy): domain Eukaryota; kingdom Metazoa; phylum Chordata; class Chondrichthyes; order Orectolobiformes; family Rhincodontidae; genus Rhincodon; species Rhincodon typus. Next base: position 92,287,119 of record NC_063337.1, on the reverse strand, counting down.
GGAAAGATAACACAAGTTAATTACTGCTGTAAGAACACTGTAGACAATTCTGCATCCAAATGTGATTGGATGTTGATTTGGTCAATCAAGGGAGGACATGTGTTGGCCAGCCAACCGCAGGGAATGTTGAAAAAGAAAGAGAAAACGGAGTGAACTGGCCCTGACTGTGTTTTGAGCAGCTGTCAGTTTTGTGTTTTAAAAAGCTTTTGGACAGAATTGCTTTTGTTTTGCTGTCTCTGACTTCACACCAGTCTTCAACTTATTGAATGTTCTGAGAAGAGAATCCTAGTCTGTCAGAAGTGGGTGAATAGGCTCAGAGATAGTAGGAACTGCAGATGCTGGAGAATCCGAGACAACAAGGTGCAGGGCTGGATGAACACAGCAGGCCAAGCAGCATCATAGGAGCAGAGAGGCTGACGTTTCGGGCCTAGACCCTTCATCAGAAAAGGATAGGCTGCTGAGGTTGTTTGCATCAACAGGTGGGCTTGGAATTTGAGCATGATATATTGTTTCATATGCCTGTAATACAACCAAAATCCAAGGATTTCATGATGACCTGGTATTCATTGTTGCAATGGTTATCAAACTGGCAAATTAAAATTCATTTATTTTCTTTAATTTATCCCTAACTATCTGTGAGTGGTGGAGAGGGATTATGATTAAAGAAGATTGGTTTTAGATATGAATTAGATTGCCTTGTTACTTGTGTTCTGCTACAGCTATGTTAATAAATTATTAATTTTTGTTTGTTGTAAACTTGGTGTCCAAGATCTGATATTCATAAGGTCTGGGTATGAGCAATTGAGCAAATTTGAGGACCACTGAGGGACTGCTGCTCTGTCAGAGAGTCAGTCTTTGAGGGGAGTACTGCACTAGATATATGATTTAATATCATTTTAAGTTTGGATTTCAAACTTGTAGTATATAGGAGTTGGTTACTTTGTGTAAGGTTTTTTTCTAAGACTCCTTTTCTAGAACATTTGGTCTAATCCACTGAGCAGGGACTCCTGGGGTGTTGATAGAAGATTGTTAATGTTGTGCTGGGTTTACCACCAGGAATATAAACCAGGAGCTTGAGGGCCATTCACTTGTTTTTGGTTTAAGAAAACCAAGAATGGATTGATTTTAGCTGAGGAAGCATAGAGATTGGAAGTTGTTTGATCAGTTTTGGAGGAGACCTGAAAGGAATGCCTCACAGCGCCAGGGACCCGGGTTCAATTCCACCCTCGGGCGACTGTCTGTGTGGAGTTTGCACGTTCTCCTTGTGTCTGCGTGGGTTTCCTCCGGGTGCTCTGGTTGCCTCCCACAGTCCAAAGATGTGCAGGTTAGATGGATTGGCCATGCTAAATTGCCCATAGTGTTCAGAGGTGTGTAGCTTAGGTGGATTATATGGGTCTGGGTGGGATGCTCCAAGGTTCAGTGTGGACTTGTTGGGCCGAAGGGCCTGTTTCCACACTGTAGGGATTCTATGATTCTATGAATATAAAACAGTTCCGGGAATAAGTTACCCCTGTAGGGAGTTAGATTGCACAACTTCCAGCCCAGGAGTGTTTGGCTGGAAAGTGGCAAGAGATTGAAAGCTGAAAATATCTAACCTTCCAGTTTGAGCTTGAGGCTGGTGGTGTCCCCACGTGTTGGCTGCCTTTGTTTTCTGCCCCTTTGACAGCACCTTCCAAACCCGCAACCTCCACCATCCAGAAGGACAGAGTGGGAATCGAAGGAAGCTCTTAAGATTTGCAAAAATTGTGAAACAATATTCCACAAGCATCAGCAATGAGATGACCATTCATAATTTCTATTAACAATTTGGTCATTGGGATCAAAAATTTGAATTTTCAGTTTTTTGGATGACAACAGATTGACTGACTCTTCTGTATTGAATGCAGAGGAGGATTGCAACAAATTCCAAAAAGACATTGCTAAACTTGCAGAATGGACAAACAATTAAGAAATGAAATTCAACACAGCTCAATGCGAGGTACATTTTGGGAAGAATAGGGGATTCACTCATGACTTGGAAAATTATCAGTCTAGATGGGGTGGAGGGTCAAAGGGATCTTGCAAATGCACTAATCATTAAAAACTGTCATAGGCTAGCAAGGTCATAAGATAAATAAACCAAGTGCTTGGTTTTATTTCTAGAGAGGTACAAGTGAAAAGTAGGCAAGTTATACTAAGTTGTGTCAAAACTTGATCTTACATTTAAGTGTACTGCATGCAGTGTTCATCATGGTAAAAACAATACAGAAGTACTAACAGGGTAGAGATGAGATTGACAAGGATGAGACCAGAGTGGATGGGTTTACTTGTCAGGAAAGAATTGGAAAAAAAGGCATAGGTGATCTGATTGAGGTCTTAAAATGATAGACAATTTTGATAATGTGGATAAAAGAGGGAATGTTTCCTCTTGTGGGGTAGAATGTAATTGGAGGCCATTGACAGTCACCAAGAAATCCAATAGGGAATTCAGAAGAAACCTCTTCATCCAAAGCTTGGAGAGAATGTGGACTTCCTAGCACTGGGTGCATTAAGAGGAAACAAGACAAGGGAGAAGGGAATGAAGAGTTAACAGTGGTAGATTTAGATGGAAAAAGAAGGGGGGAGTATGGATTAGTTGAGTTGATCAGCCTATTTCTGTGCTGCGTATCCTATATACTCGAGAGGTATCAGTGATACCAGATGTCAGTCATGTGGAGACATCGAGAAAGCTGGGATTGGCCTATGTATAGCAGAGAAATGTTAAGCAGAAGTTTAATAGGAGTGCTCAAGATTGTGAGTACTGTATGCATTTCTGGTCGCCCTTCTATAGGAAGGCTATTATTAAATGGGAGAGGGTTCAGAAAAGATTTACCAGGATGTTGCCAGGACTGGAGAATTTGAGTTATAATAGGCTGGATAGGCCAGGACATTTTTCATTGGAGCATAGGAAGTTGAGACGTGACCTTTTTGAAGTTTATAAAATAATGAGAGGCATAGTTAAGGTAAATAGCAAAATTCTTTTCCCTAGGGTGAGTGACTAGGGGGCATATTTTTAAGGTGAGAGGAGAAAGATTTAAAAGGGACCTGAGGGGCAACTTTTTCATGCAAAGGATGGTTCATGTGTGGAGTGAAATACCAGAGGACGTGGGTAGATGTAGGTACAGTTACAACATTTAAAAGACATTTGGACAGGCACATGAATAGGAAAGGCTTAGAGGGATATGGGCCAAACTCCAGCAAGTTGGACTAGTTTAGTTCCAGAAATTTGTTTGAGATGGATGAGTTGGACTGAACGGTCTGTTTCCATGCTGTCTGAGTATACATGGAAGAAGACTTCACAGTTCACAGGACGGAACTGAAGGGCGGGGAACAGTTAAGTCAAACCTAATAATTCAATAGGGAAGGACAAACCCTCTGGATTTTGAAGCCTGTAAAGTAATGGTGTGAGGAATTGATGAGATTTTTCTTTATTGTGTTTTAAGATCTTTTGCGTGGTGTTCTAAACTTAAATAGCTTGGTTTGTTTTAATTTACCACTTTTCCAATAATGTAATAAATGTCTGTTTTATTGTTAAGCACACAGGCTGCAGATTTTCTTTATGTTGCAGTCAATGGCCACTACATTATGGTTCTTGCTGGACAAGTCAGATCCTGTAAGGTAATACCAGCTGGGATCATAACAACTGAGAAAGCTTGCACGCTCGGACGGCCACTACCAAGTGAGTACTACAATGTTACAGCTGCGGCATTTGGAAAATAAGTTATATTTAGGCCCTTTTTATCTCAGGTGGATATAAAAACATGCCCCGGCACTATCTTGAACAGTATATTTATCGCACAACCAACATCACCAAAAACAATCTAGATATTGTCAATAAAAACCAAAAGAACTGCGGATGTTGTAAATCAGGAACAAAAACAAAGTTGCTGGAAAAGCTCAGTAGGTCTGGCAGCATCTGTGGAGGAGAAAGCAGAGTTAACGTTTCGGGTCCAGTGACCCTTCCTCAGAACCCGTCCTCAGACCCTTCCTCAGATATTGTCACATTGTTGTAGGGCTTTGCTGTGTGCAAGCTAGCTGTTGCATTTCCCTATATGTATCAGTAAACATTCATTGAAAAGTAAGTACTTCATTGACTGTAATGTATTTTGGGACTCTGTTGGGCCAAGACAAGAGCTAAGTTCTTCCTATAATTAAGAAAATATGTCAAGTGCACTTTGCTGAATAGCCAGTAGATGGAGTCGATGCACTCAACTACCACAAAAAATACACCATCAGCAGGAAGGAGTGTACTTTCCCTTTAGAAAGACAAGGGTACTAGACACATAGGAGCACCACCACCTGCATGATCCCTTCCAAGCTATGCACCATCCTGTCCTGGAAGTATAACAAGTGAAGTATCACTGACACTGGATCAAAATCCTAGAACTCCCTTCTGGAAGCACTGTGGGTGTATGTACAGTCCAAAGGCTGTGACGATTTAGGAATGCACCTCACTATGAACTTATCTATGGCATTTGGTAATGGAAATAAATGCTGGTTTGTACAACTCAAATTGCAGATTTTAGGTAAAAGCTGATACAAATTTATATTAAGGTTAAAATTGCAAAATTTATTACTCTTTTTATATAAAATAAAAATGCAAGAAGTGGGAGCAAGGTAAAAGGTTGTGTTGCTCAGTGTAATCTGTGAATTGGAGAATAGTGGGTTTAGTGCCATTTCAGACACCTAAGGACAAAATCTAGAGCGGTATTCCCTTTTGCAGTACTAAGATACTGTCTTTTAGCTGAGATGACAGTCAGAATTTCTTTCCCATAGTTGAAATATCTATTAGTAGGGAGCATGCATTTAAGGTAAAGGAGATGTGAGGGACAAGTTTTTTTACACAGAGCGTGGCGGGAGTCTGGAACGTGCTGCCAGGGGTGGTGGTGGAGGCAGATACGATAGGGACATTTAGGGGACTATTTAGATAAGCACATAAATGTGTAAGGAATGGAGGGATATGGACCAAGGGCAAGCAGAAGGAATTAGTTTAATTTGGTGTCCTGTTTGGCACAAGATTCCTGTTGTGTTAAATGGAGGGCTTGTCCACCCTGTCAGGTGTATGGCATGACACTTTTTTTCACAAAGACTAGAGGAGTTCTCCTCATTGTCCTGACCAGGATTCATTTCTCAAGCGGATCTTCTGATTGTTAGCATGGGAGCCTGGTGAGCACAAGCTGGCAGCCACGTTTCCTACTTTTCAACAGTGACTATGCTTCAAAAAGTACGTCATTATCTGAAAAGCACTTTGGGATGTTCAGCTGTTGTGAAGGGTGCTGCAGAAACACAAATATTTCTTTAAGCCTTTCAGCCCATTCAGTAAGATCATGGTTGATCTTGAATCTCAACTCCACCCATTTGCAATGTCACCATATCCCCTGATTTCTTTAATATTTAAAAGTCTGACCTCAGTTATGAATATGTTGAATGACTGAGTATCCACATGGTTTAGATATATCCACTTCAGACACTAATCCTACTTTTCATTTGGATATTTTTAAAGCCACAATCAGCAATTTCAGTTTCGGGTTATATATTACACCTTTGTGATTACTCAAGTATCTTCAGTTCAGTTATTTAATTGATTAGTACTTAATGTTATTTTGTTAGAAGGATTTAGACTTATTTGTTTGTGGATTGTGAGAATTATAAAATGGAAGACTTAGACAATTGCTGGGTTCCAAAGATTTACCATATGACTTACTGGAACTCAAAAATCAGAAGATCAAAGTAAACTTTTGTGGAGAAGATAAGCCCAAGTTGTAAAGATATAAAGGGTGGGGTTTTATTACTGGACAAACAGACATTGAAAAATCCTAAGGTTCTGTGCTGTCCAGTGTTTAACAACAGCCTCCGGACAGAGGAACTGTGTTTGTTTCAGGGCAAACCTAGATAGGGCAGATGATGGAAAGGTTTGCAAGGAAAGGAGCTCTCAATTAAGTATTTGTGAATCTTGAAGTTTCAAACATGGGGATTCCCAACTGAACCCCCAAACTGGTCAGCATAACCTTTTTGCTTTAGGACTGACAGCAAATCAAAAAAACTGTGAAAAGACAACCCATTCTATCCTCTGCCATCAAATATTTGACCTGCAGGAGCAATGTTCATTTTTTTTTTTGCTTATTCTTTCCTATCGATAATACCTCCTGTAATACTGTGTGTCAATGCATGAATGTGTATGTATTTAGGATAAAGGGGACTATAGTTTCAATTCTGCGTAGTGGCTTAGTTGATAACCAGTTTTGCCCCTAATTGCCGAATACATTTTGCTCTTTAATAGGTGTTATTCTTTAACTCATTGAATAAATCCGGTGAAAGTCTCTTTTGTTCTAGGTTACAGTAAGAGAAGCTGACAGTTTTGGTGATTAAATAAGATACTTTCAATCTGGCTCGTTGAGTAGCAGAGCTTGATTTCCACTGCAGTCCTCCCACCAGAGTTGTAACAATGTTTGGGAACTTAATGTGGGATTACTGGACATGGACAATGTGAGATTGAACACAGAGGAATGGTAGTAATTGGTAAAAAGACAGACACCAGGATTTTTAAAATAAAATTAAAGTAGCATTGGAAGCAGCTAAAACGTTTTTAAAGATGGGCAGGTATCCCTTACTGGCTTACAAGATTCAACTATGGTTAGACTTATTGAATTGGCAAAGGAATTAAAGGTGGAATTTTCTGCAAAAGTTGAGAAGGCAAAGACGAGCGAGTACTAGCACAGTATTTGGGGAGTAGTCAGTAATTCAAATTCAGTGTGATTGAGTTATAGTTAAAGCAGCTTGAGGGTGGAAAAGAAACGAAGCAGCTTGAAAAACAAAAGAAAATAAAAACTGGAGAACTGAACTTCAGAAGAAAGTAAGAGAGCATTTAAGAAACTGGAACTAGAATTACAAAGGGGGATAACAGGCATGGGACACAGACTACTGGATTTAAAAGGTTGCATTTTAAATAAAAAGGCCTCATATGTGGCCTTTCAGAATCTTTCTCTGGACAAAGATATAAATTTTCCTCCAGAAAATAAATTGAATTTATAGAATATATATCAGTTCATTGTATAAGATGCACCTAGAACATGATTTCATGTCAGGAACCATGACAGTTGGACTTGTTCAAGGATTACTCATGGATGAGGTTGATTTAGTCCTAGGTCATGACTTGGTGGGAATCAAAGTTACAGCTTCATTTACAATCACGGGTGTTTTACTTGGACAGGTCTTTAGAAAGATGAAGTGGCATTCTGGAAAACATACCACTTGAGACAGAGCTTTGTTTAAATGTTTCATACAAAAGTCAGCATCCTTGTGCAGTACTTCCTCAGTATTGCACTGTTAGCCCTGATTTTTGTCATAGTCGTAGTGTCAGACAGCACGGACACAGACTTTTCAGTCCAACCAGTCCATGCTGAACATTATCCCAAACTAAACTAGCTCCACCTGCCTGCTCCTAGCCCATATCCCTCCAAACCTTTTCTTATTCAAGTACTTATCATGTCTTTTAATCGTTGTATTTGTACCCATACCCACAATTTCCACACTGTAAAAATATGTCCCTGCTATGTCTTTTTTTTAAAAATCTCTCTCCTCACATTAAAAATGTGCCCTTTAGTCTTGAAATCCCCCATCCCAGGGAAAAGGCCAACTACTGTTAACTGTTTTAAAATAATGAGAGGTATAGATAAACTTCTATAAAGTCACATCTCAACCTCCTATGCTCCAGTGAAAAAAGTCCCAGCCTTTCTTTATAACTCAAACCTTCCATACCTGGCAACATTCTCGTAAATCTCTTCTGAACCCTCTCCTAGCTTAATAATATCCTTCCTCTAACAGGGTGACCAGAACTGGACACCGTATTCCAGAAGAGGTCTCACCAATGTCCTGTACAACCTCCAATGTGACATTCCCAATTCCTATACTCAAAGGACTGAGCAATGAAGGCAAGCGTGCCAAACACCTTTTTTAACCACCCTGTCTATATGTGATGCAAACATCAAAGAATTATTTATGCGAACCCCTAGGTCCGTCTATTGTCCAGGTGCTTGCATGGAACTCTAACACTTGTAAATCAGAGTTGAGAGAGAGACTTCTTCAGCCACAGCAGAAACTCAACCGAACCGTGTGAAAATGTGCAGGTAAATATGCAGTGTATCTTTAGAATGGCTTCATTCATTACTCAGTTGAACATACATTGCAGCATTACATGGTTGTTAACAGGGAGTTAAAATTACACTTGCATCAATGCACTAAAGTAGACAGCTGCCCCTTGAAGGAGATTTGCTGCCCTGCAGAGAGCTTAAGTGTGATTGTGGTCACAATTTAGATCAGCCTGAGCAGTTACCATGGTAACATTTGATGGTATCACCGAGTCCCAAACTGTGTCTGTAATAGAAGCTGTATCTATGAACACCAAGGTACAGAGCACAACAAATGAAAACACACCAATATATCTACATTTTAAAAATTATACTTGTTTGTCTTCAAAAAGCTAATTAAACCAGTTAATGAATTCACTACTTTCCTGCAAGAAATAAATGCAATTCTCCTTGATTTTTATCCCACGGATCATGACATCAATAATTATCTCAGTTGCAATTAGGAAATATAGTGTATGTCAGGATTTAAATATGATCCCACTACATAAGAAATAGAAGAAGGAGGAGGCCATTCACTGCCTCAAACTTGCTCTAACATTCCACAAAATTATGGCTGATCCTCTACCTCAGCTCGACATTCCTGCTCTACCTCCACATCTTTTAATTCCAGTTGTCACCTTTTGTGAATCTATTCAACAATTGAGTATCCACAACAGTTTGGGGTAGCAAATTCTCAAGACTTACAGCACTTTGAAGACATTCCTCCTCCTCTTCCTCCTCCTCTCGGTCTTAAATGGCTGATTCCTTCCTTTTTAATCTGGAGGTGGGGAAGTGTGAACATCAGCCCAGATTTGTTTCTGCTACCATTAGATCCTGGAGTCAAGTCAAACCATAAACATCTCTAAACTGGGTTTGGAAACAATCAGCAACATCAAACTATGGGAACAGAATTTTAATTCTCGAGATAATAAGTCTGCTGTTCTGTGTTCTCAAAGATGACCATTGGAACTTGCCTTGACTGATGGTAAAACCCAATGACAGCACTTTGACGTTCCACGTTGTCTGATCATATCTCACTATCTCCACAATAATCTGAAGTGTCAACTGAAATTAAGTCACTGGAATGGATCCTGAAATTGGTATTGAGGCTAGCATTGAGTCATTTTCCCTTGAAAATATGTTATTAATAACCAACTTTATGTTATGTTTGCACTTTGGTATCTAATTAAACAAATTCTTAACTCACCCAACTTCCAATCTTCACCATCTCAGTTTTTGAAAACCTGCAGCCAAAGATTTTTATGTTCTCCCTCAATATTCAACACTTTCGGAAATCTTCTAATCTGGATTAAAGCATGAAATATCTCTTAACCACCAAGGAAATTCCACAAAGGATTGATTCAACCATTTGGATCAGGTTGCTTAAGTTTTTGTTAAAAAGTCATTCTTCCTTGAATCTGCAAAATGACACACATTAATTAGTCTTAATTAGAAATATTGATTAATTCCAGCTTGTCTGAACCTTCTGCCTGTGTTTAGCATTTCATGCCATATGTAGTTTAACCATTACGTCCAAATCAAATGGTTTATAATCTTCCTGCAAACCAAAATCCTTCAAGTTGAATAAATTCACTCCCCACTGTGAAAAATCTCATATTATAATGGCTTAGCATTTCTGCAATAAGTGAAAGAAACTAGAAGCAAACAATATCTTTCATTTTCAGAAAATAATTTACGTTTTTCACAAATCCACTAAAGAACATTTAAACATAAACTTTGCAAAGCCTAATAACGTGCATTTTTTTAAAAAAGCTGAGTATTCAGGACAGAAGTAACATATAACATGTTAAGGCCGGAGAGGTGCCAGCAGTGACTCCTGCAAGGATTCTCGGAATGGCAGCGGGGTGTCAGCTGCAGCGATGACAGAATGGGGAGTTACAGCTGCAGTAGGCCCGATATGTAGACTTTAGGCTGTGCTGGTGTTGGTGCCCAGAGTGGGGGCCCTGGCTGCAGTAGGCTCCGAGCATGGACCTTGCAGAAGTCTTGGAATCGTGTTTGGGACTATGGCCAATGAAGACAAACTCTCCTTAAATACTTTCTTTTTACTCTTTTGTACCTCAAAATGGCACCAGATTGTGGCGACAGAACATGTTTCACTGTATCTCCCTGGAGATATGTGACAATAAACCATTCACTCATTCAATGAGGGATGCTGAATGTTGAATGAAACAGAACAACTGAGAAAACTAAAAGTGGGACACAAGCTAGGCAATAGTGACCATAATACGATACTGTTTAAGATAGTGATTGAAAAGGCTGTAGGTTCAATGAAAACAAAGTTAACTGAGTGGAGTAACCGAAGAGGCTGAAAATAGAACCTGGGAAAATAAAATGAGTAACAATATTGGGAAACAATAACGAAGAACAACATGGAAACATTTGATATGATGTTCAGTCTGCAGTAAAAATATATTCCACTAAACGGAGAAATGAGACTAGTGAGATTGCATTGATAAACAATATCATTAGGGAACAACTGTGGGTTCTGAATAAGGCATATATTAAGTGCACAGTAAGGAGAAGAGTTCATTATAGGAGAGGATATTATCAGACTAGGAACTAAATTTTAAAAAAAAATCTGGACAGTAAGGAGAAAACGTTAAATTATTGAACATAAAACAAGATAATAAAATATATTATAGGCACATAAATAAGAAAATAAAGCTATGATGGGAGTAGGACCATTAAGGGATAGGATAATAGCATGGTTAACTATAGAGGGATGACAAATATTAAGCAATAATTTCACTTTCATATTTACTAGGAGATGGAACAAGTAGATATGATATTGAATTATTCATTTCATCATTGAATAAATGCAGTTAAGATAAGAGAAATGGGATGTATTGAATAAACTAAACAAACTCAAGGACGATAAAACTCCTGATACCACTCACATGCATCAAAATATTAAGGAAAATAATAACAGAGGCATTGGTAGACATACTTAGTAATCCATTGGGAAAAGGTATAGCCCCAAATAGCTAATACAATTCCTATAATTAAAAAGGGGGCCTGAATGTGTTAAAGGAATTATAGATAAGTTAGCTTTGCATCTGTGGTGGGAAAAATAACAGACTAAAGGATTTACTTGAAAAATATCCAGAAATAAGAAATACAACAATGTAGTTAGCAGGGATTTCAAAATGGCAAGTTTTGTTTGCCCAACCATATAGAAGTTTTTGAGGAGGTATGAG
>NC_063337.1:92250257-92275257 GCF_021869965.1 Rhincodon typus | reverse complement strand
ATTGCGGCCAGAGTCAAGAGTCATCATGCTGCTATAACATATTGTTGGAACCAGGACCTTGCTATCATACAGAATGAGCAGTCAGCCTACAGCACATTCAGTAATTCTGTTCATTGCCTACCTCCTCACAACACCTTCTTATATAATAAAGTGTCTCTAAATCCAAGTATACAAACATTATTTTGGTTAAACAGCATTCTGCAATCTTAAACTGCACTTCGTCAAGCTCGGGTTGAAATGTGTAATAACGGATGTGTTCCACTCTTAGTCATTTGTTATTTGTGTACCTACCACAGAGAGTGAAATATTTGAAATAAAGTATTTTACTTGCATTTGTACAGATTCTTTGAACGAAACTTTATTTATTACAACATAGCTACAAAATGATTACACTTATTTATGTTTCTCAATAGCATTTGGTGGGGAGAAATGGAAAACAAATGTATTATTGACCTCTCTTCTGTGCCCAGGGTGAGTCACTTACTTTATATTTATAGAAACTTTATCCAGTTATAACAATTTTTTGATATAAAATGAATATAACATTTTAACATAATGTAAGAGTCAGCATGGATTTACAAAAGGGAAATCATGCTTGACAAAGCTATTGGAATTTTTTTGAGGATGTAATAAGAATAGTTGTTAATAGGGAGCCAATGGATGTGGCTAACTTGGACTTTTTGAATGTTTTTCATAAGGTTCCACATAAGACATTCACATGTAAGAGCATCTGGGGTTAAGAGTATTGTACTGGCAGACAGGAAACAAAAAGTAGGAATAAACAGCTATTATTGCCTAGTTGGGTATCAAGGTTTAAGTGCTAGGACTCCAACTGTTTGAAATACATATTAATGATTTAGATGAGGGAACTAAATGAAATATCTCTAAGTTTGCAGATGATACAAAGCTTGGTGGGAGAGTGATCAGTGAAGAGGATTCAGAGATGAACCTGTTTGTTTCCTCTCCACCTATCCTCTCCTCTATCCCTCTTCTATCCGCCTCCCACTCTCTCCCTATTTATTTCAAAACCCCCTTCCCCTCCCCCTTTTCTGATGAAGGGTCTAGGCCCGAAACGTCAGCCTCTCTGCTCCTATGATGCTGCTTGGCCTGCTGTGTTCATCCAGCCCTGCACCTTGTTGTCTAGGATTCAGAGATGCTTCAGTGTGATTTGGACAAGTTGAGTCAGTGGCCGGATGTATGACAGATGAACTAAGTGGTAAATGTGAAGCTGTCCACTTTGGGAGCAAAAACAGGAAGGCAAATTATTATCTGAGTGGTGACAAATTGGGAATGGGGTGAGATGAAATGAGAGCTGAGTGTTCCTGTATATCGGTTGCTGAAAAAAAGCATACAGGGATGCAGCAGGCAGTAAAGAAAGCAAATGATATGTTGGCCTTCATAGCAAGAATGTTCAAGTACAGGAACAGGAATACTTCGCTGTAATTCTGTTTGCTTTGGTGAGATCACGCATGTAGTATCATGTGCAGTTTTGGCCTCCTTTAGCTGAGGAAGGATGTTCTGACTATGAGACAGTGCAACAAAGTTTTACCAGACTGTTTACTGGGAAGTAAGACTGAGTATGAAGAGAGACTGCTCCAGTTAGGACTGTACTCACTGGCGTTAAGAAGAATGAAGGTAGATCCCATAGAAGCCTATGAAATTCTAACAGGGTAACTGCAGGAAGGATGTTCCCAATGACCAGAGAGTTCAGAATCAGGGTGACAGATTATGGATACGAGATTGACCATTTAGTACTAAAATAAGGAGAAATTTCTTCACCGACAGACCAGTGAGCCTGTGGAATTATCCTGCTACAGAAAGCAGTTGAGTCCAAAACATTGAATGTTTTCAAGAAGGAGGTAGATATTGTTCTTGGGGCTAAAAAGATCAAAAGTTATGGGGAGCAACTGGGAACAGGGTGCTAATATTGATGATCAGCCATGTTCATATTGAATGGTGGAGCAAGCTTGAAGGGTCAAATGGTCTACTCCGGCTCCTATTTCCTATAATTCTATAAGGATATACCCCAAGGTGCTGCAGCTTAGGCTATCCAGTATTTAGAATGTTTCAATATTTGGTCTTGATAGTTTTGGGTCCCAGGTCCAAACAGGTATTGGTAGAAAAAAAGTGCTCGGTGGGGGAAACATTTTGATGAGAATATTGCAAAAGTGGGAAGACACAAGTGCAAGAATAAGAAACCTGCACTAGGAAAAGTTTGAATGGCAAATAATATGGACTGAAAGACAGTATGAAGTCTGAAGAAAACTTTAGTATTTGCTGTAAGCATTATCTTTTAATTAACAAGTCAGAGACCTTTCATGAGTGTGGACTAGTCACTGTGTCATCTGCAAATTATTGAGTGCATCTGGAGAAGAAAGACCAAGAATCAGTGTTCTAATCCATACAAGAATCATCTCAACATACACCGTGAATGGTCAACTAAGCTGCTTTCCCACTTTTTCCTCTGTCCTTATGTTTAAACAGCATTATTGTTTGTATGTGTGTATTCAAGGGCAAGTTTATAAAGGGGCTAAAGTTCTAATTAGTGGAGTTATATGCTGACTACATTCTCTATTGTGATAAGTAGTAGTTCTTATTAAATACAGAAACCTAGTTAATGCTTTCTATCAACCTTGGTCTGAAGATCAGGTAAATTGGGGAATTTCGCATACCTCAATAACATCTTCAACATTTGAGATGACTCCAGAAATAATGGGGCTTGATTTCCAATGCACCACCCGAGTGAGGTGTAATACTACAGCTTCTGTATATTCTTACATTTCTAAAAACATTCACTGAAAAGAATATGAATATATTTCCATAATTATCCAACTGATTGATGTATGGAGGCTTTAAATATGTACCGACTCCTGCTTGATTTCACAAATACATACATCTTGTTATCTCCTAATCAGCACTGTATTTGCATTTATTAGAAGACATTTTTTTTGCAGTTGTACCTGCTTAATTTATAGTTGATATACTTCTGTTTATGTTATGTTCTGCGATTGAAATCATTTTCGAAAAATAAGATCTATTTCAGTTTTTTTTTTACTTTTTTAAGCTTTCGGTAAAGATGGAATCAGAATCATACCTGATAAATTTGATTCTTTACTTTGAAAATTGAGAAATATGAGATGAGAACAGACACTGAATTTAATGTAACATTTTCCCATATCTCAGGGTTTGATAGTCTGAAAAACACTTGCATCTTCCCTCAAATATGTAGCATTCCATGAAACCAGTTGTGATCCTGTTTTGATCATTTTGACAGAATTTGAAAATGTTACTGGCCCAAAATTACTTGATCAAGTTTTGTTCTTCTGGCACGGCTGTTGAGGAAAACAGCTTTGACCATAAACCAATATATTTGAGTACTCCATTTTTAAGCTATCTTATTAACTCTGTAGAGAACTGGTAAATTTCTTCTGTAAGGATGTGTTTTCTTCAAAGGGTGCAGTAACAATTACAGTTTATTGGAAATCGCAACGTAACTCAATACTGCAGTCTAGATAGAAGAACCAGTTTGCATGGTCATTCAAACTGATAAGGACAGATTTAACAGCGATGAAGTGAACAAGTGCAGTTATACTGTATAATTCTGTCAGAGCGGGGACATTAGCAGGGTCTACTTGGATACTTCTATCAAAGAATGGGCCGAACGATCACCTTCTGTGCTGTATGATCTTATATTGAACAAGGAGTGTTTGCGGATTTGGATGCCTCAACGTATTTTGATGATAATGTGTCTAGGCAATTCTCTTAGTTTTGGCTTTATTTGCAGCTTTTTGTACCTTACAGTAAAATCTTCTTTTGTTTTAATATTTTTGCAGTTTCACACTTGACACCTGAGCACGTGCATTAACGCTACTGACAGGCTGATTTTAAATTGTATTTTAGGGTTCAGGAGTGGTACTAGTAAACACATTTAAAAATCCAATACATTTGGAGAGGTGTACCAACCTTTGAGTCAGTAGTTTTGGAATTTTAGAGAAGTGTTCTTTTTATTCAGAAGTAGGGAGATGGTTGTGTAATGGTAATGCCACTAGATCAGTAATCCAAAAGTTCAGGCAATATTCTTAGGACATGAATTTAAATCCAATAACTATAACGGGGATATAAAGTTAGCCTCAGTAATGATGAACATGAAATTATCACATTGATTATTGTAAAAGCTGATAGTTCGCTGATATCCTTTAGGGAGGGAAATCTGCTGCCTTTACCTGTTCTGAGGCTACATTTGATTCCAAAACCCACAGCATTTCTGTTGATCCTTAACTGCACTTTGCAATGGCCTAGTAAGCTATTTAGTTCAAGAGCAATTAAGGATGAGTTTCAAATATTAGACCATAGGACATAGGAGCATAAGTAGGCCTCTTTGCCATTAAGTGAGATCATGGCTGACCAGATAATCTTCAATTCCACTTTCCTGCCTTAACCCCATTGCCCTAGATCTCTTTAATGATTAGAAATCTGTCTATCACTACCTTGAATATATTTAACAACTCAGCCTCAATAGTCTTCAGCTGTAAAGAATTTCATAGATTGATTACCATCAAAGAAGGAAGTTCCCTTACTCTTAAAATTATGCCCCTTGGTCCCAGACTTTCCCACA
Source organism: Rhincodon typus (assembly GCF_021869965.1). Lineage (NCBI taxonomy): Eukaryota > Metazoa > Chordata > Chondrichthyes > Orectolobiformes > Rhincodontidae > Rhincodon > Rhincodon typus. The sequence continues at coordinate 92,270,642 of NC_063337.1, read as the reverse complement.
AGGAGAAACAATCTCTCAGCATATACCCTGTCAAGCCTCCTAAGAGTTTTGCATGTTGCAAAAGGTATTTTCTCATTCTTAAAACCACAAAGCGTATAAGCCTAACCTGTTCAACATCTCCTATGAAAAACCCTCCATTCATGGGATCAGTCAAGTGACACTTCCCTGGACTACATGCAAGCCATGCATATCTTTCCTTAGATAAGGGGACAGACTGTTCAGTGTTCGAGGTGTGATCTGACAAATGCCTTGCATCATTTTAGCAGGATTTCCCTATTTATATGCTCTATTCCTTTTTGAAGTAAAGGCCAACATTCCATTTTCTTTTTGTATAACCAGCTAAACGTAATGCTAGCTTTTTATGATTCATGCCTTGGACCCCCAAGCCCCTCTACTGGAGCTGCAGTCTTTCTCCATTTTAATAATAGCCAACTCTTCTATTCTTCCTTCCACAGTACATAAGCTCACATTTTCCCACAGTATACTCAAGTTGTCAACTTTTTAACCACTTACTTAACCTGTCTAGATTCCTCAGTAGACTCCTTGTGTCATCCTTGCTACTTGCTTTCCCACCTATTTTAGTGTCATCTGCAACTTGGCAAAAGCACATTCGCTTTTGTCACAGAGCCATTACTGCCTGTTGTCAATAATTGTGGTTTCTGCGTGGATCCCTGTGGCATTCCACTAGTTACAGGTTGCCACATGAAAATACTCTTCTTATCCCAACTATGTCTTCTTTAGTTAGCCAATCCTCTATCCATGCTAATATACTACCCTTAAAAGCATGAGCTGTTATCTTATTAAGTAGCCTCAAGTGCCATACCTTTATTAAATGCTTTTGGGAAATTCAAATATTTTGCAAGTATGGGTTCTCCTTTATCTACCCTGTTTATTAATTCCTCAAAGAATTGTAATAAATTTGCTAGGCCTGAGTTCCCCTTCACAAAGCCATGCTGATTCTGCTTGATTTATATTGTGTTTTTAAATGTTCTGCATATACATGCACACTGTAGCAAGAAGAAACACCCTCTCCACAACACTATAGTACAAGAAGCCATTCAAATGGGGAAGGAATTAGGAGTGTAGTAGCGGAGGGGAATGATGCTGTTGTCTGTAGCTGTCAGCATGACACCAGGCACGGCTAAGGATATTTCCTGAGATCTAGAGGGAAACTTGGAGCAGCAGGAAAGGGATCCAGTTGTTGACGTCAAACATGAGTCATACAACCTGGAAACAGAACCTTCAGTCCAACTTGTCCACACGGACCGGGCATCCCAGTCCAATCTTTTGCCAGCATTTAGCCTATGTACCTCTAAAGCCTTCCTATATATAAACGCATGTAAATGCCTTTTAAATGCTGTAATTGTACTAGCCTCCATCACTTCCTCTAGCAGCTCGTTCCATACATGCACCACTCTCCGTGTGGGGGGAAAAAAAATTACCCCTCCAGGCCTTTTTAAATCTTTCCCCTCTCACCTCAAACCTCTAATTTTGGTCTCCCCCACCTTGGCACTATTCACCCTGTCTATGCCCCTTGTGATTTTAGAAACCTACATAAGGTCACCCCTCACCCTCTGACACTCCAGGGAAAATAGCACCAGCCTATTCAGCTTCTCCCTATAACTCAAACCCTCCATCCCTGGCAACATCCTTGTAAATCTTTCCTGCACCCTCTCAGGTTTAATAACCTCCTTCCTGTAGAGGGGCAACCATAATGATAGGACTAGAAAGGAGGTTCGTATGTAAGATTTTGAACATTTAGGAGCTAAACTAAAATGCAGAACCCCCAAGGTGATGATGTTGATCTTGAGGGACGCCAGCATCCCCTGAATGCATAAAGGAATCCTCCAAAGTCTATACCTACTAAGTGATTTCCTTGTAAATGTATTTTACGTCTGAAGATTCCTTCAGTATATGTTCACATTATACCTAGATGACATGACTGTACCTTTCTTTTGTACCCAGGGTTGTTTTTGCTGATATCTTTATCATGAATCTGATTCTTTGGGGTGAAGGATCTTCAGCAGCTATACCTTTTGGAACATTGGTTGCTGTCCTAGCTTTGTGGTTCGGCATTTCAGTGCCTCTAACCTTCCTTGGTGCCTATTTTGGCTTCAAGAAACAGGTAAGTTCCTTTGTTGATATCAGGTTTTTCACTTAATAGAGGTGAACTAATTAATGTCATTAAATCAAAATTCACTTAACCATTCTTGAATAAGTTTATTTTTTAATCCCTTTAATCAGTAATCTGTGATAATTACTCCAATGAATAATTTCTGAAACTGTAGACAGTGGCTTTCCACAGTTACATGTAACATGTTACATCCACCACTGCCATGTACTTCGGTTCACTGAAAACTTTCAGGATGTTGCAGTACAAGATTGATTAAGTCCCAGGCAGTGTGTCCTGTGTCATGCCATTGTCATGTTAACTGTTCATTTTATTACCTTTCTTAATTCAGTAGTTGAGACTCCATTTCAGATCTGCTTATTTGTACAGTAGTTATTAGTCACATTATTCAATGTTCCTCTTAACAGACAATAGAGCATCCTGTTCGCGTCAATCAAATTCCACGCCAGATCCCTGACCAGTCATTCTACACAAAGTCTATACCTGGAATCATTATGGGTGGCATATTGCCATTTGGATGTATTTTCATTCAGCTTTTCTTCATTCTCAACAGTATATGGTAAGTCCTTTTGTGGGAAGAAAATCAGCAACACTGTTCTATTCACAGGTTTATTTTTGTAGTACATGCACTTTCAAAATACTAAGCAGGTTTGGAATCCTATATGTAAAATGAGCAATTAAGATTTTTTTTTACTTCATGGTATTTCATAGAACAATTTTTTTTATATACTACACTGGCTTAATTATTTCTGTTGCATACTTAATGGAAATTTACTTGTTGATAGAGTTGCATCATTCATATCTCTAGCTAATCTCACTATCATTACAGGTCTCACCAAATGTATTACATGTTTGGTTTCCTATTTCTGGTGTTCATTATTCTCATCTTCACGTGTTCTGAAGCAACTGTTCTTCTCTGTTATTTCCACCTTTGTGCTGAGGTACGTTCTTTAGAGAGTAATTTATTGTAGCTACTTAAAAAGGTTTTACAAAATTTATTTTACTTTGATTTGTCCTTTTTATGATGAAGTATTTCATGCGATTTGTCATTTCTTTGAACTGGTGTAAAATACGCCTCTACAAGTTAATTCTACATATGGTCTAACTGCTGTGCATCGTAAGGATGGATTTTTTGTCAGTCTAGACAATGTCACAGTTCAAACCAAGCAAGAAATCAATTTTTAAAAAGAACTCCTTCTGTTTATTCCACACTCCTATCTGAGTCCAGTTTTACACATGTAACATTCAGTGCGTGTGCACAGACACCTCTTTGGAAGTGAAATCTTGATGTGAGATTTGTTTAAAGCAAATTGCACTGGATAAACCCTTTCTATAATTGTATTAACAAGCATGTTAGATTAGGGGGCACTTTGCTCAGTTGACTGGGCAGCTGTCTTGCAACTGCTTTAATTCCTGCACTGGCTGAGGTTATCATGAGGGACTCTCCTCCTCAACCCCCTCTCCCTGTCCTGAGGCATGATGTTCTTCACATTAACCACCATCAGTCGACTCTCTAATGAGAGAGCAACTCTGTGGTCTGGTAGGCAACTTTACATTTTACCTTTTAATGTTCGATTGAGTAAACCTCAAGTAAACAGCTACATGAATTTGAGAGCAAGGCTAATTGTATGCTGGATAGTTCAGAAAACAGTGAGTTCCAGCTGTCAGTGTGGCTTTTTTTATTGTATTAATGGAATGAACTTTCTCCATTCGGAGTGCACTGGATGTCATTGCAACCATACAAAATGAGATTGTTTGTTTATTTTAACACCGAGGTTTTTTCTTGTAATTCTGGTTGTGTTCCAAAACACCTGTGCTACAATTAAACTACTTAGAAAATGGCTAACGCTTGTTCATAAAAGACTTTCTTAGAAGGTAGGACGAATTAATTGTAAATTTCTGGAAGTAGTCAAGTGGCAAAGGTCATGACCAATGACATTGAGAAACTTTTGATTTGTTTTTAAATGTAGGTTACATTTTAATTGCTAAGTACAAATGACATACAAAACAATGCTCTGCTTTAGTTTTATTTAAGCTTGTGTAAAAATTGAGATAATTGTAAAAAAATGAGAAGATAATGTGTTGGAGGGAGATTGAAGCTTCTCCAACTACCTTTACCAGCATCTTGCTAAATACTGTACCTGGAAATACTGTAATTGTTCAGTTCATGAATCATAAAAGGTTCACTCCAGATGCGCTGGAGTAGGATGTTCTCCTGATAGGGTGAGAGGAAGCTTATGTGTACTATAAGCACCAATATGGGCCCAAAGGGTCTATCCCTGCTATATGTTTTGTATGTAAAAAATGTAAAGGAAAAACTTCAAGTCAAAATAGCTTGCTGAATGTTGTGATGCACGGCTGGCAGTGATAAATTTATATCTTGGACTGATGATCATTCACTGGTGCACTACTTGAAAGGAAGCAGGTTCCTAACAAGTGAATTCTTCATCTGTGTTTCACACTCTGACTGCTGCCTGGGAGATGTTGTTAATCTCCATTTGTTTGGTGGTTTTGCTGACCAATCAAGAAGTAAATTTGATACCACTACTGCAAGCAGTGAATGAAGCATGTGATCCTACTGCACACTCCTATTTATGTTTAAGAGAAAGTTGTACTTATCATTTCAGAATTACCACTGGCAATGGCGATCATTTCTCACTAGTGGATTTACAGCAGTGTATTTCTTAATCTACGCAGTCCATTATTTCTATTCCAAACTCCAGATAACTGGAACTGCCAGTATCATTTTGTATTTTGGATACACAATGATAATGACGTTGATCTTCTTCTTACTCACAGGTAATCTTTAAAAATAATTTCATAGGGACTGGTATTTGCATTTATTGAATGCCATAGTCTTTTATTTGTGCTTACTCTTTGTTTCTTGGAAACATCGTCTTCATTCCTGAGATAAACACTGAATATCACATGCAAAATTTGAATATAAGAATAATATGCTTCTGAGCGTATTATATTGTTACAGTTATCCAAAGCTCTGAGGAATTTTGTTTGATTGGGTCATTTTTGTCCATTTTACCATTGATAAATGTTGTGGAACTTAAATTAATATGTAAGAAAAGAAAAAAAGAGATTTTCACTTCTATCATATCTTTCACAACCTCATGTTGCCCCAAAGTGCTTTACACAATGTTCCAAAAATACTTGTTTGGTAGCTACGTGAAAATGATCAGATAACTGTCTTAATGATGTTGGATGAGAAATAGATAATGCCCAAGAAGTCAGTGCTGCTTTTTAAAATCGTGACATGAGATTTTTTACTTCCACTTAAGAGAACAGATGAGGTCTTGGATTAACATCTTGTCTGAAATATACTACTTTCAATGGTGCAGCATTCTCTCTGTGTATTTCTCTGGAAAGCATCAGTCCGGAATATGTGCTCAAGTCTGAAGTGATGTTGAAACAAAAACCTGTGATGGGGTGGTGAGCATGTAACCAACATCCTAGCTCTGTTTCATTTAATTCCATCTCCAGAAAGGTTTTTCACACACCCAGCTCTGATGCAATGTGTTTGTCTGAGTAGAACATAATTGAGAAGTAATTACAATGCTTTAATATGAGAAAAATGCAACAATGTTAACAGCCTCAATTGGATTTTGAAGTAGAAATGACTTAGCACACAGTTATCGTTCCTTTGAATATCCTTGATGATCCTTTTGAATAAAATATTTAGTCGATTTCCCTCTGTAATGGAACTCCTGCTTTACTTTGTTCAAGAGTTCTGTAGTTGTCTTTGTACAAGGCTGCCTACACATTACCTGTTGAGAACTATATTTTGTTATGTCAAAGCAAGACAATATCAGCCATGGGTCAGTTGATCACATTCTTCTTGGCTGAGTTTGAAGATTGAGCACAAATTCCAGGCTCAAACTAGAGTGTGATACTGAGGGGGTGTTGCACAGTCAGAAATCCTGTCTTTTGGACAAGAAGTTAAATTGGGCCTTGATGTTCTCGTACAGGTGAATGTAACACGTGGTTTTGATAAAGAGTATAGGGAAAGTATCTCTGATGGCCTGCCTAATATTTATCCAATCGACCAACATGAAAACCAATTAATCTGTCATCATGTTGATGTTTTATGAACTTACTATGTGCAAATTGGCAACTGCATTTTCTATATTACAAAAATGCAAGGACAGAAATGACATTTGTGAATGCAGCCAGAAAATTCATTCCCTATTTTACTTGTAGCTCAGATTACAAGACATCTCTTGATCTCATGTTATTGCTGAAATGTGTTTGATCATCCAGTAGATGAGGGAAACATTTTCCATTCAGAAGTGAACACATTGCTTAGGGCCTTAGGGTTATGGAACTCTACAAGATAAATCTGTAATTCCATTCCTGTGGTTGACAGTGCACGAATCTGTGTCACAAATACTCTACGTATGTTTATGCAGCTAAGAGGAAAAGACAGATGAGAAAAATGTTCAGCGCTGTAGTTTCTGGTGGTATCCTGCTGTTAAGTCAGAGATTTACTTGCTGTAGGCACTGGCTTTCCTGTTGCATTCCAGGTCATTGGTCAGCCTCGGCAGGCAGAATGCCAGTAGCTGCAATATAGATCTGTCTGATTCACAGCTGGGTTGGTAGCAGGTATCATAGACATTGAGCTGGTAAACATCACTGCTGTTGAGGACCATGAAAAATGATATCACAGGGTTTTTCAGACTTAAAAAGTCACTTATGTGAAGTGCCTTTAGTGGATCTGAATATTGCTGATTTTGGTTTTACAAGCTCCACATTTTCTTTCAGGAACTATTGGGTACATCGCATGTTTTTGGTTTGTGACCAAGATTTACAGTGTTGTCAAGGTGGATTGAAAGAACTATCTTTCTGGAAAGTGTACGTCTTTTTGACAGAACTTTTGTTTACCGAGTTGATTTGATGTCTTGCACATGGAAGAGTCTGGTTAAATCAGAAGAGCTATTGTACAAAATACTGGCACCAAGTTTATATTTTTTAATTAAAACTTGTTGGGATATAAATCATTTTGAAATGAATGCACACTTGTTCAGTTTGAAGGAAAATCTGTCCTGTTTGCTTTTTTACATTGGGATTTGTTTAAAATTTCCATTATATTTTATAATTATATTTGCATAGTAGCATCAAAGGCATGTGCGACACAATAATGTTTCTGTAAATTGTGGTATACACTGTCTACTGAAATAAAGATCTTCAAAAGACCTATACATTTAAGATAACAAAAAATCAGTGCAATAAGCCAAAAAGACTTGGTTTCTAATTAAAATGCATTTGGTTACTTGTTGCTTTCTCCATTTTTCTACTCTTATTGTTTATTAAGAAACAATACAGTTGTTATGCAAGCAATTAAGGAGTTTCTGTCACTTCTCTTCCTTTTTGCCTTCTTTTCATGAGGTGTTGACATATTTTTACTGCCTCCTATTATGACAGCAGAGGGGGAAACTTCAGGTGAATGGGTTATTATTCATAAACTAACATTCCAATTTAGAGGCACTTGTTTGCAGGAAATGATATAATTCATTGCTATGATGAAGCTGGCAATGATTTGTTTAAGAGTCGGCGACATTGCCATGAGAATGGTTAATCTGTCACACTAGAACAGAATGAAAAATATATGTAAATCCAGTTTAGCCTAAAATAGATTATTAAAAAGCTTACATCCACAGAATTTCCTGACTGGCTTTGCCAGCTGCAGCACTTATTTTCTATCTCATCAATTCTCAAAAAAGATTGTTATTCCTGTTTTATTTTGCCCATGATGAGTTAGTTGCCTCGCCTGATGAAAATTTGTCTCTTGATATTTTCCTATTATAGTTTTTAGTGTCATTTGCTTAATTCTCTCTTCTCTTGGCAAAAACTTCAGTCTTGCTGCGTCACCTTGCAATGCAGAAAGAAGCTTTAAAAACTTTTTTTGAAAAACGCAGACATATAAATTGGATCGTAAAGTGTAGGGGGAGTAGCACACTGGAGAAGACAGGAGGCTGGTGAATGCTGGAGAAGACGAGAAGGAAAGAGGAGGAAAATAGAAAAATGACCGTTTTCCATGCTTGTTTTCTTTGTATTCTACAAACTACACTCGTGAACGAAAAGGAAATACTTTACATTAATTAGAGGTTTACCTTTGGTAATAGGCCTATTTTATTGATTCTTGTTGATTTTATGATGATCATTTGAACACTTTTTATTTACTTAGGAACAATTTTTAATATAAGTTATGTTTTCTGTAACTAGAAACACTGCCAAACTTAAATATTTATTATAATTGTGAAGGAATGTATTGGGCTGCTTTTCTTTATTGGGATGATTGGTCATTGTTGAATACTGTATTTTTTTTATTCCATTGGGATGACATTTTGCTGTGTGCCTCTGAATCATTCAATTTGCAAGTCAACAATATGTTTTTCAATAAATCTTGTGTAAAAATAAAAGTTTTTCATGCACTATTGATTTTAGGGGTAAAAGAAAAACTTGCATTCATGTAGCAATTTTCACAATGAATAGGAATCTCAGTGCATTTTACATCCATGCAATACTTTCTTGAATTATAGGTATTTGTAATTTGGGATAATTTCCTGCCTGTCCATCGAAATAGTTCTGTAGGATATTTTATCTGCTCAAGCAAGCAGGCAGGACCTTGATTTAACTTCTCACCTGAAATATGGTACTCTGATGTTGCAGTGCTCCCTCAGTTCTGCACTGGAGTACAATCCTTGGTTTTTGTGTCAAATCTTGGAGTGGAACTTGAACCCAAAACCTCATGATCCAGAGAGTTGAGCCATAACAGGCACCTTACAAATTGCTATTTTTTTAAAACTGTAGGCCCAAGAATTAATTGTCATGGAAATAGGATGCTGAAAAAGTAGCAATACTATCACATGCTAATTAAAGCTTTTAAAATAATGATCCACAAAATCACACCAGTCTTGAGAATTTTACATGATGATAGTGTTTGCAATAAAACAATGGTAGTTACAAATGTATTGGAACAAACCAGAATGGAGATTGAACTGAATGTTTCACATCAGAACAAATATAGACGAATTTGTTTACTTAGGACACCTAATAAGAGATGGTAAATGTGGTAAAGAAGTTAGAAAGATAACCAGAAGTAATTCAGTGAAGTTGAGGGGTGGATTAAGGAGTGGGAATTGGATAAATGTTTGAAGAGGTGAAAGTGCAAGGAAGTGGGACTACAGAAAGTCCACACTTTGGTTGTGTTCCTCCTTTTAAGTGAATCATGGATTCCCATAAAAATCAATGATGTAACTGCATGTGGTGTCTAATGGGCATTTATCGCTTCCAAAAAGTAATGTACAGGTTGAAGTACTGCACTGCTACTTGAAGTGACTTGTAAATTAAAATAACTCTTCAATGTTTTTATTATATTTAATGATTTATGTGCTTAAGGACCTTTTATCAACAAAAAAAAACTTTAAACCAAATTGAAATGGTGTGCATTTCCAAATGTCTACATTCAAAAAATCCAATAATCTACAAAATAAATTAAGTATAGAAATACAATATAAATGTATGTTCTGCAAATAATTGTTAAAATTCAAGTGTAATTTTAATTCACCATGCTCCATCTAGTGTCAGAAGCTGGTCAGTGCACATGCAACTTTTGCCACACGACTCTGGTACAAGTTCTCAACATGAACTATGACAGAACTAGACACGAGACTTTAAAAATAAGAACAGAGAATGTGAACATGTGGATGGGATTGTGAAGAGGGTCCGAGGGTAAGGGCAAGGAGAAATCGGGACTGAATGCAGGAGCAAATGTATGAGGAGATGTGAGGGGCGAGTCACACGAAGTCAAGCAAACAACATGTATGTGGAACTCTCAATCAAATATACCACTTTTATTAACAGCATTAAAGCAAAATAACGTTAACTTGGTTAATTTTAAGAGGGGATTTACTGTAACTGCATAGCTCTTTAAAAGAGGTGTAATAGTCCAAAAGATTTTCTTATGGTTTGTATTATTCTATAAGAATGAAGAATATTCAAGTCTATAACAAGAAAAGGAAAATTCAATGCTATGTTCTATGCACTTTTCTGTATACCTCAGAAATAATTAAGATTATTGAAAGAAAATAGATGCCTTTGAAATGTAGATGTGAAGACTTATGCCTAAAATTTTATAAACAAAGCACAAGACAAATGAAGAGGTGCTTGAAATAACAAGAGCAAAAATAATACTCTTAAAGAATTTAAAAGTGACATCCAGAAAAGAATATGTCAATATTTCAGCTGTGAAGTTACAGCAATTTCTCCAGAGGGCAAAGTGGAGCGCCACAGAAAAAAAGGGCCAACCCAGGAATAATTGGGTTACAGTGTTTGTATTTGAGCTGCAGTATATGAGGGATTGGTGCCCATATGGTACTGAATTTGATTGAGCATGAAGTACCATGATAGCAGATCTCCTGGTAAGGGTTAGATACATACATATATTGTATGTCAATTTTATTTGTATGTCAATTAAATTGCAATTTTTCTGATATGACTTGATGTTTCAGTGCAAATTCTGCTAAGTATTAACACCATACCTCCATTAGACTAATGGTTTGAAGTTTCCCACTTCCCACCACTCACTCTGACAGAAAACAACAGCATTTATCCATATATTTAACAAAATATATCCTAGGCTGTACTTGACGCTTGAATTGTATCCACCATTGAGAATATAATAATTATACTTTTAAACAGACCTTGTTAGATAAGGTTACTAGGGGCATTGAAGCCAAAGCAGGTAGATAGAATTAAGATGCAAATCAGACATGGTCCAACTGAACGATTCAAGGGGATGAATGACCTCTTATTCCCCTCTTGCTACTGTTTGCATAGAATGTATTGATTGATGGATATGCTGGATCTATTACTGCAGTTGATCTTGCAAGAATCCATGATTGTGACTGATTGGTGATTGCAAAATAATAAGAAAACAACTTTCTGATTGTCTTATGCAAGGGTTACACTAGCTTAATAGCTTTAAAAAGGCTTACTGTAGACTATCAAACTGGCAAACCTGTCCACTATATGACCATGTTGACTTGGCCAGTAACAGAAATTAGATTCCAATTCCAATATGTTTTCTAAAAGTTTGTAGAAATGTTAATCAGGATGTTGAAAATGCTTTTATGAATGATTTATGATTGTCAACAAGTGTTATGGGTATCTGCCGGGGAAGTGGAGTTAAGGCCACAATCGGGTCAACCATGATCTTATGAAATAGCAGAGTGTATAGGTTGAATGGCTGATTCCTGCTACTCATGATTCTACTTGGAATGTGTTCCGTCTGAATGGTTAAGGCATATAGTATAAATATATTTGAGAAAGCTTGATAAAAATAATGAGGGAAAAGACGTAGAAAAGTATGCTGATAGACTGAGATAAAGTAGTTAACACAGAGGTTTATGTGGAGAATGAACACGAGCATTGACCAATTAAAATAACCTGAAATGAAGTGAATAGCTGCAATACAAAACATAAAAATTCCATGAAGCATTCTAATTTATTGCATGTAATTCCTGGATGTGATATTTTTGCCTCTTTTGTATCCTGAAGCCACTTAATTGTCTTTTCTGCTCTGGTGTACTGCCTAGCAAGCATTTTCTGTCAACATTTTCTAATGTTGCGATTCTTTATATCTGAAGTTCATTAATTTTTGATCAATGACACATTCACTTTCATTCTTTTTGTGCATCTGCACAGTATTTTCATGCACTTAACAGACTGTTACATGTCACATTTGATTTAACTGCTAAGTTTTACTTAAGTAAAAAAATTGGTTATTTGTGATGACCACCAGATATTACAATGTCAAGGATTGAAACTGCTTTGCTTTTTTTTAATTAATCAAATTTTAAGAAGGATTCATGTCAAGTCTTTTGCAATTCAACTCCCTGCAGTTTAACAAGTTTGATGTGCCTGTATTAGCATTAGTTCTGTCTGTATGATCTCTCTGGTGTAGCTCTCCTTACTGGTAATGTAATGAGCATATTCACAAATTTGCATTAATGAACACTGCAAAGTGAATTAATTGAATATGTTGCATGCTTACATATTTTACAATATTCCTTGAGTAACATAGAACAGTACAGGCCCTTCAGCCCATGATGTTGTGCCGACCTATCCTACTCTAAGATCAAACTACCCCGCATACCCTACATTCTACTGTTATCTATGTGCCTGTCCAAGAGTCGCTTAAATGTCCCTAATATATCTGACTCCTCTACCACTGCCGGCAGTGCATTCCACACACCCACCACTCTCTGTGTAAAAAACCTACCTCTGACATCTCCCCTATACCTTCCTCCAATCACCTTAAAATTATGCCCCTCGTGATAGTCATTTCTGCCCTGGGAAAACGTCTCTGGCTATCCACTCTATCTATGCCTCTCATCATCTTGTACACCTCTATTAAATCACTTCTCATCTTTCTTCGCTCCAATGAGAAAAGCCCTAGCTCCTTCAACCCTTCCTCATAAGACCTGCCCTCCAGTCCAAGCAGCATCCTGGTAAATCTCCTCTGCACCCTCTCTAAAGCTTCCACATCCTTCCTATAATGTGGCAACCAGAACTGAACACAATATTCCAAGCGTGGTCTAACCAGGGTTTTATAGAGCTGCAGCGTAACCTTGTGGCTCTTCAACTTAATTCCCCTGCCAATGAAAGCCAACACACCATACGCTTTCTTAACAATCCTACCAACTTGGGTAGCAACTTTGAGGGATCTACGGATGTGGACCCCAAGATCCCTCAGTTCTGCCACACTGCCAAGAATACTGCCATTAACCCTGTACTCTGCATTCAAATTTGACTTTCCAAAATGAATCACTTCACACCTTAGCCAAAGGAGGTGAAAATAGCAGTAATAAGCAGATTCAACTCTTCCCTTTCACAGAATGATTAAATATGTTCCTCAAGCTGTTTCTGTCAATAAAGTTAAAACATTGATGAAGGATTACATCGAATTTACATCACAGAAACAGGCCATTCTGCCCAACTCATTTATGCACCACACAAGCTTCTTCCCACTTATTTTGTATGACTCTATCAGTATATCCTTCTTTTATCCCTTATATTTATTTAACTTCCCTTAAATGCTATTCCCCTCAATCACTTCATGTGGTTGTGAGTTCCAGATTCTCATTACTGTCTGGGTAAAGGCAGTTCTCTTGAATTTCACTTTGACTTTATGTGTGATTATCTAATATTAATGGTAGCTATAGCAGTACATTTAACATTTGATTTGCAAAACCAGAAGTAATCCTATGAGCATTTCCTTTCATTTAATTTGTTACAACTGATAAAATACAGAAGAATATAATGGAAACTTGATGATGACTTGATGAAAACTTTTATTTTACGTATGGATTGATTACGTAAGTTGAATCTTTTAAGAAAAGTGACCTTTATATATCCAATAAATGCTGCCTTGCAGGATATCTATTTCCTTTCTTTCCCCATTTTTGGGGGAACTGATGAAGGGCCTAGACCTGAAACATTGGCTCTCCACAGACCTGCTGAGTTTTTCCAGCAATTTCTATTTTTTAGATTTCCAGCATCTGCAGTTCTTTGTTTCATTTTAAACATTGCAAGCTGTCTGTTAATAGGCATCTCCAAATGGTCAGCCTGAACAGAACTGTGACACCATTTGTATTCCTGCAGCCATAATTGGAAAGTTAGCAGTCTTTGTCAAAGTGGGAGATTGGGTGAAATCGTGTTACCCTTTCATGGTCTCAGGATAGCATAAATGTATTCTATTTAAAACGATGCAGATGAGAGGAGCTCTTTGGATCATTGCATCTCATTTAAAGACCTAATCAATTAGTCCCACTCTTCTGCACTTTCCCCATTCAAATATTTAACTAATTTCCATATGGTACTGAATTTGATTCCGCCAATCTTTGAGGCAGCGCATTCCAACTGACAATTTACAGTGTTTATTTTGTAAAAATATGCTTCTGTTGCTTGTTGTTTTCTTGCCAGCCACCTTAAATCTGTATCCTCTGCTACCAACCCTTATGCCAATTGAAATAGGTTTACCTTGTCTAAGCTGTTCATGAATTGAACATTCCTATCAAAACGCTCATAACCTTCCCTGTTCTAAGAACAATCACTTGTTACTCTTGTCTCTCCACAGAACTGAAGCTCCTCAGCTTGATGCATCCATTCAAATGTAGCTGTAGTCCATAAGGGGCTATAGGCATTTCTTTATCCTCCTTGTAAGTCCCACTGTCATTTCTCCCTCTATCCAATTTCTGATGTTTCACACACATCTCCCACCTCCAAACTGAAATGGTCTTTCCTGATATTTCACTTTCTGCTGTCACTGTAGTGATTGTAACGAGCTCAGCCATGTGGACCTCATAGAATATGAGTCCCCTGTTTGGGCCTGTTAATCTGGTTCAATTAAAGAGCCCTGGCTGACAGATTAAAAAGAGGAGTGTCAGACATCCTGACACTCTTGAGAGCTGGCTTTGAGAGAGCTGGACCAGTGTCAAGGACTTTCCACATGTAAATGAAGGGTGATTTAGTGACAGGATAAACTACGGAGTTATTTCAGTGGCAATGAGAGTAAAGCATGTTCCTGAAGAAAGTCACTCACAACAGTCCTTTTTCTGTTGGGGTAAACATTTCTGGTATCATGCTGTCATTTGGGAAGTTTGATCCATTCAATCCTGCTGTCGAAGAGTGGGCTCAGTATGGGAAAAGAATGTGTCTTTTTTTTTCTGGGCAAATAACATTGGGACAGATAAAAAGCAACAAGTAATTCTCACAGCTTGTGGACCCGCAGCTTTTTCAGTTATTAGGAACCTAACCAAGGCACCACATACTAAAACGTTTCAAGAGTTGATGGATTTAGTTATGACCCCAAGCCTTCTCTAATTCTGAGATGCTACCAGTTTTACTCGGCATTTCAAGAACAAGGGGAATCTGAGTTGGGATTTTTGACTAGGTTAAGACGACTGGCAGAGGCATATGACTTTGGTTTAACCCTTAATGAGATACAGAGGAGACTAGGTGGTATGTGGGATTAATGATGTAACCATGCAAAAGCATCTGCTAGCTGAAACTCAACTGGGCTTCAAACAGGCACTACAGTTGGCTTTGTCATCGGAAAATGAAGCGAGTGGAGCATCTGAGTTGCAAGATATTCCAATGGAAGTAGATACCCTTGCCAGTCTGACTGAGCTTGGGGAATACTACTTGAGTGAAGGCAATTACATAGCCACACTCAGGACATATCCTGAAAGAGGGACTCTACGACAGCCCACAGCAAAACACCAAAACAAAAGAGTCCTACTAGACCTAAATATAGTTAGAAAACTCATAAGTCAGTATCCAGGAGAGTGCATATCCTGGAAAGTCCACCTAAATCTGGTTTGGAACAGTTAAATTGCTTAGCAACATCCAAATCGGAACCAGTCAAAATAAACCCCTGGTTAAATGGTCAGCCGGTTCTAGTGGAGGTCAATACTTTCATGGCCATTTCAGTGATCACAGAATCAATCTTTAACAAAATTCACTCTGGACTCTTAATACTTAAGTTTGCATAAGACCTCGGCTAGACTGGGAACCTATACCGGGAAACCTTTACAGATTGAGAGTATAACTTTGGTTCCAGTCTCTTAGTCTGTGTTACAGCAATGGAAACAGGCCCTTCGGCCCACACTGGTCCATGCTGACCATGGTGCCCACTCACCTAGTTCCAATTGCCTGCATTTGGTCCATATCCCACTAAACTCTTCTCATCCATGTACCTATCCAAATATTTTTTAAATGTTGCTATTGCATCTGCCTCAACCATTTTCTCTGGCAGCCCATTCCATAAATGCACCACTCTCTGCATGAAGAAGTTGCCCCTCAGGTCCTTCTTAAATCTTTGCCCTCTCATCTTAAACCTCTGCCCTCTAGGTTTCAATTCCCCATTCCTGGGAAAAGACAATATGCATTCATCCTATCTATTGCCCCTCATGATTTTATACACCTCAATAAGGTCACCCCACATTCTCCTACATGCCAAGGAATAAAGTCTTATCCTGGCCAACCTCTCCCTTTAACGCAGGCCTACTGGTCCTGGCAACATTCTTCTTTGCACACTTTCCAGTTTAACTATGTCTTTCCTATAGCAGGGTGACTAAAACTGTACACAATACTCCAAGTGTCGCCTCACCAGTGACTTATACAACTGTAACATAACGTCCTATACTCAATGCCTCAACCAATGAAGGCCAGTATGCTAAATGTCTTCTTCACCACCCTGTCTACCTGTGACGCAGCTTTCAACAAACTATATACTTGTACTCCTACGTCCGTCTGTTCCACAACACTGCTCAGGACCTTACCATTTACTGTATAAGTCCTGCCTTGGTTAGACTTTCCAAAGTGCAATACACTTATCTGTATTGAATTGCATTTGCCAATCCTCAGCCCACTTCCCCATCTGATCAAGATCCCACTGTAATTTTTGATAACCTTCTTTGCCATCAATGATACCTCCTAATTTTGTATCATTCACAAACTTACTAATCATGCCTTGTACATTCACATCCAGATCAATTATGTAAATAACAAATAATAAAGGTCCCAGCACTGAACCCTGTGGCACACCACTAGTCACAGGCCTTCAGTCTGAGAAAAAAATCTTCAACCATCACCCTCTGCTTCCTACCATCGAGCCTATTTGAATCCAATTAGCTAGATCTCCCTGGATCCCATGTGACCTAACCTTCATGACAAGCCTGCCATGCAGGACAAAGAACAAAGAACAAAGAAAATTACAGCACAGGAACAGGCCCTTCGGCCCTCCAAGCCTGCGCCGATCCAAATCCTCTATCTAAACCTGTCGCCTATTTTCCAAGGATCTGTATCCCTCTGCTCCCTGCCCATTCATGTACCTGTCTAGATACATCTTAAATGACGCTATCGTGCCTGCCTCTACCACCTCCACTGGCAACGCGTTCCAGGCACCCACCACCCTCTGCGTAAAAGAGCTTCCCACGCATATCTCCCTTAAACTTTTCCCCTCTCACCTTGAAATCATGACCCCTAGTAATTGAGTCCCCCACTCTGGGAAAAAGCTTCTTGCTATCCACCCTGTCTATACCTCTCATGATTTTGTAGACCTCAATCAGGTCCCCCCTCAACATCCGTCTTTCTAATGGAAATAATCCTAATCTACTCAACCTCTCTTCATTAGCTAGCGCCCTCCATACCAGGCAACATCCTGGTGAACCTCCTCTGCATCCTCTCCAAAGCATCCACATCCTTTTGGTAATGTGGCGACCAGAACTGTACGCAGTATTCCAAATGTGGTCGAACCAAAGTCCTATACAACTGTAACATGACCTGCCAACTCTTGTACTCAATACCCCATCCGATGAATGAAAGCATGCCGTATGCCTTCTTGACCACTCTATCCACCTGCGTTGCCACCTTCAGGGTACAATGGACCTGAACATCCAGATATCTCTATGTGCATCAATTTTCCCCAGGGCTTTTCCATTTACCATATAGTTCGCTCTTGAATTGGATCTTCCAAAATGCATCACCTCGCATTTGCCTGGATTGAACTCCATCTGCCATTTCTCCGCCCATCTCTCCAATCAACCTATATCCTGCTGCATTCTCCGACAGTCCCCTTCAGAATCTGCTACTCCACCAATCTTAGTGTCATCTGCAAACTTGCTAATCAGACCATCTATACCTTCCTCCAGATCATTTATGTATATCACAAACAACAGTGGTCCCAACACGGATCCCTGTGGAACACCACTGATCACAGTTCTCCATTTTGAGAAACTCCCTTCCACTACAACTCTCTGTCTCCTGTTGCCCAGCCAGTTCTCTATCCATCTAGCTAGTACACCCTGGACCCCATGCGACTTCACTTTCTCCATCAGCCTACCATGGGGAACCTTATCAAACGCCTTACTGAAGTCCATGTATATGACATCTACAGCCCTTCCCTCATCTATCAACTTTGTCACTTCCTCAAAGAATTCTATCAAGTTGGTAAGACATGACCTTCCCTGCACAAAACCATGCTGTCTATCACTAATAAGCCCATTTTCTTCCAAATGTAAATAGATCCTATACCTCAGTATCTTCTCCAGCAGCTTCCCCACCACTGACGTCAGGCTCACCGGTCTATAATTTCCTGGATTATCCTTGCTACCCTTCTTAAACAAGGGGACAACATTAGCAATTCTCCAGTCCTCCGGGACCTCACCCGTGCTCAAGGATGCTGCAAAGATATCTGTTAAGGCCCCAGCTATTTCTTCTCTTGCTTCCCTCAGTAACCTGGGATAGATCCCATCCAGACCTGGGGACTTGTCCACCCTAATGCCTTTTAGAATAGCCAACACCTCCCCCCCTCCTTATGCTGACTTGACCTAGAGTAATCAAACATCTATCCCTAACCTGAACATCCGTCATGTCCCTCTCCTCAGTGAATACCAACGCAAAGTACTCATTAAGAATCTCACTCATTTTCTCTGACTCCTCGCATAACTTCACTCCTTTGTCCTTGAATGGGCCAACCCTTTCTCTAGTTACCCTCTTGCTCCTTATGTATGAATGAAAGGCTTTGGGATTTTCCTTAACCCTGTTTGCTAAAGATATTTCATGACCCCTTATCAAAGGCCTCACTAAAGTCCATATAGACAACATCCACTGTCCTACCCTCATCTATCTTCTTGGTTATCTCTTCGAAAAACTCTAAAGGCTTCGTCAGACATGACTTCTGAGCACAAATCCATGCTGCCTATCCCTAATCAGACCTTGACTATCCAAATGTTGGTTGATCCTGTCCCTCAGTATCCTCTCCAAGAACTTGCCTACCACTGATGTCAGGCTCACTGGCCTGTAGTTCCCTGGCTTGTCTTTGCTACCTTTCTTAAACAATGGAACAACATTAGCCACCCTCCAGTCTTCTGGAACTTCACCAGTGGCTAAAGATGAAGCAAAAGTCTCTGCAAGGGCCTCTGCAATTTCTCCCTTAGCCTTCCAGAATGTCCAAGGATGGACTTGATCAGGCACAGGGGATTTATCCACCTTAATGCACTTTAAGGCTGCAAACACCTCCTCTCTGGTAAATATGTATGCGATCCAAAACATCCCCACTTGTTTCCCTTATTTCCTCAGCATCTATGATTCTGTCCTCAGTAAATACGGAGGAGAAATATTCATTAAAAATCTCCCCCATCTCCTGTGACTCCACACATAGATGACCATGCTGGTCTTTAAGGGGACATATTCTCTCCCTAGCCACCCTTTTACTCTTAATATAGCTATAGAACCTCTTGGGATTATCCTTAACCTTATCTGCCAGATCCATCTCATACCCTCTTTTTGCTCTTCTGATTTCCCTCTGAAGTGTGCTCCTACACTTTTTATAGTCATCTAGGGATTCACTTGAGCCTGACAGCTTAAACCCAATGTATGCCTTCTTTTTCCTGACCAGAGCCTCAATATCCCTTGTCAGCCAGGGATCCTTAAACCTGCCAGCTTTTCCCTTCACTCTATCAGGGACATACTGTCCCTGGACTCTTGATATCACACTTTTAAAAGCCTCCCATTTGCCAGTCATTCCTTTTTTTTCAAACAGACTCACCCAATTGACCTCTACTAGATCCTGCCTAATGGTCCCAAAATTGGCCCTGCTCCAGTTCAGCACCTTAACCTGTGGACCTGTCCTAACTTTTTCCCTGACTATGTTAAAACAGTCTAAGGATCTTTGGACAAATAAAAACCACTTGGATTGTATTTCATTAAGTTGGATAAACGAACAGCTGCATCAATCTGTTTTGATTTAAACTTATTTTCAATAGTCAGTTTTATTCAGTTTGTCCATTCTATTAGGGTCCACCTGTAATTTGTTGCAGTCTGCTTCAATTTTGACTATTCCAATTAGGTGCTGTCTGAAAATTTTTAAATTGTGATTTTCCTAATGTAATGGTTTGTTAATTGTTAATGAATTGTTAAAGTAAATTGTGAACATCACAGATCCTTTGGAATATCACCTCCCCATGGAACCACTTTGAATAACTACCCACCTTTTCCTTCCACTCTCTGCTTTCTGTCTTAAAGTGAGCTGGCAATCCATTCTCCTTGTCCTTGACTCCCATTTGTTTGACCTTATTCATTAGCGTAATATAGCCTGTATAGCCCAAGAGCCTACA
Organism: Rhincodon typus; assembly: GCF_021869965.1. Classification (NCBI taxonomy): domain Eukaryota; kingdom Metazoa; phylum Chordata; class Chondrichthyes; order Orectolobiformes; family Rhincodontidae; genus Rhincodon; species Rhincodon typus. The sequence goes on along the minus strand of NC_063337.1, from coordinate 92,250,320 downwards.
CCTTATCGAAGGCCTTTTGAGAATCAAGATAAATTACAGCTCCATCACCATTGTTTACTCTCT
>NC_063337.1:92198984-92249757 GCF_021869965.1 Rhincodon typus | reverse complement strand
GCCACTGAAACTCCAGACACAACTGATGGAGTGATTAAAATCAGGAATGTGCAAGAGGCCAGAATTAAATGAGTTTAGATATCTTGGACGGCTGGAAAAGATTACAGACAGAATGGCAAGTCCGTAGAAGGATTTGAACACAGGGATGAAAATTTTGTCAAATTTAACTGGGACAGTGCACTGATATTTGTTCCCCATTGTCCCACAAGGCATCAGAAAGTGTATAGAATCCCAATGAGATCGCTGAGATGACCAATTTGCCTGATCGACTGCTATTTAGGACAAAAGCAATTCACACCAGGTTTCATCATTAACTGAAAATAACTCCGTTTTAAAAGCTGAAAGAACTGCGGAAGCTGTAAATTAGAAACAAAAACAGAAATTGCTGGAGAAACTCAGCAGCTCTGGCAGCATCTGAGGAGAGAAACCAGAGTTAACGTTTCGGGTCGAGTGATCCTTCCTCAGTTGCTGCCAGACCTGCTGAGCTTTTCCAGCAATTTTTGTTTTTGTCTCTGATTTAAGACGCTTAACATAAAGAAATGGCAGAGGAAAGAAAGGATTCCTAATGTTTTATTCTGCAACTTAAACTATACCCCCTTTTAAAAACCCAAGTAAGCACACAATTCAGCCATACAAAAGACAGTTGACATAGATATTATGGTTGAAAAAAACATAGAGAAAGTGAAAAAGTTCTGGAGAATAAAAATCCCAACCATAAGGGTTAATTAAGTTGTTTTTCGCAGTTTCTTTTGATTTCAAAATTGATGATGAGCTTTTAGTCTGTAAAATGATGGTTGTTCTTTGCTTTGATAGTTGATCCTGTGACCCTAGGTCTTTTCTTGTTAGAATTCTTTCTTTTTGAGCTGTCTGGTGTTCCTGACTTTTCACCTGCATTGAGGGAGAGAAGTGTTCATTTTTCAGGTTCAGGATGTCCCTGAGCTGTCCTCACCTACAGATTTGTAGCAAACTGCAGCTCAACCAATCCAATGGCTATTGTCAAGGATTCTTTCCTTAACTTAAAATCATCATAGAATCCCTGTAGTGTGGAAGCAGGCCTTTCAGCCCAGCAAATTCACACCAAGCCTCTGAAGAGTATCCCACCCAGACCCACCCCCCGCTACCCTAACCAGTGCATCTTTGGACACTATAGCGCAGCCAATCTACCTATCCTGCACATCTTTCAACTGTGGGAGGAAACTGGAGCATCCCCACGCAGATACGGGAAGAATGTGCAAATTCTACGCAGACTGTCACCTGAGGGTGGAATTGAACCCGGATTCATGGCACTGTGAGGCAGCAGTGCTAACCACTGAGCCATGTGCTGCCCTTAAAGGCCCTTGGTGCCACTCAGTCTCAAAGTAATGACCTCATAGCTTTGAATTGCAACATTGTCTTACACTGCTAAAAATGTACACCACTTGATCATTCCAAGTTGTATAGCTCTTCTGGTATTCCAGCTATATAACAGTGTTCAACTTTCATTCCAGTATATCATCAAAAAGGAAACATATGTAATCACTTACAATTTTAAGATTAAGCAATTAACTGGGAGTCATGTTTCACACCGAGCACAAGGGTGATAGGAGACAGGGGCTTCACTTGAATTAAAACACAGGCAGCAAAGCTTTAGCTAATGTCGAGTTGATGGTATGTAAAGTGTGGAAGGCCAGCTGTGAAGGTATTAGAAGAGTCATGTCCAGAGGTAATGGATGTTGATTTCAGTAGATGAGGCAGAGAAAAAAATCAGGAGATGTAGAGGTGGAGTGAACAGCATTAGTGATGGCACAGATATGCGTTCAGAAGCTCATCTCAGTGTCAGATATGATTTCAAGGTTTCCCTACACTGGTTTGTATTTTACATGCCTCAATTAGGACTTTACTATTTGATTGGTTAAATGTGCCTGTTCACATGAGTCTCACATCACCTGCAGAGTGCGTCATGTTGTTTTGGCCCTCCAACCCTTATTCTATACAGTTCTAAAGCCCATAGAGATTCTGTGGATAGTTGTAAGTGCAATGAATGGTTTGTATCATTCTGTTATTACTGACTGCAAAATCTGGACAAAGAAAGGGCTGCACCTTAAACAGGTGGTGCTATTTCTTTCCCTTTTTAGGTGAACATTTTTGATTGGCTTCAATAATCATTACATATTGCATTCATCTTGCTGATTGACAACAGATACAAAAATGCTGTCATTCACTTAACTGAACTAGTAAAAAGAAATCTGCCAATCTATGAAGAACAATTGCTAGAACATTAGCCTTTTATATCCCATCAGTGTTCTTTGAAATGCTAGGAAATGCCAGCAAATACCACATGTTGAACCAGTGGAATCATTTCAAGTTGTATGTGGGCTGTTTCATTTTCTTTTCCTTACTGAAATCAATTCAAAGTGTTGAAAATAAGATAGCTGTGTGTTTAAAAAAAAAAAAAAAAAATTCTGAAAATTTCTAAAATTTCCAACCAAATGTTTTCAATTAATAACATTTTAAAAAGTACAAGAAACTGTTGCCCTACTTTGAGATCTGCGTTATAGCAAGAATTTGACATTTCATCAAGACAAGGCCAATTAGTGCATCCAGGTGCTGTTGAAACATTCTGAGAGTGAGAAATGTATGCATTGTATACATTGTAGCTTGTAAACTGCTCCAAAGCTATTTGGACTGAAGGGTCTGTTTCCATGCTATATGATTCTATTGCAAATGCCCAGAATGTACCATGACACACATACTACCTTACTGCTGGAAAGAACATTTACAAGTAACAAGCACCAAGTTCTTCAAACAGAGCACAGGTCAACCAGTAAAGATAGGTGCAGAATTTTGCAGAAGAAATTATGTTAAGGAATTATCTAAATTGTCGAGTGCGGAAGTTAGCAACTTTTTTTAGCCTGAAGAGGCTTTTTAAAAAAACTCATAAATTAAAGTTATTCAGAGGCACAAGTTAAAATCTTGGCATAGTAAATTGCCAAGTGTATCAGGTTGAACACTTAATTTGCAGATATAAGAAATAAAAATGCGTGATTTTTAATTTAAATGGAAACAGAAAAGCGTTAAAATGACCTACCAAACGAGTGCTTTTCGGTTACATTTTTACCCATAATTTAGCCAGTAAAGTGAACCTGAAAACAAGCTCTAACTTAAGACATCTTGAACTCAGACCGCTTTTCTAACTATTGTCAATGCTTCCAAAAAAATTCAAAATAATTTATGTTTTAGAAAGCATAATGTTTACATCAACTTGGTGAAAAATGCTCTTTGGTCTGCCCGACAGATTAACAAAGATGTTACTGGGTCTGGAGGGTTTGAGATAAGGAGAGACTGGAAAGGCTGGACTGTTTTTTTCTGTGGAGCATAGGAGGCCGAGGGTGACCTTCTCGATGTTTGTAAAATCATGAGGGGCATAGATAAGGTGAGGGGAGAAAGATTTAAAAGGGACCCGAGAGGCAACTTTTTCAGACAGAGGGTGGTGCATGTATTGAATGAGGTGCCAGAGGAAGTGGTAGAGACTTTGTTTTGGAGCACAATGATATTTTTTGTTCAAGTAATCATTTGAAACTGCAAAGTGCCACAGAATAACTAATTTTCTACTCCTGCAATAAAAATATGGTCAGAGCACACAAAAAGGCCCTTTGGCCCACTGCATCTGTGCCAGTCAAAACCAACCATCTTAACTATTTTAATCTCATTTTTAAACACTTGGCCCAAAGCTTTGCCTGCCTTGTCATTGCACGTGCATATCTAAACATTTCTTAAATGACTTGAGGGTTTCTGTCTCCACCACTGTTTTGAGAGCTTTGTATCCTCGATAAGGATACGTCTCTATGAAGTTATCTAAAAGTGGTCAAAGCAAGGCAGCATAGCTTTAAGAAGTTGTTGATCTTAATTGCTTTTAATCAGGAATGATTTCTAAATGGAAGAATGGGAGTTTGCAGTCAAAGGAGCTTTTGTGGTGTACTGATAGCATTGCTAGCTCTGAGCCAGGAGACCCTGGTTCATGTCCCACCTGCTTCAAAGATAAGTAATAGTGTTTCTGAACAGGTTGATTAGAAAATATCTAGTGGGAAAGTTGGTATTTCCATTACGGAGAGATAATTGAAAAGGAAGGCTGTGAGAGTGAGAAATGACTAACTGGAAAATAATTCCTGTCACTGTCTTATTCATTGCTGCACTTAAAGCTATTCAGGAATGAACTCAGCTCTTGTTTAAACTCTTGTGTCAGTGTCTAATTTGCCAATTTGTCCTGAATCTGATTCACTTTGTTGCATTACCTACAGGTTGGTTTTAGTACATTTTCAGAATAAGCAGCAAACAACAAAAAGGGCAGGCAAGTATACAAATTTACTCTTATTGATAGATTATCGTGTACATGAGAGTAAAAGAGGAACCACACAAAAGGCACAGCTCAGAAGGAAGCAGCTCAGCCTATCATGTTTGCACCAACTGAATAAACTAGCAATTGGTTCTAATCCTACTCAAAAACACCAGGTCTGTAGCCTTACAGGTTACTATGTTTCGGGTACAGATCTAGGTTCCTTTAAAAGGAGAGTTTCTGCCTCAACCTGTCCTAGGTAAAACCATCTTCAGCTGCTTCATCAATGACCTTCCCTCCAATCTAACCATCACCCTTTGACATTCAATGGCATTGTCATTACTGAATTCCTAGTAGCAACATCCTGAAAGTTACCATTGACCAGAAGCTCAATTGGACTATAAATATGCTGGCTAAAGGAGCAGGTCAGAAACTAGGAATGCTGCACTTCCTGACTCCCGAAAGCCTGTCCACTATCAACAAGGCACAAGTTAGGAGTGTGATGGAATGATCTCCACTTGCCTGGATGGGTGCAACTCCAACAACATTCAAGAAGCTTGACACCATCCAGGACTAAACAACCCACTTGATTGGCACCACATAGACAAGTATCCACTCACTCCATCACTGACACTCTGTAACAGCAAGGTGTACACTGAACAAGATGCACTGCAGAAATTCATCAAAGATCCTTAGACAACACCTTGCAAACCCATGAACACTGCCATCTAGAAGGACAAGGGTAGCAGATACATGAGAACACTACCACCTACAAATTCCCCTGCAAGCCACTCTCCATCCTAACTTGAAAATATATCGCCTTTTCTGTAGTGTTAGCAGGTCAAAATCCTGGAATTACCTCCCTTGTGGGTCTGCTTACAGCATGTGGATTGTTGCAATTCAAGAGGGCAGCTCACCACTTTATTCAAATCGACTATTCAAATCCCTTATTATATCGTAAGCTTCGATTAAATCACCTCTCAGGCTCCTCTGTTTTAAGGAAAATGACCCTAGCCTATCCAATCATTCCTCATAGCTGTAATTTTCTAGTACTGGCAACATTCTTGTAAATCTCCACTGTACTTTCTGTAGAGCAGTCATGTCCTTCCTGTAATGTGGTGACTAGAACTGTACACAAAGTTCAAGCTGTAGCCTAACAAGTATCTTACATAGATCCAGCATTACATGCCTACTTTTGTATTCAGTACCTTGTCTGATTAAAGGAAGCATCCTATGTACCTTTATTACCACCTTACCTACATCAGCTGTTAGTTTCAGGGACCTGCGGACATGCACTGTAAGGTCCTACTCCTCAAAAGATGCTCCAGTTTATTGTGTATTCCCGTGTTTTGTTTGCCTGACCAAGTGCATAACTTTGCACTTCTCTAGATCGAATTAAGTTTGCCATTTTTCTGCCCACTAAACCAAACCATTGATATTATCCTGCAGCAAATAGCCATTCTCTTCACTACTAACTAAGTGGCCAAATTTTGTGTTGTGTGTAAATTTCCCAATCATACCCCTCACATTAAAGTCTAAATATGCAATAATAACATACAGTGCAAACAGCAAGAGACCTAAAACTGAGCCCTGTCGAATACCACTGGAAGCCTCTTCCCATTCCCAAAATCACCGATCAACCATTGCCCATTCTTTACTGTCACTGAGACAATTTGGAATCCAACATGCCAACATTCCTCTGTATCCCATGGGCTTTATTTTTTTTTTAACAGTCTTCACTGTGAGACCCTGTCAAATGCCTTGCTAAAATCCATGAAGGCGACATTCACTTGCAGCCCCCTCATCAATCTTCCTTGTTATTCCCTCAAATCATGTAACTAAATTAATAAGACGTGACCTTCCCTTAACAAAACAAGGCTGGCTCTCCCTGATTAATCCATGCCCCTCTGAGTAATTGTTAATCCTTCTCAGTTTGATTCCACTGCGTACCAGTGAAGCCAAACTGACTGGCCAGTAAATTTTTTTTGCCTTCTCCTCGCATATTTGCTAAAACTGCTGCAACATTTTCAGACCTCCAGTCCTGTGAAACTTCGCCTGTATGTAGTGAGGTTTGGGCAATGATCGTCAGAGCATTCACTAGTTACTCCCTGGCTTCCTATAACAGCCTGGGATACAGTTCACCTGACTTTGATGATTTATCCAGCTTCATGGAGGTCAGTCCCTCCTATGCGTCATTTCTCATTGTACTCGCTTTATCTAATATTTCGCACTCCTCCTCTTTATATTCCCTCTCCTTTGTGAAGACAGCAACAAAGTAGTCCTTTAGAACCTTGCCCACGTCTTTTGCATCCATGCATCAGTGATGATATATCAGGAGAAGGATGGAGCCATCTTTATTATCTTATCTTTATTACTAAAGAGGGAGAATAACAAATATGCAGTACCTTTCTCAACCACCTGATATTCCAAAGTGCCCTAGTGTCAGTGAAATACTTTTCAAAGTTTTATCACTGTTGTAATGTTGGGAATGTGGTGACCACATTTGCTCATGATAATGTGCACATAACCTGCGTATATTTTTTTGTGATTCTGATTCAGGGATCAATATTAGCCAGGAAACCAGGGAGAACTCCCCTGCACTTTTAAGAAATGACTGCATGTGATCCTTTACATTCATGTGAAAGAGTAAACATGGTCTCGGTTTGATGATTGGTCTAAAGAATGGCATAACAATGCAGCACTCTCTCTACTGCACTGGAAGGATCAGCTTGATTTCATGCCAAGTCTAGGTGGGACGTGCACCTATAACTTCCAATTCTGAAGTGAGAATGCAACTCATTAAGCCACAGCTAACAATAATGCATATGGTTATAAAGCTATTATCAATCAGCATACACTTGAATATTCTGGATGAGAGATGGTGCACTTTTTAAACACAGGTCCCCGTTAGTTGGTAGTTTAAGTGAGAAGTTTATGAGTTAAAGTCTTACTCCAGGGACTTAAGCACAGAATCAGTCTTATACTTTCAATGCAGGAATTACTAGACCATCAGAGACACTCTATTTTGATGAAACAATGAACTGAGGCCCAATTTGCTCTCAAACTTGATACAAAAGTAATCCCAGCCCTATTTAAAATGAAGAACCAGGTATTAATCCCTCAGTTGACATATTCTGAAAAGGCTTGTCTGGTCTCATTGCTGTGGGATCCCGTGTGGAAATCAGCTGCTGCATTTCTTACACTGTATGAGTGACTACCTCATTAAAATATATCATTGGGGTGGCAAATGGTGTAATGTTAATGCAAATTTGTACTTCCTTTTACTTCTGCCTACCCAAAATTTCTCTTTTAATGAACGTTGGAAAATGCCTAATAAAAACCGAAAGAACTGCGGATGCTGTAAATCAGAAACAAAAACAAAGTTGCTGGAAAAGCTCAGCAGGTCTGGCAGCATCTGTGAAGGAAAAAACAGAGTTAACGTTTCGGGTCCGGTGACTCTTCCTCAGAACATCAGTTATGAATATGGAGCTTTGGAACGTGGCTTTGAAGAAAATTACTTCATTGCGGTGTTATAATTAATCCAAAAACTGGGTATTCTTACCTGTTTTCTTATTTGAATGCACATTTAATTTTCAAGTTTCTTCATGCTTTTGTTAATCATAATTTCTAAAGATGGATTGGGTTCCATATTGGCTTAGCACCCTTTTTAATGCAGAGGTAGATAGAATTTTGGTAAGTAAAAGGGTTTAAAAGTTTTAGGGGTAAGGTTGGGAGTGTGTAGTTAAGGTTACATTCAGAACAACCATTAACTCTCTGAATGGTGGAGCAGGCTTGAGGGGCCCAGTGACCTACTCAGGAGAGGCAATGGTCTAGTGGCATTATCACTGGTTTGTTAATATCAAGACCCAGGTAGTGTTCTGGGATCCAGGGTTCAAATCTCACCACTGCAGATGGTGGAATTTGAATTCAATTTTAAAAAAGTTCAAGTTTTAGAAAAGGGATTAAGAGTCTAATGATGACCATGAATGCATTGCTGATTGTTGGAAAAACCCATCTGGTTTGCTAATGTCCTTCAGGGAAGGAAGCTACCATCCATACCTGATCTGGACTACATGCAGTGTAGTTGACTCCCAACTGACCTCTGGGATGGGCAATAAATGCTAGCTCAGCTAACGATGCCCTCATCCCGTAAATGAATTTTAAAAAAACTGCTTCTAACTTGTATGTTTGTATGTATCACAGATCAGAATTGAATCTAGACCTACATTGGCTTGGCTCACAATTGAGATGGAAACTAGGCCAGAATGATTTGGTTAAAGTTACACAATGTTAATTAATGAAAAATACTATTTAGATGCACATTGTTCTTGTTGAGCCGAATTCTGTATCTGTAGTTGTTAGTGTGCAAATTATGGTAGATCAGTTGTCCTAAAGTCTAATCTGGCAATTTTGAATTACCATTGGATTTCCTATTTATCAGTTATACTGTATAACATGACATGTCATCTGTGGTGCCTAATGCAATTATATATTTTGTAAAATCTTCAACTGATTTATGACTTTTAATTCTTTTTCAAGTCATTCAGAAATTTGCTTATTCAGTGGAAAGTGATCAATTGCTGTCTTAGCTTGTTTATGTGCTGTGACATGTGTGTATGTGGAGGTGGGGGAGTTGTAGGGGATTGGTGGTTAAGATCACTGACTATTAATGTCACCACTAGCAAACTGTTGGCAATCCCCTCAAAATTTCTTGGTGTAATGTTTCTGTTTGTGACTAATATGAAAAATTAATAGAAGATTTGAAAAGATTAATTTTCATACATAATAATTTATTCTGAATTTTTTTCATTTCATGAACTAAATAATAACCATTGTTCCTATTATTGTCACTTATTTAAAAATTAAAGTGTTGAAATTGACTGGAGTATTATCTCTCTCAAAATATTTTGATCATGCCTAATTTGCCATTTAAGACCATAAGACATTGGAGCACAGGTAGATCATTCGCCCTATTGAGTCTGCTCTGCCATTCAGTGAGATCATGGCTGATCTGATTATCATCAATTCCACTTTTCTTCCTTTTCCCCCATAACCGTTGATTCCCTTACTGATTAAGTATCTGTCTATCTCAGCCTCAGGCCGCTGCGTTAAGGAATTTCACAGATTCACAACTCTCTGAGAGAAGAAATTCCTCCTTATCTCTGTCTTAAATGTGTGATCCCTTATTCTGAGATGATGACACCTGGCCCTCGACTCTCCAAAAGGGGAAACAACCTTTGTGCATCTAATCTGTCAAGTGCTTGATCAATCTTGTATGTTTCAATAAGGTTGCCTTTCATTCTTTTACATTTCAATGAATACAAGTTCAATTTATTTGGGCTTTCCTCCTAGGAAAGTCCCTCCATACCTGGTATCAGCCCAATATCCCGTTTCTGGACTACCTCCAATGCTTGTTTATCTTTCCTTAAATGAGGGAGCCAAAACTGTTCACCATATTCCAGATGTGGTCTGACTAGTGCCTTGTGTAGTTTTAGCAAACTACTTTCATACTGCATTCCCTGCGATCTTACGTTCCCCATCTGTCTCGTTCTTTCTGTGTAGTGTGGTGTCTGTCCTGTACACACATTTCTTCAGTCCCCAACAACTTGAGATCAGTAACTTTCCTGGGAGAGAAATTAGTTTTGAATCTGGAGTAAACAGTTAATAGAACAGTATCTTGGGCAGCTCAATACAATGAAACACTGTGCTATCCCTTTTTTCTTTGTACTGGTCCTTTCATGGCTTAGTGTGTAGCACTGTGACCTATGGATCACAAGGTTGTGTCTTTAAATCCATAATTCAGAGAAATGAACAGAACATCTCAGATGACACTGAGGGTGTGCTGCACTTGCTGATGTGCCATCCTTTGAATGAAACATTAAACAAAAGCCCTGTCTGTTGTCTCAGGTGGATGCGCTATATATCAAGACACTCTTGGAGAAAGACCAGGAGAGTTCTCCCCAGTGTCTTCAGCCCATAGTTAACCTTCAGCCCACATCATTTTAAAAAAAAACCTGACATTCTGTCAGTGAAATATTATCACTGTTCTGTCATTTGCTTTCATTTCCCTTAATAACCTTTCACTGAATTCACTAACCTTTTGTAGGAGAGTGTCATAGCTGATTGAATTTTCCCCGTAGATTATTTTACATCATTCTTAAATTTCCCTACTGTTGGGAGTCATGAACAGTTTGTGAGTTTGTGGGAAGTGTTCATACTTGAGTAGAATTATGATTAAGACAAAATTTTACAAAGAGCTGGCCACTTTCAAATTATAGACTATAGGACTGAATTTGGCTTTTTTTTCTGAGAACTGCACTAGTATACAATTTCTGTTTTCACCACAAAAATATTTCTGATTTATTCCAACTCAAGGGCTTGATGGGGTAGGTATAGATAGAAACCATTTCCTGCTGTGTATTCAGTCTAAAATAGAAGTATAATCTTAAGATTAGAGGCAAGCCATTCAAATGTGATATGACACAGAGGGTAGTAAAAATCTGGAACTTCCACTCCTCCACCACCACAACCTCCAAAATGCTGTTGAAGCTTGGGGTAAACTGGTAATTTTAGGACGAAGTTCAACAGAGCTTTGACAGGTAAGTCTATGAAGAGATACAGATTAAATAATTGGATAATGGATTTGAGCTACAAATTTAGTAGAATGGCAGAAAAAGAGTGGGGTACTGAATGGGTCTACTGCAGTTCATTTTCCAGTTAAAATGTTCTTAAATATATTCCTACTTCCACAGGATGAGAGATATTGGCAAGAGATATTACATAACTATCTCGAATCCTTGATGACTATGTTGAAATTATCCACTGCTGAACTGAATTTAATATTCTTGTGGGTGGTAATATTTTAGAATCACAGTTATCTCCATTTAAATATTCTACATCTGTGGTGATCTGATGGAGCCTCTGCTCATTTCTCCGTGGTGAAGAGAGCAATAGAGTTAACATCTCAAGTTGAATGTGAATCTTTGGGGGTCTTCTCTCTCTTCACAAATGCCACCAGACCGTCTGTGATTTTCCAGCACTATCAGTTCTTATCAAAGAAAGAAAGCATGAGATGATTTCCTGTTGCCTTCCTCATGTGTGGCAAAAGGAAACAAATCCTCTTTCTAAATGACTCTCTACCTGTCAGCAGAGGTTTTCCCTCGAAGTTCTAATTCTTTCACCATTCCCAGTGAAAATTTGTTGGGTGTGTTGTTGACCATCATAACTTCGAAGATGCTATCCTTTACCTGGGCCTGCGTTTATTTGAAAAAGAATTGAGACAACCACATCCTGAGGTTCAAATGACCCTGCTATCCTCGGTGTAATCAACCACCAGAGCCCAATACATGTGCATTCTAACAGTAGCTGTCTAGTCAACCAGTGATGAGCTATGTGTGCAGCAATGCATTTCCAAATTTTTTTCATGAGAACAAAATTAAAACTCTTGTCTTATGATGTCATTTGAATGCAAATAGTGCAATGTTTGCCAGTGATTCAAGGTCTAAGATGGGTTAGACAGAATCTGTTCATCCCCTGGTGCATGTGCTAACTTACTGAGGACTCCTTTTTAGTTTCATTCCATAGTCATTTTTCCTCGAAAATAGGAACACAAATAGGCTAATCAGTCCTTTGAGCCTGCTGTGCCATTCAATATGATCATTGCTGATCATACAACTTGGTACCCAGTTTCCACTTTCTCCCCAATACCTTTGATCCTTTCAGCTCAAGAACTATAAACTCCTTAGGTGTGCTGCTTCTTTTGGCCAATCCATATTCCCAGGATCTAATAGTTTCCCTAATTTATCTTTTTAAGCCATAATGGGCCACCTTTTCCCATTTTATTTTTGTGCCAAGCAGGAATGAACAAATGTTGAAGTTCCTCCACGTGCTCTTTAAATATTTGCTATTGAACTAGGAGCAGGGGTAGGTAACTCAGTCCCTCAGCCTACTCTGCCACGTAATACCTGACCTAATCTCAACCTCGATTTCACTTTCTTACTCGGTCCCCATAACTCTTCAACCCATTACTAATCAATAATCTCTGAAATTTACTCAATGTCCTGGCATCACCCATTCTGAGTAGTGAATTCCACAGATTCATGACCCTTTGAGAGAAATAATTTCTCCTCATTTCTGTCTTAAATCTGTTACCCCTTATCCTAAAGCTATGACTTCTCGTTCTAGATTGCCCCACATGAGGAAATGTCCTCTTTACATCTACTTTGTCATTCCCCTTTAGTATCTGAAAAATCTCAAATAGATCTCCTCTCATTTTTCTGAATTCCAGAGAATATAGGCTTAAACTACTGAATCTCTGTTTGTAAGACATCTCTGGAATCAATCTAGAGAACCTTCTCTGAACTGCCTCCAATGCAACTACATCCCTCCTCAAGTAAGGGGCCAAAAAACTATATGCAGTACTCAAGATGCAGTCTCACTAATGCCTTGTGCAGTTGCAGCAACCTTTCTTTACTTTTATATTCAATTCTTTTAGTAAAAAGTGTCAAAATTCCATTGCAGTTCCCCAACTTACCATAGCCAGCTTGTGCCCTGCACCAGAAGAATATAGAAGGCATGGATAGTAAGTTGGCAGATGACACCAAAATTGGTGGCATAATGGACAGTGAAGAAGAATATCTAAGATTACAAAGAGATCTTGATCAGTTGGGTCAATGGGCTGAGGTTTGGCAGAAGGAGTTACTTTGGATAAATGCGAGGTTTTGAAATTTGGTAAAACAAAAAGGGGAAGACTTATTCAATTTAAGTAGGCACTTGGGTAGTAGAACATAGAGACCTAGGGGTTCAGGTAAATAATTCTTTGAAGTTTGTGTCACATGTAGACAGGGTGTTGAAGAAGTTGTTTAGCACACTTGTCTTCATTGCTCAGACCTTTGAGTATAGGAGTTGGGATATCATGTTCAGGGTGTACAGGACATTTGTGAGGCTCCTTCTGGAGCACTCTGTCCAGTTCTGGTCGCCCTTTTATAGGAAAGATATTAGTAAGCTAGAGAGGGTTCAGAAAAGACTTACCAGGATGTTGCCAGGAATGGAGGGTTTGATTTATAAGAAGCTGAAAAGGCTGCGACTTTTATCACTAGAGTGTAAGAGGTTGAGGGGTGACCTTATTGAAGTTTATAAAATCAAGAGGAGGTATAGATAAAGGCAAGTGTCTTTTCCCTAGGTTTGGGAATTTCAAGACTAGGGGACATATTTTTAAGGTGAGAGGAGAAAGATTTAAGAAAAGACATGAGGGGCAACTTTTTCTTTTACACAGGAAGTGGTTCATATGCAGAATGAACTTCCAGAGGAAGTGGTGGATGTGAGTACAGTTACAATGTTTAAAAGACATTTAGATAAATACATGAGTAAGACATTCAGAAATAGTAGGAACTGCCAATGCTGGAGAATCTGAGGTAAAAAGGTGTAGAGCTGGATGAACACTGCAGGCCAAGCAGCTTCTGAAGAAGGGTCTAGAGCTGAAATGTCAGCTTTCCTGCTCCTCTGATGCTGCTTGGCCTGCTGTGTTCATCCAGCTCTACACCTTGTTATCTCGTGAATAAGACATGTTTAGAGGGATATGGGCCGAGCGCGGGCAGGTGGGACGAGTTTATTTTGGGATTATGGTCGGCGTGGACTGGTTGGACTGAAGGGTCTGTTTCCTTGCCATAACTCTATGACTCTATCATAGTTTCTTTTCAGATTCAGGACCCTAGTCTCAGAATAAATTAATCACTCTCCATCTTAATGAGGAATTGTGTCATACAACATTCACTCTTTCTCAAAGGGGCTTGCACAGCTCTATTGCAAGTTATCCCTTTCTCATTTCACAATCCCTACAGTGACAAGGTTAGTTTTCTCACTCTAATTTTGAACATATACATCAGATCTCTTGATGACATTTTATTTTAATGAGGAAAAACAATGCCTAACTTTTAAAGAGGCCTACACATGGACAGCTCAGGCTTTTTTTTTTCGAAGTTATGTGCTTAAAAAGAAATATACACATAGAAGAAGAGTTTTTTTTAACATCTCTAAAGAGATCTTTTTTAAGTCGTGGAAGAGAGTTCTTTTTTAATGGAGTTGTGTTTACGGAGCTTTTGGAGAGACCTACATGTGGACAGCTGTGGAGTGAGATTTTTTTAATCAGAGGATTGAAAACTGTCTGCTGGACCACTTGAGGAGGAGACTTTTTAATTCGATTGTTCAGCAATGTCGTTGGATTTATTTAATGTTTTTTATGTTTGAATTTTTCCAGTCATGCTTAATATTAATTCTTTGGTTAAGGAAAGGTAGTTTATATGTAAGGTGCTGTTGGAATCTGCTTTTTTTTAGGCTTGATGGCATTGAAAGCATACAAGAGACACAAATTTAGATGGTTAGTAGATTTAGAGAAGTGATTACACAGCAAAATCAGTCTGATAGATGGATAACTGTCAGGAAAGGTAAGAAGGTAGTTCAGAAGTCTCCTGTAGCTATTCCTGTCTCAACCAGATATTCAGTTTTGGGTACAGTTCAGAGGGATAGTCTTTCAGAAGAAAATAGAAGAGGCAGTCAGATCTTGGGTGCTAGGATTGAACCATATGTTAGGCAGGGTTTAAATAAATTTAAAAGAATAATTGTAATGGGGATTCTCCTATTAGGAGCACAGACAGGAGACTCTGTGACAGTGAGCGTAAATCTAGGATCGTATGTTGCTTTCCTAGTGCCAGGATCAAGGACGTCTCACACAGTTAAATCATATTCTTAAAGGGGAGAGTGAGAAGACAGAAGTTATTGTATCCATTAGTAGGAATGACATAATTAGGGAAAAGATTAAGTCTTTACAGATCCTCAAAAGTACTAATCTCTGGTTTACTCCTGGTGCCAAGGTTGTATGAGGGAAGGAATAAAAGGATAAAGGAGATAAATCAGTGGCTGAAAAGGTAGTTAATGTTCAGGAATTCAGGTTCTAGGATCATTGGGATCTCTTATGGGGCAGAAAAGACCTTTTCAAAAAGAATGCATTTCTTCTAAACTGGAAAGGGATCAATATCCTAGGGGGGAGATTTTGGGGGGACGTGGAATCCTAAGTAGTCGAATAATTAGAAAGATGGATGAGGGTACTTCTCAATCTGAAAAGACAGACAAGAGGAAGTCAGAGAACAAAGTAACTGAAGAATTAAACTGCATTTGTTTCAATGCAAGGCGTCTGGTAAGGCTGATGAATCATAGAATCCCTACAGTGTGGACACAGGCCCTTCGGCCCAACAAATCCACACTGAACTTCAGAACATCCCACCCAGACCCATCCCCCTGTAACCCACCTAATCCACATATCCCTGGACACTATGGGCAATTTAGCATGGCCAATCCACCTAACCTGCACATTTTTGGACTGTGGGAGGAAACCGGAGCACCTGGAGGAAACCCACGCAGACATGGGGAGAATGTGCAAACTCCACACAGTCAGTCACCCAAGGGTGGAATTGAACCCGGGCCCCTGGCGTTATGAGGCAGCATTGCTGACCACTGAGCCACCGTGCCTCCCAAATCTGTGAGTTGAAGAAGCATAGTCGGGTGAACTTGGGGCATGTCTAGGAACATGGGACTGCAATGTCATAGCTATTACCCAAACCTGATCGAGGAATAGACAGGATAGTGTCAAAGGTTTGGATGGTGAACAATTTATTAAATGTGTTCAAGAAAATTTTCTATACCAATATGTAAATATTTCTGCTAGAGAAAGAGCAAAACTTGATCTTCTCTTGGGTAATGAGCAGGGCAAGTGACTGGGGTGATAGTAGGGAAACATTTTGGTTTTAATGATCATAATTCTATTAATTTTAAAATGTTCATGAAAGTAGATAAGGCTTCCATAAAAGTTAAAGTTTTTAATTGCAGTAAGGCAAATTTTAATGGTATGAGACAAGAACTTTCAAAAGTTGATTGGAGTAGACTGTTCGCAAGTAAAGGAACGTCTGACAAGTGGGAGGCTTTCGAAAGTGTAATAGTGAGAGTTGAGTCATTGTGAGTCTGTCAGAATGTAAGGTAAAGCCGGTAGGATTATGGAACAATAGATGAATAAAGATATTGAAGTTCTAGTCAAGAATAAAAAAGAATCATACATTTGTTATAGACAACTAGCTTCAAATGAATCTCTTGAACAATACAAAGGGTGCAGGGGCATTCTTAAGAGGAAAATCAGAAAGGCAAAGGGGGAAATGAGATAGCCTTGGCAGACAAGCTTAAGGATAATCTGAAGAGATTGTACAAATACATTAAGACTAAGAGAGCATTTAGAAAGAGATTAAGGAGCAAAGAGGTCAACTTTGTGTTGAACCTCATGAGGTCAGAGAGATATTAAATGAATATTTCGTGCCAGCTTTTATTGTGGAGAAAGGAATGGAGGCTAGAGAACACAGTGAAATAAATATTGATGTTTTGAAAACAATTCATATTACAGAAGAGGATATTTTCAAGGTTTTAGAAATATAAAGATGGATAAATCTCCAAGACCCAATCTAGTGTTTATCCAGGACATTGTAGGAATTTAGGGAGGAAATTGTGGGACCCCTATTAGAAATATTTGTATCATCTATAACTATGGGTGAGGTGCTGGATGACTGGAGAGTTGCTAATGTTGTGTCTATGTTTAAAAAGGGATGTAAGGAGAAGACTCGGAATTATTGGACCTGTGAGTCTGACTTCAGTGATCAATTTGCTGTTGGAGGTGACACTGAAAGATAGGATTTATATGTATTTGGAGAAGCAGGAATGATTAGGGATCGTTTGCATGGTTTTGTTTGAGGGAAATCATGTCTCAAACCTGATTGAGTTTTTTGAGGAAGTAGCCGAAAGGATTGATGAGGGCAGAGTGGTGATGTTGTTTACTTGGACTTCAGTAAAGCATTTGACAAGGTTTCGCATGGTAGACTAGTTAGTAAAGTTAGATCACGTTTCTTATAGACGTCAGCATGTACTTTCGTCCTGGAATTCACTTACTACAAGCTTGAAAGTGCTAGCTCCTGTAGCAGCTAAAGTAAAAGCCACGGCCAAATAAAACCGAAGATGTTTGGCCAAAGGCCCCTCATCACAGGATTGGCAATCACAGAAGAAGACATGGTTTATTCTGTCTTGTTTCACTGTGGGATCTCTGACTGTGGTTAATTGATTAATTAAGTGACTGAACAAATTTAAAGGGCAAACAGCCTTGTGGTGAAGAGGATGTGTCCTTGCTTCTTGATAGTAAGGCCCAGGTTTAAGTTCCATCTGCTTTGAGATGTGTTAAAACATGTCCGAACAGGTTGGCAAAAAGTAATTTAAAGGGGAATAGTGCTATTGGATTGTGGAATGAGCTGTGCTTTTGAGTAATCAATAAACTTTATCTGCAACGATAAAGTTCCCTGAATTCTATGTTGCCAATAGCCTTAGATTTGAATTGACAGAGATCATTCAACTGTTTGAAAAAGGTGCCCAATTAATCCGAATCTATTAGTCTTTGCCCTTGGCTATGCAAGAGTATTATTTTTGAGTGTACATCCAATTACCTTTGACTGTCACTGTTGAACTTGTATGCACCACCCTTTCAGGCAGTGCATCCAGGTCATTAAATCGGACCATGTTTGAAAAAGATTGATACTTTTTATGGAAATGATCTTGCAAATAAATCTTAGTGCTGGCTGTATCCCAATGGTTGGCACACTACCTTAGTTAGAAGGTTTTGGGTTCAAGTCTCACTTGAGTATAAAAGAGTTAGCTGAGGTGACACTCCCAGTGCAGTGCTAAGGAAGTGCTGCACTGTCACATGTCTTTTGGATGAGGCATTAAATTGAACCCTTGTCTGACCTCACAGATGAAACTGAAAGCTCCCATGGTACTATTTTAAACAAGAACAAAAGAGATCACCCTGGTGTCATAGCCATTATACACCTTTCAAACAATATCACAAAGAAATCGGCCTTGGGTAGTATTGTAGAGCAGAGAGACCTAGGGGTTCGGGTACATACTTCTTTGAGGTTTGCATCACAGGCAGACAGGTTGGTTATGAAGGCATTTAGCACACTTGCCTTCATTGCTCAGACCTTTGAGTACAAGAGCTGGGATGTGATGCTGAGGTTGTACATGATGTTGGTGAGGCCTCTACTGCAGTACTGTGCCCAGTTCTAGTTGCCCTGTTATAGGAAGGGTATTATTAAGTTGGAGAGGGTTCAGAAAAGATTTACCCAGCATGTTGCCAGGAATGGAGGGTTTGAGTTATAGCATTGGAGGTTGAGTGGTGACCTTATAGAGGTTTTTAAAATCATAAGGGGTATACATAAGGTGTATGGTGGATGTCTTTTCCCAAGGGTGGGAGATTTCAAGACTGGAGGGCATATTTTTAAGGTGAGAGAAGAAAAATTTAAAGAAGACGTGGACAACTTTTTTACACAGAGAGTGGTTTGTGTGTGGAATAAACTTCCAGAGGAAGTAGTAGCTGTGGGTACAGTTGCAACATTTAAAAGACATTTGGATGAGTACATGAATAAGCAATGTTTGGAAAGATATGGGCCAAGTGCAGGCAGGTGGGACAAGTTTAGATTGGTCCGAAGGGTCTGTTTCCATGCTGTATAACTCTTTGACTCTAAACGGATTATTTTGATATTAACATATTGCTGCTTGTGGGAATTTGCAGTGCTCAAATTAGTTGCTTTATCTCCTACATTACTACGCTAATTCAAAAGAATTCCATTAGCTATAAATCACTTGGAGATGTACTGAAGTTGTGAAAAATGATGCAGAAATTTAAGCCTTTCTTTCTTAATTTCTTTGTTTCAGTAATTATTACCAAGGGGTTATTTTGGGCTGTCTGTTCAAAAAGTGGTACTGATATTTTTAAACTTGCAGAGTAGAATACAGAATATAAGTGGTTACTGATCAGTGTGAAAATACAGGAATTTAGTATCAGGTAAATAATGTCAGAGGGTAAGCTGGTGCATGTCAGTGAGTAAAAAGGTGATGGGTGAAAGGAACATGCTGTGATTTAGCATATAGACAATGCAGAGTTCTGGACAAGCTCAAGTTTATAGATAATACAAAATTGGAGGGCAACCTGGAGAGCAGCAGAACAGTGGACATTACAGGGAGCAAATACACGGATGAGGATTTCAGCAGTAGATGAGTTGAGCTGGAACAGAGATGGCAATAGTACTGCCACTGTGATAACTTGCATGGTAACTATAGCTGAAGTTGCATTGCAATTATGTCCAGAGTGGAATGAATCCTCCTTCCCCCTCCCCATTTCTGAAGAAGGGTCCCGACCTGAAACGTCAATTTTCCTGCGCCTTTGATGCTGCCTGGCCTGCTGTGTACCTCCAGCTCCACACTGTGGTATCTATGAATCCTATTGAGTTGCATTTGCTGAGATAGTGCAAAGTCGTTTCAAGTGGAAAATAACCAGCATTTGGACTTTGGATGTTTCTGTGGGATGACCTTGGTCGGTACAGTAGCTCAGTGGTTAGCACTGCTGCCTCACAGCGCCAGGTACTCGGATTCGATTCCTGCCTTGGGTGACTGTCTATGTGGAATTTGCACACTCTCCCCGTGTCTGCGTGGGTTTCCTCCCACAGTCCAAAGATGTGTGGGCTAGGTGGATTGGTTGTGGGGAATGTAGGAATGTGGAGATAGGATAGGGGGGTGAATCTGGGTGAGAAGGTGTTTGGAGGGCTGGTGTGGACTCGATAGGCCGACTGGCCTGTTTCCACACTAGGGATTCTATGATTCTGTGACAAGGGAGAAAATAGAGCCCCTTAAAGATCACCAAGGCTGTCTACATGTGGAACCGCAGGGAGCTGGGTGAGATTCTAAATGAGATTTCACGTCGGTATTTACTGAGCAGAAGGTTATGGAAGCTAGAGAACTTGGAGAAACAAATCGTGATATCTTGAGAAGTGTCCGTATTAAAAAGGAGGAGATGCTGAACATCTTAAAGGTGGATAAATCCCTGGGACCTGATCAGGTGTATTCTGGAACGTTATGGGAAGCTAGGGAAGAGATTGCAGGGGCCCTTGCTGATAAGTCCAAATGTTGGTTATTTTCCATTTGAAACCCATGACTCTGCAGTATCTCAGCACATGCAACTCAATGGGATTCATTCCACTTTGGACAGAGTTGCAATGCAACTTTGAGTGTAGTTAGCATGCATGTCATCACAGTGGCAGTACTGTTGCCATTTATTACAAAGGAGGAGTGCTGAAAATCGTAAAACGCATAAAGGCAGATAAGTCCCTGGGACCTGATCAGGTGTATTCTAGAACTTGATGGGGAGCTAGGGAAGAGATTGCTGGGCCGCTTGATGAGATATTATCGTAAGTAGCCATGAGTGAGGTACCAGAAGACTGGAGGGTGGCTAATGTGCCATTATATAAGAAGGGTGGTAAGGAAAAGCCGGGGAACTTTGGACCGGTGAGCCTGACGTCAACGGTGGGTAAGTTGTTGGAGGGAAATCTGAGGGAAAGGATTTACATGTACTTTAAAAGGCAAGGACTGATTAGGGATAGTCAACATGGCTTTCTGCATGGGAAATTGATTGGTTGAGTTTTTTGAAGAAGTGACAAAGAAGTTTGATGAAGGCAGAGTGGTAGACATTGTCTATATGGACTTCAGCAAGGTGCTTGACAAGATTTCACATGGTAGACTGATTAGCAAGGTTGTAATCTGAGGGACCTAGCCATTTGGATACAAAATTGGCTTGAAGGTAGGAGACAGAGGGTAGCATTGGATGGTTGCTTTTCAGACTTGAGGCATGTTACCAGCAGTATGCCATGAGGATCGATGCTGGGTCCATTGCTTTTTGTCATTTATACAAATGATTTGGATGTGAATATAGGAGGAATGGTTAGTAAGTTTGCAGATGACACCAAAATTGGTGGTATAGTGGACAATGAAACAGGTTATTTCACAATACAACGAGACCTTGATCAGATGGGCCAATGGGCTGAGGAATGGCAGGTAGAATTTAATTTAGATAAATGTGAAGTGTTGCATTTTGCAAGGCAGATCAGATCAGATCTTATACAGTTAATGATAGGGCCCTGGGGAATGTTGCTGAGCAACGAGACCTTTGGGTGCAGGCTCATAATTCATTGAAAGTGGAGTTGCAGGTAGACAGGGTGGCGAAGGAGGCATTTGGTATGCTCGCCTTTATTGGTCAGTGCATCGAGTATAAGAGTTGGGATGTTATATTGCAACTGTACAGGACATTGGTTAGGTGTGAGGCTGGAAAAGCACAGCAGGTCAGACTGCATCAGACAGCAGGAAAGTCAACGGTTCAGGCTGAAATCCTTCATCAGGACTGGGGAGGGGAAGGGGGAGGGGAGCCTAGAAATAAATAGAGGGAGGGGGTGGGGGCAGGGGGAAGGGTAGGAGAGATAGTGATAGGTGGATGGAGGTAGGGGTTATTGTGATTGGTCTGTGGGAAGCATGGAGTGGATAGGTGAGTAGGAAGATGGACAGATTAGGACAGGTCAGGGAGGTGAGGAGGAGGGAGGTCTGGACATGGGATAAGGTGGATGTGGAGGGATTTTGAAGCTGGTGAAGTCAATGTTGAGGCCATTGGGCAGTAAGGTCCAAGGCAAAATATCAGGTGGTGTTCCTCCAGTTTATGTTTGGCCTCACTCTGACAGTCGAGGAGGCCAAGAATGGACATGTCGTCAGGGTAGTGGGAGGGGGTGTTAAAAGGGATTGCAACCAGCAGGTCAGGTTGGTTGGTGCGAACAGAGTGCAGATGCTTCAAACCAGTCCCCGATATACAGGAGACCACACTGGGGGCAACGGATACAATAAATCAGGTTGGATGAAGCGCAGGTGAATCTCTGCTGGATCTGGAAGGATTGTTTGGGGCCTTGGACGGAGGTGAGAGGGGAGGTGTAGGGGCAGGTGTTGCACCTCATGCGGTTGCAGGGAAAGGTACTGAGTGTGGTGGAAGGGTTGTTGGGGAGTATAGAACTGATGAGGGGGTCACGGAATGAATGGGTCCCTGTGGAAAGCAGACAGGGGTGGTAGGGTCTAGTTGTAGATGGCGTAACTGCCAGAGGATGATGCATTGGATTTGGAGGTTGTTGGAGTGATACATGGGGGACTCTATCCTTATTTTTGTTGGGGGGAAGGGTTTGAGGGCAGAAGTGCGGGAAATGGAGGAGATACAGTTGATGACATCATTAATTACAGAGAAGGGGAAATTACAGTCCCTAAAGTAGGATGATATCTCGGATGTCCTGGAGTAGTATGCCTCATCCTGGGAGCAGATGCGGCAGAGGCAGAGGAATTGGGAGTCTGGGATAGCATTTTTTCAGGAGGGTGGGTGACAAGAGCTGTAGTTGAAGTAGTTGTGGGAGTCAGTGGGTTTGAAATGGATGTCGGTGGTGAGTCAGTTTCTGGAGATGGAGATGGAGAGGTCCAGGAAGGGGAGGTAGGTGTCAGAAATAGTCCACGTGAATTTGATGGTGGGGTGGAAGGTGTTGGTGAAGTTGATGAACTGCTCGAGCTCCTTGTGAGAGCACGAGGCCAAACCACGATGGAGAAAGAGGTGAGGGATGGGGCTGATGTAGTTGTGGAAGAGGGACTGTTCCACAAATCCTACAAAAAGGCAGGCATAGCTCAGACCCGTGCGGGTGCCCATGGCCACCCCTTTGGTTTGTAGGAAGTGGGAGGAATCGAAGGAAAAGTTGTTGAGAGTGGGGACCAGTTCAGCCGAGAGAATGAGAGTGTCATTGGAGGGGGAACTGGTTGGGCCTATGGAAACGCGAACTGCAAGAACCTGATATTTCGCCTTGGGAGCTTACAGCGCAATGGCCACAACATTGAGTTCACCAGCTTCAAAATCCCTCCACCCCCTGCCTTATCCCATGTCCAGCCCTCCCCATTGTCCTCACCTCCCTGACCTGACCTAACCTGTCCATCTTCCTACTCACCTATCTGCTCCATCCTGAATAGACTGGGGCTATTTTCCCTGGCGCGTCGGAGGCTGAGGGGTGACATGATAGAGATTTACAAATTCATGAGGACGTGGATACAGTGAATAGCCAATGTCTTTTTCCCTGGGGTAGGGGAGCCCAAAACTAGAGGGCATAATTTTAAGGTGAGAGGGGCAAGATTGAAACGGGACATAAGGGACAACATTTTCACACAGAGGGTGGTGTATTTATGGAATGGGCTGCCAGAGGAAGTAGTGGAGGCTGGTACAATTACAACATTTAAAAGGCATCTGGATGGGTACATCAACAGAAAAGTTATAGAGGGATATGGGCCAAATGCTGGCAAATGCGACTAGATTCATTTAGGATGTCTGGCCAGCATGGACGAGTTGGACCTGTTTCCATGCTGTACAGCTATATGACTCTATGACTATTCCAGGAAAATGAAAAACTACATGTAAATTAAGAAGGTTAACAGAAGAACACTTTACTTCTATACAATATGTGTAGGCAAAATGGTTGATATATACATTGAGGTTTTTATGCCTGGCTTTTGTCTTTTCCTGGTATCCTCGAGTAAATTGTCTCTACAAGTTGGTGTCAGAAGTTGTCCCTATTGCAGGCTCGAAATTCCCAGCCCCAGGTGAGAAGTTGTCTGGGGTGGTCTTAACTCCACTTGAAACAGACACGCTAACAGGCTGTTTGAACATCTTGAGCACAATGGCCCTGTAGCCTTTGCAGGCAAAGAAATAGATGAAAGGGTCTAGGCAGCAGTTAAAGTTCATCACAGAAACTGTCACGTGTAGAACTATTTGAAAGTTCTGTTGCTCCTGGCAAGATATTTCGTACTGCAACTTTTTGATCATGTGTTGCACAATGGCCACGTGGTAGGGAGTGAAACATATGAAGAACACAAAGAGTACAAGCAGGATTATGTTGTTGGCTTTTTTGTTTCTTCCTGATTTTTCAGTTAAAGGGTTCTCCTTTGCTGATCTGAAGAGTTTAGAACTGACTTTTGAGTAACAAAATAGCATGATAGCCACGGGGCACATGTAACCGACTATGCAAGCACCGAGCAGCATTTGTGGAAGGTTTGGAATATCTTCAAAATTTGGGTATTCCATGCATGTTAAGAAGTTGCCTTCAGCCAATTTCGACATTTGGACAAGCAGCAGTGGTACCGTCTGGCAAAGAATAATTATCCACACAATTGTGCAGATTTTCTTGACATTGCGGACGTTTCTGAACTTAGAATGTCGGAACGGATATATTACCGCGAGCAACCGATCCAAACTTAAGCAGGTCATGAAGCTTACACTGGCATATATGTTGCTGTAACAAATGACTGCAGTAATTCTGCACATTGCTTCACCAAATGGCCAGTTAAATCCTCGTGCATAGTATACTATTCGGGCAGGTAGAACAGCAGCAAAGAAAATGTCTGAGATCACCAGATTCATGGAGTAAAGTGTAGTCGAATTGATTTTTTTCTGCTTTTTCCTGATGGCGACTATGGCAAGGCCATTGCCAAAGACGCCAACTATGGATATAACAGTGTAGACTATTGGCAAAGCAATACTGGCTGTCTGGTGGTGGCTGTACAGATTACACATTGAAGTGTTAGGGTGAGTTGTTGAATTATTCACAATCGAGCTTGCCTCCATGGAAACTGGAAATGCTGAACTTTTCATGGTCGAGTTTGTTCCCATGAGCTCTCCGGAAACTGGAACTGCTGAAGCTATATTAAACAAACAAACCTTAGTTTCAGTTCAGGATTTATCACAGATTTACCATTAATCAGAGTCTGCTGTGGAAACGGTTCAGTAAATAAAGGACAAAAGAAGCAAGTTGTTAAGAACTGGAATGTGCTGTCTGAAAGGGTGGTGATAAATAGCTTTTTTAATTCTTTTATAGCATGAGGGCATCATTGGCAAGACCAGCATTTGGTACCCATCCTGAATTGCTCTTGAACTGCATGGCTTGTTTGGCCATTTTGAAAGGGTTGTTGAGAGTTAGTTAAAAGCTGTGGGTGTGGAGTCACATGTAGGCCAGATCAAGTAGGGATAGCAAATTTCTTTCCTAAAGACCTTCTGTGAACTATTTGTTTTAAAGGTAGCAGTGATGAAGAACTTCAGTTATGTGAAGACTAGAATCATGCATGGATTGGTCTTTAGAATATAAAAGGTTAAGCAGATTTGTAATAAAGATTGTCAAATTTTTGAATTGTTTGAATGGAGTCAATCAGGAGAAGCTGCTTACACAAGCCAGAGGCTTAACTTCCGACTAGCAGATGGATTAATAACACAGGCGTAGATTGAAGGTAATTGGAGAAAGGAACGAAGCAGATAGGAGAGCTTTTTTTAAGCAACAACTTTCTATGATCTGGAATGTGCTGACTGAAAGAACAGTGGAAGCAGATTCAGTAGTATTATTCACAGTGGAATTGGATGTCTACCTGAAAGGAGAAAAAGTATTGCAGGGCTATGAAGATGGCACTTCAAACAGTACAGCAGTCGATCACTACTGTGCTGACATTTTACTCTGAAGTTTTGAGCAGGATTTGAACCCACAACTCAGTATGTTGGACATTGACTAAGGACAGCACTGAGCCTGGCGTTGATGCACATGATAGACTACATTACTTTTTCCCATTGACTTATATCAGTTTACACTTGAGTGGCTCTTTGTCATAAAAGACAACTCTCTTGTGATGTTACAGGCAGAATCCTGCCACAGTCAAGACTAAAGAAAAGCAAACTGATTTTACCGAGTAACTTACTATCTTTCAATGAAGACATGCATATATGATACCTATGAAAAGAAGTTTGACTGAATATTTGTTGTACAAACTTGCATTGCTAGAGGTATTTTACTGTGATATGACAATCTACAAGCATTTTCGCTATAAACCTTTATTTTTTAATTTTTTAAAAACTGAACGCCATAGTAAAAGGAGAAATCTTCAGTGACATGATATTTTATTTTCATTATGATAGTTTTTTGCTTAGTTGTGAAACCATTGAAAACCTTTCATCTTGTTACCGGAATCTATCTTTAACCCAGATTTCATTCACCTATTTAATTCTCGCTTTATGTCATTTGATAACTCTCTGAAACACAGATGTTGCAGGGCAGGGGCAGAGAGACCTGGGTGTAAATATGCATTGAAAATTGAAAGTGGCAACGCAGGCAGAGAGGACAGTAACTTTTAAAAAAAAAAAAGTGTACAAGATCAGGGAGGAGATGTTGCACTCACATAAGTGACTATTAGACCTCAACTTGAAAACTGTCTATAGTTCTGGATTCAACAGTTATAGGAAAGATGTGAGTACGTTGGAAAGAGCGCAGAAGTACCTTCCAAGAGTGGTTTCAGAGGTGAGGAGCTTCGGTTATGAAGATAGATTGAAGAAGTTTGAACTGTTCTCTTTGGAGAGAAGGCATCTAAGAGGAGATCTATTAGAGGTTTTCAAAATCATGAGTGGCTGATAGATTACTTTGGAAAAAATTGTTCTCGCTTAGAATAAGAACAAGATCAAGGGATCATGATTTAAAGGGCAGCAAAGGGAGGAAGAGTTAAGTGAGGAAAAACTTTTTCACTTGTTGAGTAGTTAAAGTCTGATGTGGAGGTGCTGGTGTTGGACTGGGGTGGACAAAGTCAGAAGTCACACGACACCATGTTATGGTGCAACAGGTTTATTTGATATCACAAACTTTCAAAGCGCTTCTCCGTCAGGTGAATGACCCCCTATCTGCAGCACAAAGTGACGAAGGAGCAGCGCTTCGAAAGCTTGTGATTTCAAATAAACCTGTTGGACTATAAAATGGTGTTGTATGACTTCTGACTTAGTTAAAATATGGATTACTCTGCCCAGAAATGCGGTGGAGGCATTCAAGAAGGCATTGGACAATTATTTACATAAAAATAATGTGCAAGGGTATGGGGAAAATGCAGGAGACCAGCACTAGATAATAATGCTTGTTTAATGAGCTTGTGCAGGCACAAAAGGCTGAATGACCGCTTTCTGAGCTACGATGCTTCTGTGATTCTGTGGCATTGCTGATGCTATATAAATACAAGTTGTTATTGCTTGTAGGAGTATCCTTAATGTAAGGTAGTTACTAAAAAAATTAATAGGAAATATATCTCCACCCTGACAGTGTCGAGAATATGGAACACACTTCATCTCAATCCTATTCATTTTGCCATTTTTCTGTCAACGAACTATGTTTTTCTGGTGCTGTTATATTCTTTCCCTTTTTTGTCTATCCTATTTACTTTGTCTTTGCATTCTAAACTCACAAACCGAAGCCTTCAAGAAGCCTGATCTGCGACTGCCTTAGCATCTAATATTTCAGTACCACATCTGTCCAAGTGTCTTTACTAATCTACAAGCAAACTAAAGGAATGGCACCTCATCTTTCATTTGGTCTCAAAATCAAATTCAAATTATTTCAACTGCTCCCAATTTCGCAGGCAGACATTTTCTCTGTAAATATTGGTAATAATTCTCTTGGTGCCATTTTCACCACCTCTGGATCAATCTTATTTGTTTATTTGTGCTATTACCATACTATACCAGATCTTGCATAATCATCATGTGTCATATAATCACTTCTGCTTTTCAACCCATCCCTTTGCTGCTATCTTCAACCCTGATCTTTTATCTGTGTCTACCCATTTGACAGAATCGCAGAAGTGTTATGATGCAGAAAGAACTCACCAGCTGTCCAAGTAAGCACCATAACATAGTGCAATTTTCTTGCCTTTTCTCCATACCCTTGTACATTGTTCCTATTTAAATAATCATCCAATGCCTCCTGAATGCTTCAATGGAACCTAGCTCTGCCACATTTCCTGGCAGTGCATTCCTGATCCAAACCACTCATGAATTTTTTTTTCCTCCCATCACATTTGATCCTTTGCAAATCATTTTAAATCTGTTACTTCTCATTCTTGATCATTTTATGATCAGTTTCTCCTCAATATTCTAACCTCCACCCTTATGATTTTGAAAACTTCTGTTGGATCTCCTCTCAACCTTCTCTCCATGGAGAATAGTTCCAACATCTTCAATCCCTTCTCATCCCTGGAACCATTCTTGTAAATCTCTTCTGCACTCCAAAGGGTTCACCTCCTCCCTGAAGTGTAGAGCTGTACACAGTACTCTAGCTGAAGTCTAACAAGTGCCCTGTATAAAATTCAGCATAACATCCTCGCTCTAGTACTCTATGTTCTCACTAATAAAGCCTAGGATATTATATGCTTTATTGATCATTCTTTCTATCTGTCCTGCCACCCTGAACATACTGTACACGTATACGGCTAGATCCCTCTTCTCCTGCACCCCATTAAGAATTGCACCCTTTAATTTATATTGTCTGCCCATGTTGCTCCAACTAAAATGCATGACCTCATATTTCTCTGCATTGAACATCATCTGCCCATTCCACTAAACAGGCCGCATCCTTTTGGAGTTCTGCACTATCCTCTTCATTATTTAGTCCTTCCAACTTTTATAAAATCTGCAAACATTGAAACTGCCCCTTGCACATCAAGATCTAGATTATTAATAGGATAATAGGAAATGCAAAGATCCTAATATCAACCCCCAGGGATCGCTACTCCAGCCTGAAAATCATCCATTGACCATTACGGTCTGTTTTCTGTCACTCAGCCAGTTTTGTTACTTGCTGCCAGCTTGCTGCTGTCACTTTTATTCCATGAACTTTTCTCACAGGTTTGTTGTGTGGCACTGTATCAAATGCCTTCTGGAAATCTATATACACCATATCAACAACATTACACTCATTGACCCTTTCTGCCAACTGTTAGATCTTTAGCTTCTTCCAATTCTAATGAAATATTGACCTGAAACACGGTATTCTTGTTCTATAGGTGCTCCCCGACCTGTTAATTATCTGCCCAATGTATTCTGTTTTTATTTTAGATTTCCAGCACCTGCTTTTGCTTTTGTCTTCATTAATTTTCTTCAGCTCTCTAATCTTTTGTTCAGCCAACGTCCTTCCCCTCCTTGTAATGTTTCTCTATTGTGTTCCTAGCTACCATCTCAAAGACTGATCAGTCATCAGCAGCCGTACTTAGCGAATCTTAAAATTAGTAGATTATTCTGTATCTGTTAAAATGTTCATTGTTATGCCTACATCCATATGAATATTCATAACTTTGGTCTAACCCACATTGGTCTTCATTCAATAACATTCTATAATGGGTGCCACAGTGGCTCGGTGGTTAGCACTACTGCCTCACAGCACCAGTGACCCAGGTTCAATTCCAGCCTTGGGTCACTGACTGTATGGAGTTTACACGTTCTCCCTGTGTCTGCATAGGTTTCCTCTGGGTGCTCTGGTTTCCTCCCACAGTCCAAAGATGTGCAGGTTAGGTCAATTGGCCATGCTAAATTAGGGGCTAGGGATTTGCAGGTTAAGTGGATTAGCCATGGGAAATGCAGGGTTACAGGGATAGAGTAAGTGGTGGGTCTGCGTGGAACGCTCTTTAGACAGTCAGTGTGGACTTGTTGGGCCGAAGGGCCTGTTTCCACACTGTAGGGATTCTATGACTCTATAACCTATTATGACAAATGGCTGTTGTCTGTTCATGTCTTACCACCAAGGCTTCGTCATCGATAGTTCTGACAACTTTCACTATCTGAGAAATAAATATCATCCCTACCTCTACACTTTTTAAAATCTTGATTAGAGCACATTCTGTGTACAGTTGTGTCCTCTATATTGTATATACGAAGGTGCTGGAGAAAGTGTAAAAATAAGATTAACAATAATACTGAGCAATTCCATCTATTAGGAAAGACAGAACAGGCTGGGGCTTTTTTTCTGAAAAAGCACTTTGTGCAACTTCACTATCAGGCTCAATCACAATTATACATTCACAGCATAAATTAGCAGTAACGATATGTGACACTGACTGTGACATGTGCAAGTGACATTTTACTCATCCCTGTGTTGAAATCCTCCATGACCTTGCCCCTGCCTTTTGCCATCATCTCTACATCCTCATCCCTTCTGGAGAATTGGCATTGGTCCACTTTTGACCTCTCATACATTCTTGATTTCTTTTGTCCATCAACAACACCTATGCCTTCAGGTCTCTCAGCCATTTCTCCCAGAATTCCCCTTCCTATACTTCTCAGTATCTCACTGTTTCTTCAAAATATTCCTTAAATCTTTGAATTGTTTTACTGTCTCTTTCTTTTGCTCACTGTCATTTTTTCTTACCTGATAATGCCTCGATGAAGCACCGTGGGAAGTGTTATTACTCTAAAGATGTTACATAAGAGCAAGTTGCTGTTTCAAGAGAAGTTTATATAGAGAAGCTATGCTAAATCTGCGAGCAGCCTTAATTATACTGCACTTGGTGCACTGAACATTTCTGTTTTCCATAACATAAGAAGGATATAGAGGCACAAAGGAGAGGCAAAAAAGATTTGCGAGATGTCAGATGCCAGAACTGATAGAGTACAACAGTCAAGCATCAAGAGAGAAGTAGTTGGGACCCCTCAAAATAAATTAAGGTTAAGGGTGTTCTGACAGAGCTTTAAAATTGTAATGGAGTTCAGTAAGGAATTCAATAAACCTAATTACATCAATGTAGTGATCTTAAAACAAATTTATTAAGGACTTCAGGAAAAGCCTTTTGAGAATTATAAATTCTTTACCTAGAGAGAGGTACAAATGTAAAACTCCTTACCACATGAACTAGATGAGATGAAAAGTGTGGATGCATTTAACAGGAAGAAAGGAACAGAAGGATATGCTGATTAGGTGAAAGGAGTTAGATTAGGGTGAGTTTCATGTTGAACATAACATAAGCACGAACCAGTTGGGCCATCAGTTTTGTATAATTCTAGGAGACTCTGAGACTTTGAACTGAAATCAAAAAATTGCTGGAAATCACAGTGGGTCAGGCAGCATCCGTGGAGAGAGAACAAGCTAACGTCTCATGTTTAGATGACTGTTCATCAGAGCTGATGTGAGGTCTTGAACACCTGCTTTAAATCTGAAGTGACACTGAAGGGGAATGGTTGACTATGAAGTGTGTTTTCAGCTGGATGATTACCAGGAGGTGGCAATTCATATTAAGGGAGAGACTGTTTGAGAGAAATGAACGGTATGTGATGATGAGAAACAGAGGAAACAAACTTACTTATTCTGCTGTCATTTTCTGCACTATATAAAAATGTAATTTGAGGGGCCCCTACTCCTGGACCAAGAGGCACAGGTTCAAGTCCCACCTGCTCTAGAAGTGCATAATAACATCACTAAACAGGTTGATTAGAAAAATTGGTTAATAAGAAAAGGTACTTTGCTGCTTTCTGTCATTCCTTGCTTAAGAAGTGCATATTTGAAAGGAATAATATGCTGCAAGACAGATTCCTTTAATTCTAAATAATTGGAGAAGCTTCTGAAGGTTTTAACAGAAAGCTAAGTACATAAGAGAGAAAGGAATTGAAGGATATGCTGATAAAGTCAGATTAAGGAGGATGGGAGAAAGCTTTTGAGTGGTATATTTACCAAACATCAGTTGACCAAATGGCATGTTTTGGTTCTCTAATTATGATGTAATACATATATAATATAAAATGCATCACAGCAGCTCAATAAGCCTCTTTCAACAATACCTGCCAAATCCAGAACCTCAATTAGTTAGAATCGCAGCTCGCTCATGGGGATACAAGTCGCACACCGTCTTTCACTGTAGCTGGGTCAAAAATTTTGGACTCTCTTCTTCACAGTACAGGTATATCTATAGGACAGCAGTGGTTCAAGGAGGCAGCTTGTGAGTATCCTCTGAAGGCAATTAGGGAGAGTGAGCAAATGCTGGCCTTGACAGCAATGTTCACATCGCATGATAAAATGAAAAACCTTTTTTGTTTAACTCTGCCTAGTGCATTAATACATTTAAATTAACTTATATTGTTTGCTAACAAGGCATTCAAATAAATGGATTCATGCACTTTAAAAAAGTGCAAACTCATTACTAGTATTTCACTACAACGTTAACTAATTTGTGTGTGTAGGAGAAGCGGCTCAATCCAAGGACACTGCAGATCAAACTATTCATTTTATATGATAAAGTTCTTAAATATAGTTCTTAACTACCATGGTTTTCTTATGGTGCTTGGAATAATGTAACGCTACTCGGATGAATCCTGCGTTAATAAATACCACAAGTGCTATTCTAGTCACGTGTATTTAATTCTTGGTAGCTTTGTATGTTTGTACACTGTTTCCCCGCTTCGCTTTTAAACTTCTACTTTCCAACCTCCAGCTCCGTCACACCTTTCCCCACCCTAAGCACATTTCTTACTTCTATGTTATAAAATGTTTTTTCCATGATAATGTTTATGTACAGTAGTTTAATAATGTAAGTATGTTGTATATTTCATATTGCATTGTTGGGGAAATTTGCACGACCTTTGCTGTTTCTCAGAATGTATAAATTTCAATAATTTAAATTATCTGCCATGTTACATGCTGTATTTGAAGGTACATCATAATTATGAAAAGCCTTTTCTTAAATAAATTGCTATGTAATTTTTTTGATTTATTCATTTAACTACTTTTGTCAGAAATTAAAACTAATGATAGCTTTAATTTGTTTTATAAAAAAACATTCTTGAAAAGGTATTTCACAAAGTGAATTAAATTTATCAATTTGCAACCTCAAAAGCATATTATTTAAGCAGCAGTATCTGAGAATTATGCCTCAAGGTAAAAATTTGAAGAAAGCCAACACATAAGTAACCCACAATATTATTTTACAAAGGCAGTAAAATAGTCCACTTAGTTCACAATTAAATTTTAAATTTTGAATAAGAATCAATACTTACACACTGAACACCTTTAATTTGTGTCTGTAGCTGGACCTATCCTCTAAGCTTCTGACGTTGTGTTAGGTTGTGAATCGCTAACACTGAAGGCACCTGCCTTGTATCAGATAAAAGTACTTTTGACGTGTTAGCTTTTTTTAAAACTATGAGCTAAATCTTTGACTAGCTTATCGGTTTCCTGTGGTTTAGGCTGTTCCATGAGAGTGTGCAACACTTTGTCCATTGATTTCTGAGAAGTGAAACTTGAAATGATTCTCACTCATTGAGTGTTAGAAAATTCCTATCAATTATGAACAACAATAGCTCAGAGTTTGTGGCATTTCATGCATACACAATTGGCTTGACTATTTCCATCGAACTTCAATTTGAATAAAAATTTTTCCCTGGGCAGATGAATTGATAAAAAGAGCAGAAGAACATCGGGACCTTAGTGAATTACAGGGCCAGCAGTCTAATTCATGAGTTTTAAGAATTAGGAAAGAAACAGCAAAGATGCAAAAGGAAATAAGATGAATTAGAATCATATCAGAGAAATGAAAAGAAAAAGAGAATGATTGGATTGAGGGAAATTGAATAAAGACAAAGAACAAAGAGGAAATGAATAAAACAGTTTGGACATTAAAATATTCCCAAAAAAGAATATATAATCTGCAAAAATATGACTCCACAATTTGCTGTCTCGCCTAGAGAAGTTCATTGGCATTGCAGTGACTATATCTTGTCTATCAAGGGTGATTTAAGCTATTAAGTACCAGCCTTACTCTGAGGCAAGTTTAATGGGTAATTAATATACTTGCAGCAACTTCACAAAACTCACAAAGACATTTGAGGACGAGTAGCTGTTTTTGAGTTTGAGGCAGAGAAGCCCATCCAACAACTTGCGGTGTTTCACAACTCATGAGAAATCTCTTTGTCGCCACAAGTTGCTGGAAAATTTACACATCACTCGCAGTGTGCACCATTATACTCATTGTTATTTTTACAGCAAATTCTGCAATAAAGTGTTCAATGTAACTGGATCACCATTCCATATTTACAAGTTGATTTATGAGAAGCCCCAGTTTGAAAGTACAAATAAGAGAAAGTGCCTCCATTCCGTACCTTTACGAGTTGTGTACAATTTGCTTTCAGAATTCAGCAGAGCTTGATGATTGGCTAAAACAAAAATGCGCCACAGGTTACCAAAGCCATTAGAAAAAATGCAAACTACGTACTCGGGTCATTTTTAAAAGGGATAGAATTGAAAAGCGTAGAGGGTATGTTAAAGATCAGCAGCACCTTGGCATATTGACACTGTTCTCTTGCTTCGGCTGGATATTTCATTCCCCACTGGGTGTGTTTTTGACTAGGGATGAAAATAGAACAGGTGTTCCACAGCTACTTTCTCACCCATTCCCAAGCTCATCCTTATTGTATTTAGCCCCCCATCCCAAAATCATTGAAAAAATCATTGAAAAAATCATAGATTTTGTGAAAGTATGCAAAATTTCCCAAATTGCCTGTTCTCTTAAAAGTAGGTTTCTGTACTTAACAAGAATTACTATTTGTTTCAAATAGGTATATTCTAATTACAAGTAAACGTGACACTATGAGCTGTCACCATATAACTCACTAGTTAAAACTGTACAGTCCACTTTAAAACTTCCCCCTGTAGTCACATGCAGATGATGGTCAGACAAAAAAAGATGAGGTGTTATGGGTTGAGGGGAAAAATGGCGAAGGTGGTTCAGTAGTCCCTGCCCACAGGTTTCACTGATTAGCCTTTTGGTTTGCTGCTTCACGATCCCTCTTCTTGATCTCTTTACCGCGATAATTTTGGCTTCTTGTCACTGATTTTAATCACATCACCTTTGATGGCCATGCCTTCAACTGCTAAGGACCTAAGCTCTAGAATTAACAACTAAACTTTTCTACCCCTTTCTGCTCTGTTAAAATTCACTTGAAAACCTAACACTTTTGACCAATGTCACAGATTCTTGTAAATTGATCAAAATACCCCAAAGCATTCACTCAGCAGGGAAATTTGTATAAATGAGTCTGTGCCAAGGTTTGAAGGGCTCTGTGGAAAATTTGGAAAGCGTTGGATTAATTAGGCAACTCTTCCAAAAAACCAGCACAAGCACGATAGAATGAGTGACCTTATTATGTGCTTTATGATTTTACAGAGATTAACCTTGCTAACTAATTAATGGGTACTAAATTAAATCAAATTCATGTTGTTCCTTTGTGGTGTTTCGAACCACCAAGAATGTCAACAACAAAGGTGAGGCAGCTCCTTTATATTTGGACGGTTGTGGTCCAGCCAGATTTTTTTTAACTCATTTGTTACTTGAAATACTTCAAATTGGGAAACTTCAGAAAGATTTAAAATATAATTTAGTGCATCAGGGACTTAGCCTGCACATCTGGTTTGATCATGTCTGAAATCAGTTTAAGAACTGGCAGCAGTTCTGGAACATAAGTGTGTGTGTGTGATAGAAAGATTTAAATTTATGAAACACCTTTCATGAGCTGTGAGTGTGCAAAAGAGCTTTACAGCCAATTATGCACAATCTTTGAAGTTTAATCACTGTTGCAATACAGGAAACACGGCGACTAATCTGTGCATAGTAAGGTCTCACCAATATTAAAGTTTGCTTAATATCACGTGACATGCCCAAAGGGCTTTAGTGAGACCAGAGAGAAGTGACAAATGTAAGGACCCACTGCAAACTTTCACATGTTCACTTGGTAGCACTCTTCTTGCTGAACCAGACGAGTTTATGTTCAAGTCCCACCTTGGATATGCATGCGCATAGAAGAAAAACTGACAAATTTTCTTGGTCGGCATTTTGTGACTCTTAGGTGTGATATTCAATGTTCAGGCTCTTCAGATCACACTTGCAAGCACCCTTGAAGTGGAGCGTTGAATGCTGCATTAGTTATTTGGGTCTGGCTACATCACCATGTGGAAGGGTCTTGGGTGTGCAAACATTTTCCATCATGCAGACATGCTTGATGCACAGAATCTGTCCCTTTGGTTCACGGGTGTCAGTGCACTCGACAGCTCTGCCTCTGAGATTGCTGTTTTAGTGTTTTTGTCTTGCTGGAAAAAGTACGTAATTTGTCAGCAAGATGGAAATGTTGAGCTTTAGTCAAGACTAGACGGTACAAAGCCAAAGACACTGTACTTCAATGCATGTAGCATTGATAATGAGGTAATCAAGTTAATAGTACACATTAAGAGCAGAATTGCTGACACAACAACTGTGGGCAACTACCTTGAAATAAATATGATCTGATAACCATTACAGACATGTAGTTACATGATAACAAGGATTGGGTCTTGAACATTGAAGAGTATATGGCATTCAAGGACAGGAAACTTAGAAGCTAGGTAAATCTGGAGGAGTAGGATTGTTAATCAAGGATGGCATTTGTGCAATAGTTAGAGATGACTGTGGTTCAGCCAGTCAGGATATGGACTTGTTTTAAGTGGAGATGAGACATAGTATAGGATATAAGTCACTAGTAGAGGTGGTCAGCTGACCCATGAACAATAATGCAATGTCAGGTTAAGTATCCAAAAATAAATATTGGCTGCTTGTGTTAAAGGGATAATAATAATGGTGGGTGAATTTAATCTAATATAAACTGGAAAAATCAAATTGGCAGTAGTAGCCAGGATGAAGAGTTCATAGAATGCTTCCAAAACAGTTCCTTATAGCATCAGGTACAGGAAATTTTCAGAAAGTGGGTTAAACTAGACTTGGTAGTGTGAAATGTGATAGGATTAATTAATGAACTCAGTGTAAAGGCACCCTTAAGTATTAGCAACCACAATGTGATTGAATTTTACTTTCAATTTGAAATGGAGAACAGCAGGTCCAAGATTGGTATTTTAAACTTAAATATGGGCAATAATTTGGCAATGAAAGATGAACTAGCTGAAATGAACTGGCATGATAGGATAGTGATAGATCACTAGAGGCACAGTGACAGACATTTCAGGCTGTGTTTCAGAATAAGTATGCCTCTGCTATAAAAGAAATTTCAAGGGAGAATCCACCATCCTTGGTTAACTAAAGAGATTAGGTAAAGAATTAAACTTACAGAAAAAGCCTCTAGTTGAATGAAGGTGAATGGCATGTCAGATGATTGGTCAAAATATAAAGAATGGCAGAGAATGACTAAAACATGAATTGGGGGAAAGAAATTAGAATCTGAGTGGAATCTGGCTTGAAATGTAAAAATAAGAGTTTCTAAAAAAGAAAAAAAAAGTAATATGAATGTTGGTTCTCTAGAGAATGTGAATATGGAGTAAATAGTAGATAATAAGGGAATAACATGAAATAAATAAATATTTTGCTTTTTCGCTGTAGACAATACAAAAAAAACATTCCAATTGTAGTTGCAAGTCAGGAGATAGAAGTGTGAAAGGGACTTCGTGAAATTACAATCACCAGGCAAGTGGTACTGAGAAAGATGATAGAATTGTGGGCTGGCAAGTCTCAGGGTCCAGATGAATTTCACCCCAGCACCTAAAAAAGTTGTCTAATGAGATATTAGATGTGTTGATGTTAATTTTCCACAATTCAGTAGATTTAGGAAAGGTTTCACAAGACTGGAAAGTAGCAAGCATTATATAACTCCTCTATTCAAGAAGAGAGGGAGGCAGAAAGCAGGAAACTATAGGCCCGTTAGCTTTTTGCTTGTTGTGGAGCTTGTTTTAGGATCAGTCATTCAGGCAGTTATAGCTGTGCACTTAGAAAACTCAAGGGAATGATTTTGTCAAAGGGAACTTGTGTTTAACCAATTTATTGGAGTTCTTTGAAGAATTAGTGTTACCTTGATAAAAGGGAATCTATGGATATACTATATTTGATTTTCCAGAAGGCCTTTGACAAGGTACCATATCAAAGGTTGTTATACAGAGTACAAGCACATAGTGTAGGGGGAACCATATTAACATTGATAGAAGATTGATTGGCTGGCAGATGACAGAGTATGCATAAATGGGTGTTTTTCTGATCAGCAGGATGTAATGAATAGAGAAAAAAAACAGAAATTGCTGGAGAAACTCTGGCAGCATCTGTGCAGAGAGAAACAGACTTAGTGTTTTGATTCCCGTGACCCTCCTTTAGAACTGATTCCAGCATCTGCAGTTCTTTGCTTTATTTTTGTGACGAGTGGAAACCTGCAGCAGTCTGCACTGAGAGCTCAGCTTTTTACAATTCATATCAATGACTTAGGGGAGTGAAGACTTGATAGCTAAATTTGCAGATGATACCAAGAGACGTAGGAAAGTATAGTGTGAAGAGGACATAAGGAGAATTCAGATGGATATAGATTGATTAAGTGGACAAAAATCTGGTGTATGAGAAAATGTGATGTTGTTCACTTTGACAGGAAGAATGAGAAAAGCAAAATGAATGGATAACAATTGC
Organism: Rhincodon typus; assembly: GCF_021869965.1. Lineage (NCBI taxonomy): Eukaryota > Metazoa > Chordata > Chondrichthyes > Orectolobiformes > Rhincodontidae > Rhincodon > Rhincodon typus. Next base: position 92,211,221 of record NC_063337.1, on the reverse strand, counting down.
AGAATTCTTATATGCAGAGATATCTAGATTTCTAGTGCATGAACTATAAAAAGTTGTTACTCAGGTGCAGCAAGTAGTGAAGAAATATAATGGGATGCTATGCTTTATTACGAGAAGACATGAACATAAATGAATGAATGTTATGCTTCTGGTAATGAAGGCAGTGTATCTTGAATACTGTGTGCCGTTTAGATCTCTTATTTAAGAGAAAATATAAGTGCATTGCCCAGAGTTCAGAGAAGTTTACTAGATTAATACTTGACATGAACGGATTGACTTAAGGGGAAAGATTAGAAAGGCTGGCTTGTTTCCACTGGTGTTTAGAAGTGTGAATAAAGTGGCTTGACTAAAATATAGAACACTCTGAACAGTCTTGACAAGATTGATGTGGAAGAACTGTTTCCTTACATGGGTCAGTCCAGATCCAGGAAGACTGTTTTAAAACTGTGGGTCACCCTTTTAGGACAGAGATAAGAAGACTTTTTTTCCCTTAGAGGGTTTTGTAACATTGGAATGCTGTGCCTCAGAAAATGGAGCAGGAGGGACCATTTTAGGCAGAACTAGATAGATTTTTGTTAGGCACAAGTGTTGAAAGTTACCAGAAGATCAATAGGAATGTGGAATTCAAAACACAAAAGATCAACTATGATCTTATTGAATAGTCACGTGTTGAAAGGCCTTCTGTTCCTGATTCATATGTACATTTATTTTTTTCTGGTAGATATAAGTTGTCTATGTTTGACAGCCATCCATCAAAATTTTGAGAACGCGGTTACATAAACCATCAGAATGGTCATAGTGTCTGCTTGCTGTTGCTCCAAGTGTTGTTCCTTGAGTCTGCTAAGTTTGTTATCTGCTTTTCCTCTGTGTATGCCAAGTTCTGCATCAAAGGAGTGACTATCTGTCACTGTTGACCTGACGTAGCAGAATGTGTTAACCACTTGGTGTAATGTTATTTAGTGTGATCAGGAAATGTATACCATGTCCCATGACCATGGTTTTCTAGACATATAGTCAAGGAGAACAGGTTACAGGTGTGGAATAGACAGTCCATGAGTCTTTGCAGTTGAGTTTCTGAGTGGGTGACGAACACAGTATTATTAGTGTAGATGAATTCTCTGATCCGAATGAGGTGTATTTTACGTGGTTAGAAATCAGTGATGATGAATCATCCCTGAGGAAACATACTTTCATTTGCAGTTCTGTCTTACTGCTGGATTACTGCCATTTGTTTCATAGGTAATTACTGGATCTCTAATCTGAGGATGTTATGAAGCAGATGACATTTTCCCCACCCACTCACTCAATGTTTGACTGTCCATTTAACAGCAGATGTGTTTCTTGTAAGGCTGGGTCACTATGAGTTGCATGACTAATCTCTTCACGTAACCAGGCTGTTGGAGAACTTTGTGTTACATGAGTGATGAGTCATAAATAAAAGGATAATGCATTGATTCTTTGTATTTTGAAAAATTCCTATTAATCTGTACTTTGGATGGCCTCCCTACTTCTTTGTGTATGTATTCATTTCAGGTTAATTTTTACTGGGGATGCAGCCTGAGCAATTGGCCCTGCCTGTCAAGTCTCCTCTGATCTGAGTGTTTTTTTTCCTTCCCACATGGATCATTCCTTTGTGTCCTTGCATTCGAACAACATGTTGTAAATTTGGTCCCCTTTAAAACTGAGTTCTTCTAGTATTCCATTTTCAATATTTCCAGTGCAGCATGAGGCCTCATTAAACTATGTTACAGTGGTAATTAGCCTTCTACAAACATAAACTTAAAGATTTTTTGGTGCTATACTACCTGATTAGAAATGCTGTGTTTGGAAAAATAAGAAGTTTTTGTTCTTAGAATTAATAAAAACTAACCTTCAAATGGAGGTGGGAAAGGGCACAGTAGTCATCCTGGCATTATAAGTAGTTGCCCATGGTCACTGGCTGAAAGGGTTTAGACAAGTGACTGACAAACCATAGATTGTCACCCATCCAAAAATAAGATATAACAACTGGGGTAGGTGGAAGGAGTGGGAGAGAGAGGATCCAGGGACTGAGCCACCATTTTCTGTAGCGAAGACGAAGAATTCCCCTTCATCAGATTGAGGGAAGAACACTGGTCGTTGCCATCAAAGACTGTATCACATCAGAGACAAACATTGTACCACACCAAGACCACAACCCCTGCTCCTCCATTCTACAGAATGGCTTTAGGATCGATAAAGCGTTCTCATCTGTCACAGTTTGTCAAATTAACTAATACTCTTCGAATCCCTACAGTATGGAAACAGGCCCTTCAGCCCAACAAGTCCAGACCAACCCTCAGAGCATCCCAACCAGACCCTTCCCCCTCTAACCCACCTAATCTACACATCCCTGAACACTATGGGCAATTTAGCATGGCCAATCCCCCTAACCTGCACATTTTTGGACTGTGGGAGGAAACCGAAGCACCCGGAGGAAACCCATGCAGACACGGGGAGAATGCACAAACTCACAGAGACAGTTCCCCGAGGGTGGAATCGAACCCGAGTCCCTGGCGCTGTGAGTCAGCAGTGCTAACCTCTGAGCCACCCATGCTGCCCTAAATGTATCATATCTAAATTGCTGCTGCTTAACAATCTCAATAAACTGACAAAAAATTGCTACAAATTGTCGACTGACTATTTTCAGTATCTGTGGCCATGAACCCCTCAAAATAAACAACCATCCTCATTCTAACCCCTCTCTCATTTCTCTCTTCCTGAATCCTGTCTTTTCTTCTCTCCCTTTTTTTTAACCTTCCTTTCTTTCCTTTCACTGTCTCACATTCACATACTCCAAGTTTTCATCACTTAAAAATTTAGGCTGTTGGTGATCCTTTTATTTCTTCTCTTTAAAATTTCACACAAGAAAATGCTTTAGACTGCTTTTATATTTTAAACAGTGGACTAAAAATGGCAAAAGATGCATCCCATCAGGTCCAGGGGATTTATCAGGTTCTAGTCTCATGAAGTTCCCTGGCACTTTTTCTTTAGTGATAGTTTTCTAGTTATTTCCTCTCCTCCTTTTGTCCCTTGATATTTAGTAATTTTGGATTGTCATCAGTGTCTTCTATTGAAGCCTAATATAAAATATTTGTTCAACTCCTCTGCAATTTCCTAATTCCCCATCATTATTTCCCTATCTCATTATCCAGGGGGCCCAGGTTCTTCCTTTTTATTTATTTAAAGAAGCTCTCGCTGTCCATCTTGATATTACTTGCAAGTTTGCCCTCAAAGTTTATTTTCTCCTTTAGAATTTTTTGTCCTTTCTTTGTTGGTTCTTAAAACTTTCCCAACCTTCTGTTCACCAACTAAACCTTGGCCACATTGTACTGAACATAGAACAGTACAGGACAGGAACAGGCCATTTGGCCCACCATATCCATGCTGACCATGATGCCATTTTAAACTATCCCACCTGCCTGCATACGAACCATATCCCTCAGTTCCCTGCCTGTTCATGTGTCTGTCTAAATGCCTCTTCAACATTGCTATTGTATCTGGCGTGCCACCATTGCTAACAGTGTGCCGTAGGTACCTAACACCCTAGTGTGGCAACCAGAACAGAAACATCTAACCTGTCAAGAGAAAGCACCTGAATCTCTTTGCCTGACCTTCCTGTGTGGCAAACTAACAGAAAATTTTCCAAGTGCTGTTCCGTCTTTTTCCCTGTAAAGCACTTCCTTTGCAAATTGCCTTTTGAAAGGAAGAAGCGGGGAGAAAACCATTTTCAGAGACACTGAAAGGGGCAAATGCTCAACCCATGAATGAAAGATAGCATTGGTATACAAACAACATTATCCCATTAGCAGATAACTAAAAGGAAGCATAAGGAACTAAAAAAGAATCAACTCACCAACTCCTGTGGTCCAGATTAGTGTTATCAACCTATTTGTCCCTGGTTTTCCTCTCCCTGTCTTTTCCATCCTTAATACCCTTGTCTTATTTCTTTGTGTGTCTTTTTGTATTTGTAATCAAATTTTTAAAAGAGGTAGAATTTAAGTGATATTTTTCTGTTTGAACCATTGGCTAAAAAATAATTGATGATAACAAAAAGTTGTTTCTTTTTGATGAAAAGCCTGGTGTACATTTTCGTTTCACCCGAGTTAGACAGACAGAATTGTTGAATTTGGTCGTTTAGTCAAATTTTCACATTTATTCTGGTGCCAGTGATTGTGGGGCTTGCTTTCCAGCACAATACCTCAGTTAGTCCTGACAATATATAAAAAAAACCCAGAACATCATTGGCATTGTTGCTATTGAGATAAATCGTTCAAGGTCAGAACTGAATTCTGAATCAAGCCCATGCTTTCCAACTAACCACAGTGGTTCTGTGATATTGTCCTTGCTACCTGTATTTCTATGCTTGAATCTCAACTCAAATCACCTGCTTGCTTCTACGTTAATTAATTCAAGAAAATTAGCAAACCAGGCTAAAATCATCAATTTTTTAATAATAAAATGAACTTGCTATTCTACAGAATCTTTTCTGACTTAAGGATTCTTGGGAGTGCTTTACAGCCAGTGGAATATTTGTAACCACTGTCATTGCTATAATAAAGGCCATGCAACAACTAATTTGCACAAAGCAAAATCCCACCAACGTACTGATGACTAGGTAATCTGTATTTAGTTATGTCGTTTGAAGGATAAATATTGGCCAGGACTCTGAGGAGAGTTCCCCTGTTCTTCTTTGAAATGGTGACCACAGATTCTTTTGTGCTCACTTAGAGGGTTTCAGATTAATCTGAAAGTCAGTTGACTTGAACAGGGCAGCACTCACTCAGTTCTTCATTTTGTGCTCAAATTTCTGGCATAGATTTGAACTCAGAATTTAACAAATAGACCAAGTACAATCCAATGAGTCATAGCTGAGACCTTTTAAGATGTGGAGAATGGCATGAGATTATCCAGAATTATAGATGAACAAACAGATTGTGAGTTTCAATATTGTCAGTTTCTTATCATAGCACTTTAGAAGTACAAACAAAAAAAGTTGAAAGTAGTTTGAGTTGTAACACTCCTTTCGCCTGTAAAACATGTGTTCAAATACAGTTGATGGAATCTGAGTCTCCTCTCACATAATTCAAAAAAGAATCTCAAGCATTATGAGTTAGACAGTGTTGCCCATTTATTGTTGTGATCTGAAATGCATTGCCTGAAAGGTAATATTCAGCAGTAGCTTTTGCGAGGGAGATGAATAAATATTAGAGGGTGTAAAGGTTTGCAGAGGTGTGGGAAAAGATAGAGGAAATGGACTAATTGGCTATCTTTTTCAAGGCACGAGTGGATGGATTAAAGGTCCTCTACTGCCGTGTGGTTTGATGAAATTGAATTGCACAGCTTTCTACGCACATGCAAGAAAACAAATGTGATTTTCCAACAAAGCACTCAAAAATGGCTGCGGCAATTGTCTTTTATCATTCGGATCAACACCACAACTCTTGTGCAAGGGACATGTTTCAGTACGAAAACCTAAATACAAAACACAGTCTTTTTTTTGTCCCAATCATTTGGAAACTTCAAATAGTTAAAATATACAAAGGAAACTTGATGATGACATCATGATGAGACGCAAAATGTTTAGGCATAGAATCAACATGGACTATAATAATTAGCCTTTGCTAACATGGACAGGGGATTGCAAAACTTTGACTTAGAATATTGCAACACAGAAACAGGCCATTTAGTTTAACAATTCAAACTTGGTTTTTATGTTCCACATTGGCCTCCCCTACTCTTCTGCATCTCACCCCATCAACTTACCCTTCTATTCCTTTCTTCCTCATTTGTTTATCAATCTCCTCTTAAATGTATCTATGCTATTCACCTCAACTACTTTCTGTGGTAGTGAGTTCACATTCTCACCTCCTTCTGGTTAAAGAATTTGCTCCTAAAGATCCAATTTGCTCTCTTTACTGCTGCTGCATGAAATGCTGAAGGGTTTAATGGCTTAATCCAGTTATTAGGTACAGGTCTGTGTTTTATATTAGGCTTGTTGAATATTGTTAGCCTTTTGAATTTGCACTTTCTGTCTGAATAAACCCAGCAATAATTTAAGTTAAGACATGTTTACTGAAAAAAACAAGGTCTAACATAGGATGTACAGCATAGAAACAGACTAGTCAGCCCTACAGGTCACTGTTTGGTGCTCCAGACAGTTGGCTGGATGGCTGATTCACAGTGCAGATTGATGCTAACATTGTGAATTCAATTCCCATAGTAGCTGATGTTGTGATGAAGGCCCTAGCTTCTTTACCGAGGTACTTGCCTGAGTCCTGGTTATAGTCAAGTTAAACTCATCTGTTATGTCACTCCTTAATGGAGAGCAGCATATGGCCCCCGAGACCATAGTGACTTTCAATCACTAATATCCATTAGAGAAGGAAGTCTGTTGTCATTATCCAGCCTAGCCTACATGTCATTCCAGATCCGCAGCAATGTGGCTACCCTTTTAATTGCTTGTTGAAATAGACACTAACTTCTCGTGAAGAGACAGCTCATTGTCATCTTCTCAAGGTTAATCAAAGATCGGCAGTGATTACAACATCTTAAGAATGAAAAGTAAAATTAATGTGGTTCTTTTTCTTCCTTCTTTGTAGTCTGGGTCCCATCTTTGCTCTCTTTGTGCCTTTCTACTTCTCTGTTCCAAGTGTTCAAGTGGTGCAAATCCTGGGCAGGTTTTCCATAACAAACAAAACCCTGGTCTACATTATGGGTTTACAGGTATGTATACAATTGTAACTGGTATCTAAGGAATAACAAGTGACGTGTTGGTAAGGAAAAGTGTACTTTGAATTGAAATTGAGACTAATATTCCTCAATATATCACTTTAATTAAAGTGCTGAACTGTTGAGATTATGGCTTAGTATCATAATGGTGTTAACGTGCATGCCTGGTACAGAGTGGTAGTAGAGAGATCTTCAATTCGTCATTTTTCTTGCAATGTTCTTTCACTACTTAACTTTTTGTACAATCCTCAGCCACTCAGAATTCTTTATATGTCAAATTATTTGTGTATTTTCACTATTATGTAGCCTGTGAAAGATGTTTTCGCACATTTAAAGACCGTAAGATATATGAGCAGAATTAGACCATGCACCTCATCGAGTCTGTTCCACCATCTGATCATGGCTGATATGTTTCTCAAATCCATTCTCCTGCCTTCTCCCTGTAACCCTTGATCCCATTACTAATAAAGAACCTATCTATCTCTGTCTTGAATGCACTCACTTAGCCTCCACAGCCTTCTGTAGCAGTGAGTTTCACAGATTTGCCAACCTCTGGATGAAGAAGTTCCTCCTCATTTCAGTTCTAAAGGGTCGTCCCTTCACTTTGAGGCTGTGCCCTCGAATCTTAGTTTTTCCAACTAGTGGAAACACATTCTCCATATCCACTCTATCCAGGCCTCTCAGTATTCAGTAAGTTTTAATCAGATCCCCCTCTCATCCTTCTGAACTCCATCGAATACACACCCAGAGTTCTCAACTGTTCCTCATATGACAAGCCCTTCATCCGCAGGATCATTCTTGTAAACGTCCTCTGAACCCCCTTCAACACCAGCATGTCTTTCCTTAGATATGGGGCCCAAAACTACTTAAAATATTCCAGAGATAGTAGGAACTGTGTTCTGACTAGAGCTTTATACAGCCTCAGCAGTACATTTGTGCTCTTGTTGTCTATGCTTCTTGAAATGAATGCAAACATTGCATTTACCTTCCTAACCACCAACTGAACTTGCATGTTAACCTTAAGACAATCCTGAACGAGGACTCCTAAGTCTCTTTGACCTTCAGATTTCCGTAGCCTTTTTCCATTTAGAAAATAGTCTGTGCCTCTATTCTTCCTACCAAAGTGCATAATCTCACACTTTTGCCACATTGTATTCCATCTGCTACTTCTTTGCCCACTCTCCCACTGATTCCAAGTCCTTCTGCAGACTCCCAACTTCTTCAACGCTACCTGCCCGTCCACTTATTTTTGTGTCATTTGCAAGAGGCAAAGTGATTATGAAAAGTTGAGAGGCCAAAAGTGGACAGCACAACAGGCAGTTTCTGTACGGGCCATAGCTAAGTTTACTTTGAAGCCGCTCTTTAGAGCTGAAGGGTAAGACATATTGATAATATCAGAGAAAGTGAAGAAATACACTGATTATCTCTGATTATCACTGAGAGGGATCATGAGTGGAATCATTTCGTCGTTAGAAATATTGAAGAAATAGATTGATAGAGTAGTTAGTTAAGTGGAAAGACTGATGAAATGTGAATTGGTAAACACCCATCCTGTTTCTAAATCAGCCCAATCACAAATATCTCTGTGGTAATGCCCCAAACATCTTCAAAGTCCTTATACAAACTGTGAACATATAGGAGGCCACTGACATGCCTTGGATAATCATCAAAGGCCAAGTTAGCAATTATAAAACTGATGACTAAGAATCAAAATAGTCACAGAGCAAGAAATTCCATCCTTCTCATGACCATAGAATCATACAGTAATGAAGAGGACCTTCAGCCATCAAATCTGTCCTGCTGAAAAGATACCACTGCCTACATAGAACATAGAACAGTACAGCACAGTACAGGCCCTTCGGCCCATGATGTTGTGCCAACCTATTATCCTACTCTAAGATCCCACTTTCCTGCAATAGGCCCATAGCCTTGAATGTTATAACACTACAAATGCTCATCCAAGTACTTTTTTAAAGTAGTCCTGCTGAGGTTTGCTTCATTCCTGGTATACAATTATTTAACACAGGTCTGATTCCAAGAACCAAAGCTTTAGTGTTGTTAGGGCACAGAGGGAGACCATTTGGCCAGAGCAAGAGGGTAACTAGAGAGAAAGTAAGGCCTCTTAAAGATCAAGGACGTCGTCTTTGTGTTGAACTCCACAAGATGGGAGAGATACTAAATGAATATTTTGTGTCAGTTTTTACTCTGGAAAAAAAAATAGAGTTCAGAGAACGCAGAGAAATAAACTTCGATGTTTTAAAAACAGTTCATATTGTAGAAGAGGAAGTTCGGGAGGCCTTAGAGAACATAAACATTGATAAATCTCCGGGTCCTGATCTAATGTATCCCAGAACATTGTCAGAAGTAAGGGACGAATTTGCGAGACCCCTTGCAGAAATATTTGCATCATCTATAACTACGGATGATGTGCCTGATGACAGGAGGGTGGCTAATGTTGTACCTTTGTTTAAGAAAGGTTATAAGGAGAAACCGGGGAACTACAAACCTGTGAGTCTGAGTTCGGTTGTGGGTAAATTATTGGAGGTGATTATAAAAGGATTTATGGACATTTAGAGAGGCAAAAATTGGTTAGGGATAGTCAGCATGGTTTTGTGCGAGGAAAATCATATCTCACAAACTTGATTGAGTTTTTTGAGGATGTTACCAAAAAGATTGATGATGGCAGAGCAGTAGATGTTGTTTATTTGGATTTTAGTAAAGCCTGCAACAAAGTTCCGCATGGTAGACTAATTAGTAAATTAGGTCACATGGGATTCAGAGTGAGCTTGCCAATTTGATGCATAATTGGCTTAATAGCAGGAACAGAGACCAGTGATGGAGGGTTGTTTTTAGGAGTGGAAGCCTGTCACCAGCAGTGTTCCACAGGGAGCGATTCTGCGTCCTCTTATTTACATAAATGATTTGGATGAGAATATAAAAGGCATGGCTAGTAAATTTGCGTATGATACCTAACGGTGCAGGTACATAATCCTTTGAAGTTTGTATCACATAAAGACAGGGTGGTTAAAAAGGCGCTTTGCACATTTGCCTTCGTTGCTCAACCCTTTGAGTGTTGCGGAGCTGGGAAGTCATGTTGAGGTAATACAGGACTTTGGTGAGGCCTGTTGTGGAATACTGTGTCCAGTTCTGGTCACCCTGTTGTAGGAAGGATATTCCTAAACTGGAGAGGGTTCAGAAGAGATTTTCCAGCATGTTACCGGGTATGGAAGGTTTGAGTTATTGTGAAAGGTTGGATTAGCTGAGGCTTTTTTCACTGGAGTGTAGGAAGTTGAGAGGCGACCTGATAGAAGTTTATTAAATAATGAGAGGTATAGGTAGAGTTGACGGTAGTTGTCTTTTCCCAAGAACAGGGGATTAAAAGGCTAGGGGGCACATTTTTTAAGGTGAGAGGAGAGAGATTTAAAAAAGACATGAGGAACAACTTTTTTTATCCAGTGGGTAGTTCACGTGTGGCGCGAACTTCCTGAGGAAGTAGTGGATGTGGGTAAAGTTACAACGTTTAAAAGATATTTGGATAATTACATGAATAGGAAAGGTTTAGAGGGATATGGGCCAGGAGCAGGCAGGTGGAACTAGTTTAGTTTGGGATTATGTTCGGCATGGACTGTTTCCATCCTGTATGACTCTATGACCTTTTGATTCTATTCTGGTTTACGAGAGCAATCCGTTAATTCCATTCCTCCAGCCTATCCTGCTGTCTGTAAAGTTTATTTTCCTTGAATGCCCATCCGGTTTCATTATGAAATTGTTAATTATCCCCATTTCTACCATTGCCATTGAAGCAGGGGGTTTCAAGTCATTACCGTATGCTGAAAAACAAAAGTTCTTCCCCACATTCTCCTCCTGCCTTTTTACCAAACTTTAGATCAATGTCCTGTATTCCTCGTTCCATTAAGTAATGGAAATAGTTTTACTTCTCTACCTGAGCTGAGCCTGTCATAATCTTGTACACTTCTATTAAATCCTACCTCAACTTCCTTTATTTCGTGGAAAACCACAGTAGTCCCTTCTGCGTAATCTAACAGCAAAAATCCCTTATATTTGGAACCATTCCAGTAACTTTCTTATGGAGCCTTTCAAGAACTCTGACATGCTTGCTGAAGTGCAGTGACCAGGAGCAATTGCAATTCTCCACTTGTGACCTAACCAGACCTTGATGAATATTCAGTAACTTCCCAGATTTTCTACTCCGTACTTCTATTGATGAAGTCTGAGATCCGATAAAGTTTTCTAATCTCTCTCCTAACATGTCCTACCATTTCAACAATCAAGGCAACCATGTTAGTCAGAAAAAACCCATCTGGTTCACTAATGTCCTTTAGGAAAGGAAACTGTCAGCATTACCTGGTCTGGCCTACATGTGACTCCAGACTCACAGCAAAGTGGTTGATTCTTAACTGCCCTCTGGACAATTAGGGATGGGCAACAAATGATGCCTAGCCAGCGATGCCCTCATCCCATGAATGAATAAAGAAAACAAATGTTTTCACTCCTGGGCCCTTCTGTCCCTGCCCACTCTTTAGAACATGTCAATGAGTCTATATTGCCCCTCCCTATCCTTTCTATCAAAATGTATCAATTCACAGTTCTCTTGATTAAAATCCATCTTCTACTTATGTAAAAGCAAAATACTACAAATGCTGGAAATCTGGCATAAAAACAGAAAATGTTGGAGAAATTCAACTTGTCTGGCTGCATCTATGGAGAGAGAAATAAAGTTAATATGTTGAGTAAATTATGATTCTTCTAAGAACTGAAAAGAGGTAGAAATAGTCTGGGTTTATTTGTCATTGAAAGGGGCCAAATGGAGAAAGAACAAAAGGGAAGGACTGGGATAAAATAAGGTGAGGCAAGTAAATGGCTAAGGTGTCATGGAACAAAATTATAGTTGATTTTGTTTTTCACAAAAGGGGTGGCATAGTGGTTCATTGGTCAGCACTGCTGCCTTATAGTGCGAGGGACCCGGGTTCGATTCCACCCTCAGATGACTGTCTGTGTGGAGTTTGCACATTCTCCTTGTGCCTGTGTGGGTTTCCTCCAGGTGCTCTGGTTTCCTCCCACAGTACAAAAATGTGCAGGTTAGGGTTGATTGGACATGCTAAATTGCCCATAGTGTTCAGGGATTTGTAGATTGGGTGGGTTAGAGGAGAATGGGTCTGGGTGGGATGCTCTGAGGTTGGTGTGGATTTTTTGGGCTGGAGGGCCTGTTTCCACACTGTAGGGATTCTATGAAAAGTCAAAGAGTGTAGTTGTGGTCATAGTTTAAAAAAAACACAAAGAATTTGTCTAGGGTGAGTGTAAGTGGCAGATGAGCAAACAGCTCTGTCTGAAAATAAAAACATGAGAAACAAGCTTAAACCTGGAATATGACACAGAAAAACACATAATCAAAATGGAGGCAACGTTCATGGTGTAAAATTGTTGGGCTCTGTGTTGAGTCCGGAAGGCTGTAAAATGTTTACATAA
>NC_063337.1:92060324-92198584 GCF_021869965.1 Rhincodon typus | reverse complement strand
ATGTAAACATTTTACAGCCTTCCGGACTCAACACAGAGCCCAACAGTGGAAAATTGAGAGATTATAGCAATGCCTTTATCTAACTCCCTTCCTACATCCTTTAGTACCTGGGATGCAACCAATCTGGATCGGTTGCTCATTTTCTGTAGCATTAGCTCACTCTTTCAACATATCCTGCTCATCAATTTTCAGTTTATTACCTACCTCTACCGACTCCAATTCTACAGATATTTTGTTGGGATTGTCTTCCTGAGTACATGGCAGAGTTCCTACAAAATACTTATTAAGCATTCCAGCCTTGCCCTGTTCCTCTGAGCATAAATTTCCTGCTTAGTCCTTAAAGGCCCCAGAGCGTGTTATTGCCTGCTTACTATTTACATGCCAACAAAAGGTTTTTGTATTCCTTTTTACTTCAGCTGCCTTTCTGTTTTCAAATGCTCTCTTTCCGAGTGTTGTCATCCTCTCAATTTATTGTATTTGGCTAGTTCTTGCCTGAATAATTCAGCAAACATGCATCACACTTCCTTTTTATTTTGCTTCACCATGTTCTTTATCACCCTTGCCATGCAAGAAGCCCTGGTTTTTCCTCACGTATCCCCGCTGTTGGAATGTACCTAGCCTTGACCTGAAAATCTCCTCCTTAAAGATTACCATTTGTTTTATTGTGTTTTGTCCTGTTGTTATGTGACTGAAGCTACCTTTCTTCCAGTGTAGCAGTTCTACTTCAGATTGTTCTCTGCCCTTCTCCAACACTAATTTAAGGTGAATTGGTCATTACCCACAATCACTTACTTCACTTGGCCTACCTCATAGTTAGCACCAAATTCAGCATCACCACCCTCCTAGTTTCACCACAGATGTACTGGTCAAGGAGCTTCTTCTAAACGCATCTGAGAAATTCCCCCTACTTCTTTCCCTTTTACTTTGATGCACTCACAATCTATATTTGGGTAACTAAAGTCCCCCAGTGTCATCACTCTAGAGATCTTCCAAATCTCTGCAATTTTCTGTTGTGTTACCATGAACACTAATCTTTTTTTCTGTTAACATGAAGTTAGTGAAAAATTGACATTGATTGTTCAATATTATTATGTATATTATTTTAACATTTATTTCTAGTTCATTTTAGTTCAGATCAGTCATGATCTTATTGAAGAGCAGAGCAAGCTTGAGGGGCTGAATGGCTTATTTCTGCTCCTGATTTGTATGTTCATATCTGCAGTTACCCATTTGTGTTTTGTTTTATTTGTAGCTTTTGACATCTAGTATGACTACATGGATTTTGGCCTTTAGTGGATTAGTAAGTACCCTGCTACTTAATATTTTTTGTTTAAAAATTTTTTTTTTTAGCTGTGGTTTTAATTTTACATTAATTCATTTGAAGGTTATCAACATTGATTTGGAGGCTTGATTGATGTACCGTGGTTGCAAGTTTACTGAATTACGTAGAATGTACAACATGGAAACATGATTCAGCCAAACAGCTCTGTGCCAGTGTTTATGATTGATCCATGCCTCCTATCACCATATTTCACTGGATTGTTAGCTTATCATTGTCCCTCATAGTTACTTGGACTTCCCTCAACCTTTACACTCCCTATGAAAGTAAGTTCCATATTATTACTATAATAAAACAAAGAACTGCAGATGCTGGAAATCTGAAACAAAAAACACAAATTACTGGAGAAACTCAGCAGGTCTGGCAGTATCTATGGAGAGAAAGTAGAGTCAACATTTCGGGTTCTGAAGAAGGGTCACTGGACCCAAAAATGTTTTAACTGTGCTTTCTCTCTACAAATGCTGCCAGACCTACTGAGGTTCTCCAGCAATTTCTGTTTTTGTTTCACATTAGATAAAGAAATTATTTTTGGATTCCAGCACTGTTTTGGATATTTTCATTTTCAATATATGATCAGGAAGTATATGAATATTATGCGTTGTCAACAACCACTTGCTAACAAGTATAATTGTCCACCTAGGAAATTCCTGGTAACTGCTCATGGGTCCTTGTGCGGTTGATGAGCTTGATCCTAGAACCGCATCTCCGACCACACATTTGGAAGGTGTTTCTGGGAGGTGGAAGTGATCCTCCATTGGCATCCCTTTTTCTGGTTCTTTTTCTATACATCCGCTTGCTGACTGGTTTTCTCAAAGAATTGTGGCTGTTCGTACTCGAATTTCCTCCAAGTCAGTTTCTTCTGAACAGGGATTTTCCATGCATTGATATCTATGTTGCATTTCTTGAGGGAAGCCTTCAGGGAGTCTTTGAAATGCTTCCTTTGTCCTCCTCTCCCTCTAATGCCTTCCTCGTGTTGAACACAGATGATTTGCTTTGACAATCAGAACTCGGGCATCCTAAGCATGTAGCCGACCGAACGGAATTGGTTTCAGATGACCATGGCCTCAATGCTGGTGCTATTTGCAGCTTCAAGGATGCTGATATTAGTACGCCTGTCCTCCCAGTTTATACAGAGGATCCATCTCAAACAGCATTGATGGCACTTCTCAAGGGTCATTAGGTAGCTTCTAGACATGATCCAGGTTTTGGATCCATGTAGAAGAGTTGGAAGGATGATTGCTTTATACACAAGGATCTTAGTCTCAACATGGATGTCATGGTCTGACTCTGAACCTTTGGTGTCTGAAGAAGGCATTCACAGATTAGATGAAATGTTGAGCCTCTGCATCAATGTCAGCCTTGACCAGGTAAGGGAAATGTTCCACGTTTAGGAGGATTTCTACATTGACCTTAATGAAGAGATGGACCACAATTTGATCTGGAGCAGATTGTTAAAGGATTTGAAACTTCTGGAGTTTGAGGCTGAGTCCAATTCTTCAATATGCCTCTGTGAAGGCATTTAGCAAGGCTTGTAGATCCTCTTCTGAGAGAACAGAGATAATGTTGTTATCTGCACACTAAAGAGCCAGAAGCAGGATTAATGTTATTTTCTTCTTGAATTTCAATTGATTGAGGTTGAAAAGATTTCTGTCTATCCTGTAGACAATGCCCACTGGAAATTTGTTCTTGATAAGGTGAAGACTGGTGGCGATGAACATGCTAAAAAGATTAGGAGCAATGATGCATCCTTGTTTGACCCCTGTCTTGACCTCAAAAGATTCTGTCATATTACCATCGACAAGGACTGTCACCAATATCTTGTCATGGAGGAGACAGAGGATGTTAGTGAATTTCACTGGACAGCCAGCCTTTCACAGTGTCTTCCATAGCAATTCCTGACTGACTGAGTTGAAGGCTATTGTTGGTGCTGTTCCTGGCGCTTCTCTTGGAGTTTGCTGAGCAATGAAAATCATGTCCATAGTCCTGCAATTTGGATGGAAACCACAGTGGTTTTCAGCAACAATTTCCTACGAGATTAGGAGAAGGTGCCTAGCAAGGATTTGGGTGATGATCTTCCTGGTGATGGAGAGTAGGGGAAATTCCTCGGGAGTTCCCCAGTCCATTTTGTCTCCTTTTATGATGGCAGCTTCCTTGAATTGGCAGGGATTTTATCTTTGTCCCAGATTTTTAGGAACAGTTAATGGAAATGACAGATAAGCTCTGTTCCTCCAAGTTTGAAAATCTCCGCTGGAATCCCATCTACTCTTGAGCCTTTTCTATTCTTCATGTGTCTAATAGCCACTTCAACTTCTGCTACACTGTGTGAGCCCAAGAACATCATTGGGGAGTTTGGGGTTTCGTCAGACATGTCTTCGTCACCAGTTGTATCACAGTTTAGGAGTTTTTTGAAGTGTTCTGCCCATCAGAGGCTGATGTTTTCTCTGTCTCTCAAAAGTGTTCCATCCTTGCTCTGCTCCAGTTTGAGGCTAAGGGTGTTGGGATTGCATATTGCCTTGGTGGCATCGAAAAGACACCAAGTGCTGAGCTTGTCAGCAACAGTTGCAGCTCCTTAGCTTTCTCAACCCACCATAGAATATACAGCACAGCCATTCACCCCAGCTGATGAGTGCGACTGTTTATATGCTCCTTAGGATCCTACCTGAATTTTGTTAGTGACTGTCTGGCAATTACTTTCCCTTATTTTGGATTTCCCTACCAATTTGAATGCTGCGTTGTTAACTATATCTTTTTAGTTGTAAACCTCAATTGGATTTATCTTTTCTATTAGTTCAAAGCATGATAATTCCAAGCTATTATTCTGCAATATTTTTAACAACAGAACTAGTTTCTACGAAATATATCAAGGTGGTGGGTTTAAATGATATAAGTAAAAGGACAAAACTATCTGGGAACATTTGAAGCACAATTCTCATGTTGCACATATGTGTCCAATCTTGTTAAATTGTTTTGCTGCTGTCAAACTGAAATGCTGGTCTCCGTTTTCTGACTTTAGGATTATAGGAAAATCACAGTTACTGCTTCACTGGTTTTGATTCCCAACTGAACAATGTTCATTGGTAACCATAATTAATTAATTAATAAGTTTTAACACCCATGTCCATTATACATTCTGGTGAATAGATTGATAACTCATTCACGATAACACCTTTCTCAGTGCCTGCTTCAATGCTGAATTCACATGATAGTCTTTTCTAGTATCTTTTCTAATTTCTAATAAGAACAGATGCAGTTTATTCAGCCTGTTGAATCTGCTCTGCCATTCATTTGGATTTTTGCTGATCTGATAATCCTCAACTTCACTTTCCTGCTTTTTCTTCAAAATGTTTGCTTCACTCCCTGATTAAAAAGCTATCTATCTTAGCCTTAAATATACTTAATAACCCAGCTGCTACAGTCCTCTGTGGCAAAAGATTCCACAAATTCACCACCCTCTGAGAAAAGAAATTCCTCCTTGTCTCTTTTAAATGTGCAACCCCTTTTTCTGAGATTATGCACTCTGGTTCTGGACTTTCCCACAAGTGGAAACAACCTTTCTGCATTTACTCTGTCATGACCCCTGAAGAATCTTGACTGCGTCAATAAGATCGCCTCTCATTCTAAAATCCAACGAGTACCTACTCAACCTCTCGTCATAAAGACCCTTGATACCCAGGATCAACCTAGTGACTCTTCTCCGCCTAGTGAGCCTCCAATGCTAGTATATCTATGGTGCAGTGTTAACAATCCAAACAAAGTAGAACATGGCTGGTGCAAGGGTATTAGGTGCCTAAGACAGCCCTGTGTCTTACCCTCCCCCAGAAGTAACTTTTGAAAATAACTGTTGTATTTTAGAATGAATAAAGACTCTAGATTTTTGATTACACAAAAAGAATATAGTAAAACTGATTGTACATTCTCATTGTTTTACACTTTACCCAGGGTGAATACTTCAAGAAATACACATTATACCATGTGATATGGCATGCATAATACAATGCTGATGTGTCCCTGCAGCATGTATTAGATGATTTTATGCACAATTTTCATAATCAATAATCTTTGTGCTCGGGTGGGTAGATTGAATTATGTTCTTGGATATTATTTGCTGGTTCCCAATTTTGGAATAGTCATGTGAATGTACAAATTTGTAAAACTGCACATCAACAGAATGAGGAATACCATGTGAAATTTTGGAAAGGCTGCAATGTAATTAGGTGGATATCTACATTTTTTTCTGCACGTGTGGATGTATATGAGGAGACTGAGACATTTCATTCCCACTGCTGAAAGCCTGTTTGTGTATATATGTAGTTTCATGAATAATTGATTCCTTTTTTTTCCATTTTCCCTTTCCTTCAATATTATTGCAGTAAGCTATCATCTAGTTTGTCTAGTGATTGTGCTGATCTGAAGTAGTACTTGTAAAATTCTGTAGGCAGCAAGTTAATGTCTAGCCGTCAAGGCAAAAATAATGAGCACCATCCAGCATCATGTATTTGCTTGATATTTTCCACTCAGAGCTCACAATATTTAACAGGGAAGTCAAAGGTTCTAAGCAAAGGCAGGAAAGTGAAGATAAGGCCGCAATCAGATCAGCCATGATGCTATTGAATGTTGCAGCAGGCTCGGGACTGAATGGTTTATTCCTGCTCCTATTGCAAATGATTTTAATGTTTGCATTGCTATCTTCAGCATCAAAAATGTTGCACACCCAGAAATTTTATCATGGTTGAGCTATAGCTGAAGCAACATTTCAAACACTGAGTCTTCCATTCAGCTGCCAGCAACTTGGTTCTGTCTTGAGCTCAAAATGCAGACTGACATTCCTAGCATTGGAGTTGCTATCTTTCTCCAGTCATCCAATATGAGTGAAGTCTTCACCCTTTGATCCCATTCCAGTAAATCTCCTCTGTAACTTTTCTAAGGCCTTGACATCCTTCCTAAAATGTGGTGCCCAGAACTGATCACAATATTCCAGCCTAATCACTGTTCAGTTAGAAGTCAAATTCTTGCTAATTACCATCGAAGAACACGGTTCAGATTATTGTGTCTGTCATTTACTAAGGTAAATTTCATATTCTCATGGCAATCAGCAATGAGATTCCTGGTTTACAAATCCCGCATTGACATCAGCAGGATACTTATCCTCTCCCTTCAATGGCGATTGGATATAGACTTGTGTAGGTTTACACACTTGAAAAGGAAGAAGTGGCAGTGTGGAAAGAGTGGGGGCAAGTGGCAATAATTGGCCCTTTCAGAGGGCCAGCTCAGGCACTATGGGCTGAGTGCCCTTCCCATGCTCAAGTGATAAGTGAATAATTTTCCCAAATTGTAATTGCTACAATTTTGGCGAAATAGATGTTCCCATGAGAATTGTCATTTGCAACAGACGTCTGTGATATTAAGAAACTGGAGGTACAGACATGATGGATGTTGCTGCTGTTTTGATTACTTGTCATATTGTTGTTTGATGAGGTCAAGAAGCCTTGATTTCTGATACAGATCATTGCTCTGAAATCTTGAACTTACGATGTTTGTTTACAAGACTGTCGTTGCCTTGGAGGTAGGTATTTTCAGATTCATTGGAGATTGCGGTTGAGTGTGGATGTGGATAGGAAACATTCTGGTTGGGATCAGAACATTGTCATTAATAATTGGCAATATATTTAATTAAAAAATGAATAAAATTATGTTTTGCTAACAGTAGATTTGGTTCTTCAGTAATGTCACAGCTGTTAGATTTTGGAAAATTACAATAATTACGTAAAACTCCATGGAATGTACCGCACATAAAAAGACCATTTGGTCCAAGTGGTTTATGCCATTGTTCATGCTCTATACACGTTTCGTCATATTTCCTACATCTTACCCTTTCAATGCATTTTTTTTTATTCTCTATTTATCATGAAGAGTCAAAATGTTAACTCTGCTTTCTTCCCACAGACCTGAGTTTCACCAACAATTTCTGTTTTTGTTTCTATTTCTGATTGCATCTGTTCATGGGATAAGCTCATTCTAGTTCATTTGCCACCACTCTTTCAAAATCTCAATTGACAAGACTTCATGCATCTGGTCACAATGAAATATCTGCAGCTAATTCTCTTCTCAACCACACTTTCCCCTCCATCATTTGAAGTTATAATACTCAATAAATCCATTACTTTCACTTATCCTGGCCATTCCAGCCCAGCTGAATTCCCTTAGGTCCAAGACTTGGATGAATATAGCAAACAACATTTTTAACCATTTACCATCATATCTGCTGGATTGTAAGAGCATAAGAACTAGGAACAGGAGTATGCAATTCAGCCACTCAAGCCTGCTGTGCCATTTAATACCCTTATGACTGATCTCACCTTGGCCTCAACTCCTCTTTCCTGCCCGCTTTCCATAATCCTTCAATTCATTACTACTTAAAAATCCATCTGTCTCCTCCCTAAATTTACGAAGTGTCCCAGCGTCTACTGCAATCTATGGTAGTGAATTCCACCCAGATTCATGACTGTTTGAGAGAAAAGGTAATTTCTTCTCATCTCTGTTTTAAATCTGCTCGCCCTTATCGTAAAACAATGACCCCTTGTAAAACGTGAATTGAGTCTTTCCTTTTCTCTGTCAAAAGTGCTCACTATTCCATGATCTTCTTGGAATGCAAAGTTAAACCCTGAACTGTTTTGTCTTGTGTATTTGTTTGTGCAAATCGCCTTTCTCTATTTTTTCTCCGTGCTCAGTTTCAAGTGCAGGGAGACTCAAATTCTTTGTCCCTAAGATTGAGGCCATCATAAACTGCCTCCAAAACAAGCAGGCAAAACTTTCTTTAAAGTTCACTTCTGCCCTAGCCCTGAACTTGCAACTTTCTTCAGTTGTCTGCTATCTTTTCCACATGTCCTGTTCCTAGCTCATCTTGTCCATGAATCCTCCCTCCAGCTATCTTGACCTGATTCCAACTTGACTGCTGGACAACTTAACTTCCCTTCCTCACTTCCGTGTTGATTGTTATTATTGATGGTTCTACTTCCTCAGACCTTGAACACTATCCTTCAAACTTCATCCTTGTTTACGTATCTCTACAAGTTCATCTGAGTCAGGTGAGATTGCTAACCACTGCACCATAACTGGCACTAATGGACATGATATGGAGGTGCCGGTGACGTACAGGGGTGGACAAAGTTACAGGTCACACCAACATCAACTTATAGTCCAGCAAGTTTATTTGAAATCACAAGCTTTCGGAGCGTTGCTCCTTCGTCAGGTGAAGACAGGAACTAGGCGAAATATGTATGAGCTGGAAATCTCTTCAAGAATTGAATTAACTTTACAGCTATTTTTTTTAATTTACTTGGGGAATCTGGACTACTGTGGCTGGGCCAGCATTTATTACCCATCCTTAGGTGCCCTGGATAATGTAGTGGTGAGCTACTTCCTTGAACTGCTGCAATCTATTTGGTCTAGCTAGACCCAAAATGCTGTTAGGGATAGAGTTCTAGGATTTTGACAAACAACACTGAAATAACGTCAATGTATTTCCAAGTCAGAATGGTGAGTGGCTTGGAGGGGATTTTACAGGTGTTGGTATTCCCATGTATCTGCTGTCCCTGCCCTTCCAGATGGTAGTGGTTGTAGCTTTGGTAGGTGCTGTCTAAAGAATTTTAGTGGATTTCTGCAGTGCATCTTGTAGATAATACACACTGCTACTGCCATGCATCAGTGGTGAAGGGACTAAATGTTTGTGGATATGGTGCTTTGTGTAGATGCTGTCAAGCTTCTTGAGTATTGTTGGAGCTGCACTCATCCAGATTAGTGGGGAGAATTTCAAACACTCTTGACTTGTGCCTTGTGGATGGTGGAAAGCTTTGGGGAGTCACATACAAACAATGAAACAATAAGACATTAATAGAAGGCAGCAAAAAAAGTCAGAGAGCATGGTTCTCTCAACAGTCTAGATCACAGACATTGATGATTTGTTTTCTTTTGGCTCCTTTCTATTCCTCCTGACTCTTTGCTGATGCTACAGGGTCTTTCATTCGGTGGTTGAGAATTTGTCCTCTCACTGCCTCTGAGCATGTTTCTTCCCCATGCTTTTAAGAAGAGATTTTCTGAGGGACAAGCTTACAGAGGAAGATGAGGGATGGTAGCTAGCTACTTGGGATTTTATTGTACTTCTCCACACAGAAGGCAGAATGAGAGAGACAGAGATTTTTTCTTTTCAGGCTGGGTGTTTCTGCTGTATTGCCTGCACCCAAGGCTGTAGGAACTGCCCAGAAATCAATCAAGTGGTTGCTACTACTCTGAACCCACAGCAGCTGGTGTCATTGAAAAGCCAATTGTCTCCAGGCAAAATTGCCCTGAATATGCACAGCCAGTCCCAATTTGTCTGGAATTTTATCTCGGTGCTCAAAAAGGCAACATCGTATATACAATTCACAATGTATTTCAGTAACTTGTTTTAAAATTGCAAACATCTTTTTACATAATTTCTTTCACTTAAAGCATTATCTTTTCAGTTCAAAAAAAAAGTGGTCTTTACATGTCTCCATCTTCCAGAGACTTGAAATGCCATTTCAAAAATTAATTTCATTATAAGGTATGCAACACATAGACAATAAAACAGGAGATTGTAATACATTTGCTCTCCTTCGTCCCTTTTAGAAGTATTATACAATCTTGAGTCATCCTTTTCTTGAAATCTAAACTTGTTCCTTCATTTCTACTATTGGGACAATGTAAAATCTATTTTTTGTATGAGGCTTGGAAACTCTGAAAAATGTACTGAAGCATAAAAGGAATAATTTGACTGTTAAGACCTTTCTCAAAAAAATTGTATTTGTAAGAAATGGCAAATTCTGCAACCATTCTGATACTCTAAATAAAAATAATGTTTAGCTGGAATAAAACAATTAATCTGCATCCAACTCTACTTGAAAACAGAAATGAGAGGCCATAGTTGTAGACTAAATGGCAGCAAATTTAAAACAGAGGTGAGGAGGAATTACATCTTTCAAAGGGTCATGAGTGTGTGGAGTTCACTATGCCAGAGTGTGGCAAATGCCGGGACACTGAATACATTTAAGGAGGAGAGAGACAGATTTTTAATTAGTAACGGATTAAATGGTTATGGGAGTGGGAAGGCCAAGATGAGATCAGCCATGAACGTATTAAATAGGCAGAACAGGCTGAAGGGGCTGAGTGGTCTACTATTCTTTGTTCTTCTGAAAAAATCAACTTCATTTAGTTTCACAGTGTCAACACCTTTGTGTCATTATACTGAGTGCTTTTAGATTACGGTCATTGAATTCTTCGTGCAATTCTAATTCAAACAATTACCTAGCAATCATGTTTTTCTTTTATTCAATCCTGGGTCGTGGAGTATCACTGGCTGGTCAGGGTTTATTACCTGTCCCTAACTTCCCTTGAGAAGGTGGCAAGGAGTTGTCTTCTTGGACCACTGCTGTCCATGTGCTGTAGGTTGACCCACAATGCCCTTGGGGAGGGGGTTTCCAGGATTTTCACCTAACAAAGCAATGGTAATATGTTTCCAAGGAAGTCTTGGAGGGCAACTTGCAGATGGTTTTGCTCCCCTGTATCTGCTGCCCTTGTCCATCGAGATGGAAATGGTCATAAGTTTGGAAGGTGCTATCTAAAGATCTTTGTTGAAATTCTTCAGTTCACCTTGTAGGTGGTACACACCACTGCTACTGAGCATCAGTGATGGAGGGACTGGATGTTTATGGATGTGATGCCAATCCATCAGGCTGCTTTTTCCTGGATGGTGTCAAACTTCTTTAGTTTTATTGGATCTGCATCCATTGAGGCAAGTGGGGAATATTCCATCACACTCTGGACACATGCCTTGTAGATGGTGGAAGACTTTGGCGAGTCAGGAAGTGAGTTACTTTCCACAGTATTCCTAGTCCCTGACCAGCTCTTGTAGCTACTGTGTTTATGTCCAATTGCGTTTCTGGTCAATGGTAACCCCAGGATATTGATAGTAGCGGATTCCGTGATAGTGACCCTATTGAATGTCAAAGAACAGTAGTTAGAGTGTCTCGCATCAGAAGTGACCATTGCTTGACATTTATGTGGTGCAAATGTTACTTGCCGCTTGTCAACCCAAGCTTGGACGTGGTCCAGATCTTGTTGCATTTGGACATGGACTGCTTCATTATCTGAGGTGTAGCGAATGGTGCTGAGCATTATGCAACCGTCAGCAAACATCTCCAGTTCTAATCTTATGATGGATGGAAGGACATTAATAAAATGGCTGAAGATGGTTGGGCCTTGGATACTAGCCTGAGGAACTCCTGCAGAGATGTTCTGGAGCTGAGATGACTGACCTCCAACAACCATGACCATCTTCCTATGTGCTAGGTATGACTCCAACCACCAGATTTGTCTCCTAATACCCATTGATTCTAGTTTTTCTAGGGCTCCTTGATGCCACGTGCACTTGAATATGGCCTTAATGACACGGGCTGTGACTCTCCTCTCTTTCAGCTCTTTTGTCCATGTTTGAACCAAGGCTGTAATAACTCAGGAGCTGAGTGGCCCTGGCAGAACCCAAACTGAATGTCAGTGAGCCGGTTATTGCTGAGAATGGGTTGCTTGGTAGCGTCAATGACACCTTCGATCACTTTACTAAGATCAAGACGAGACTGATGAGGCAGTAATTGGCTGTGTTGGATTTGTTCTGCTCATTATGTACAGGATATACCTGTGCAATTTTCCACATTGTTGGGTAAATGCCAGTGTTGTAACTGTACTGGAGCAGTTTGGCTAGGGGAGCGACATGTTCCCGAGCACAGGTCTTCAGTACTATTGCCAGAATGTTGTCTTGGCCCATAGCCTTTGCAGTATCCAGTTTCTCCAATTGTTTCTTGATATCATATGGAGTGAATTGAATTGGCTGAAGACTGGTATCTGTAATGCTGGGGACCACTGGAGGAGGTCAAGATAGTGCACTTGGCACTTCTGGCTGAACATTGCTGATAATGCTTCAGTCTTATCTTTTGCACTCTTCCATCATTGAGGATGGGATACTTGTGGTGCCTTCTCCTCCAGTGAATTGTTTAATTATGGACCACCATTCATGACTAGATGTGGCAGGACTGCATAGCTTATGTCTGATCTACTGTTTGTGGAATTGCTTAACTCTGTCTCTCACTTGCTGCTTATGCAGTTTGGTACACAGGTAGTCCTGTTTGGTAGTTTCACCAGGTTGACACCTCACTTTTACTTATGCCTGGTGCTGCTTCTGATATGCCATCCTGCTCTCTTCATTGAACCTGGCTTGATGGTAATGGCTGATTGGGGGATATGCAGGGCTATGAAATTGCAAATAGTGTTGGAGCACAATTCTGTTGATGGCTCACAGAGCCCCATGAATGTCAGACCTGAGTTGCTAGATCTGTTCAAAGTCTGTCCATTTAGTACAGTGTTAGGGCCACACAACACTCTGGAGGATATTCTCAATGTGAAGGCAAGACTTTGTCTCCTCAAGGACTGTGTGATAGTCACTCGTAACTGATACTGTCGTGCACAGATACATCTGCAGCCAGCAGATCGGTAAGGATGAGGTCAAGTATGTTATTCCCTCTTCTTGGTTCCCTGACCACCTGCCATAGACCCAGTCTAGCAGCTATGGGCTTTAGGACCCGACCAGCTCAATCAGTAGTACTGCTGTCAAGCCAGTCTTGGTGATGAACATTGAGGTACCCCACCGGAGTACATTTTGCACCCTTCTTACCACTTCAGTGCTTCTTCCAAAGGTTGTTCAAGGTGGATGAGTGCTAATTCATTAGCTAAGGGAGTACAGTATATGGTAATCAGCAAGAAGTTTTTTACCCATGTTTAACCTGAAGTCATTTTTTTTAATCGTATGCTGGTAAGTAGAGTGATTTGGTACAAATTTTTTTCATTTCATTTGTCTAGTATTTGATATTATCGTAGGACTAAGCTAAGCTTAAGAGTAAAAATGGCAGGAGATCCCAGACCCGTGTTATGCTCCTGTTGCTCAATGTGGGAGCTCAGGGACGCAGCCAATGTCCCTGGCTCCTACACGTGCAGGAAGTGTGTCCAGCTGCAGCTCTTGTTAGACCACATGACGGCTCTGGAGCTGTGGATGGACTCACTTTGGAGCATTCGTGATACTGAGGAAGTTGTGGATAGCACGTTCAGCAAATTGGTCACACCGCAGA
Organism: Rhincodon typus; assembly: GCF_021869965.1. Taxonomy (NCBI): domain Eukaryota; kingdom Metazoa; phylum Chordata; class Chondrichthyes; order Orectolobiformes; family Rhincodontidae; genus Rhincodon; species Rhincodon typus. The sequence continues at coordinate 92,185,054 of NC_063337.1, read as the reverse complement.
TTAGGATCGCTGAGGGAGAAAGAGAATGGGTGACCAAAAGGCAGAAAAAAAGCAGGAAGGCAGTGTCCCCTGCGGTCATCTCCCTCCAAAACAGGTATACCGTTTTGGATACTGTTGGGGGAGATGGCTCACCAGGGGAAGGCAGCAGTAGCCAGGTTCATGGCACCGTGGCTGACTCTGCTGTACAGAAGGGCGGGAAAAAGAGTGGAAGGGCTATAGTCATAGGGGATTCGATTGTAAGGGGAGTAGATAGGCGGTTCTGTGGTCGAAAACGAGACTCCCGAATGGTATGTTGCCTCCCAGGTGCACGGGTCAGGGATGTCTCAGATCGACTGCAGGTTTTTCTGAAGGGGGAGGGTGAACAGCCAGCTGTCGTGGTGCATATAGGCACCAATGATATAGGTAAAAAACGGGATGAGGTCCTACAAGCAGAATTTAGGGAGTTAGGAGCCAAGTTAAAAAGTAGGACCTCAGAGGTAGTAATCTCAGGATTGCTACCAGTGCCACGTGCTAGTCAGAGTAGAAATGAAAGAATAGGCAGGATAAATGAGTGGCGCGAGAGATGGTGCAGGAGGGAGGGGTTCAGATTTTTGAGACATTGGGACCGGTTCTGGGGGAGATGGGACTATTACAAATCGGACAGTCTACACCTAGGCAGGACTGGAACCAATGTCCTAGGGTCTGGTTTTGCTGACGCCGTTGGGGAAGGTTTAAACTAATGTGGCAGGGGGATGGGAACCAAATGAGGAGGCTAGTGGACAGTAAGGAGGTAGTAACTAAAGCCTGTAAGGAACTAGATAATGAAGTCAGTGTGACTAAGGGGAAGAGTAGGCAGAGAGCAGATGATGAACGCAGAGGGACAGGTGGTCTGAGGTGCATTTGTTTAAATGCGAGAAGTGTAGTAGGTAAGGCAGATGAACTTAGGGCTTGGATTAGTACCTGGGAGTATGATGTTATTGCTATTACTGAGACTTGGTTGAGGGAAGGGCAAGATTGGCAACTAAATATCCCAGGATATAGATGCTTCAGGCGGGATAGAGAGGGAGGTAAAAGGGATGGAGGAGTTGCATTACTGGTCAAAGAGGATATCACAGCTGTGCTGAAGGAGATCACTATGGAGGATTCGAGCAGTGAGGCAATATGGGCAGAGCTCAGAAATTGGAAGGGTGCAGTAACAATGTTGGGGCTGTACTACAGGCCTCCCGACAGCGAGCGTGAGATAGAGGCACAAATATGTAGACAGATAATGGAAAGATGTAGGAGCAACAGGTGGGGTGATGGGAGATTTTAATTTTCCCAACGTTGACTGGGATTCACTCAGTGTTAGGGGTTTAGATGGAGCAGAATTTGTAAGGAGCATCCAGGAGGGTTTTCTAGAGCAGTATGTAAACAGTCCAACTCGGGAAGGGGCCATACTGACCTGGTGTTGGGGAATGAGCCCGGCCAGGTGGTTGAAGTTTCAGTAGGGGATTACTTTGGGAATAGTGATCACAATTCTGTAAGTTTTAGCATACTGATGGACAAAGACGAGAGTGGTCCTAAAGGAAGAGTGCTGAATTGGGGAAAGGCCAACTAGAGCAAAATTCAACAGGAGCTGGGGAATGTGGATTGGTAGCAGCTGTTTGAGGTAAATCCACATTTGATATGTGGGAGGCTTTTAAAGAGAAGTTGATTAGAGTGCAGGACAGACATGTCCCTGTGAAAATGATGGATAGAAAGGGCAAGATTAGGGAACCATGGATGACAGGTGAAATTGTGAGACTAGCAAAGAGGAAAAAGGAAGCATGCATAAGGTCCAGGCGACTGAAAACAGATGAAGCGTTAGAAGAATATCGGGAAAGTAGGACCAATTTGAAATGAGGAATTAAGAGGGCTAAAAGGGATCATGAAATATCTTTAGCAAACAGGGTTAAGGAAAATCCCAAAGCCTTTTATTCATACATAAGGAGCAAGAGGGTAACTAGAGAAAGGGTTGGCCCACTCAAGGACAAAGGAGGGAAGTTATGCGAGGAGTCAGAGAAAATGAGTGAGATTCTTAATGAGTACTTTGCGTCGGATTCACTGAGGAGAGGGACATGACGGATGTTGAGGTTAGGGACAGATGTTTGATTACTCTAGGTCAAGTCAGCATAAAGAGGGGGGGGAGGTGTTGGGTATTCTAAAAGGCATTAGGGTGGACAAGTCCCCAGGTCCGGATGGGATCTATCCCAGGTTACTGAGGGAAGCGAGAGAGGAAATAGCTGGGGCCTTAACGGATATCTTTGCAGCATCCTTGAGCAAGGGTGAGGTCCCGGAGGACTGGAGAATTGCTAATGTTGTCCCCTTGTTTAAGAAGGGTAGCAAGGATAATCCAGGAAATTATAGACTGGTGAGCCTGACGTCAGTGGTGGGGAAGCTGCTGGAGAAGATACTGAGGTATAGGATCTATTTACATTTGGAAGAAAATGAGCTTATTAGTGATAGGCAGCATGGTTTTGTGCAGGGAAGGTCATGTCTTACCAACTTGATAGAATTCTTTGAGGAAGTGACAAAGTTGATAGATGAGGGAAGGGCTGTAGATGTCATATACATGGACTTCAGTAAGGCGTTTGATAAGGTTCCCCACGGTAGGCTGATGGAGAAAGTGAAGTCGCATGGGGTCCTGTTTTGCAGCTTCAAGCTTGGTTAGTAATTCTTCTCACTAGGGTGTACTAGCTAGATGGATAGAGAACTGGCTGGGCAACAGGAGACAGAGAGTTGTAGTGGAAGGGAGTTTCTCAAAATGGAGAACTGTGATCAGTGGTGTTCCACAGGGATCCGTGTTGGGACCACTGTTGTTTGTGATATACATAAATGATCTGGAGGAAGGTATAGATGGTCTGATTAGCAAGTTTGCAGATGACACTAAGATTGGTGGAGTAGCAGATAGTGAAGGGGACTGTCGGAGAATGCAGCAGAATATAGATAGATTGGAGAGTTGGGCGGAGAAATGGCAGATGGAGTTCAATCCAGGCAAATACGAGGTGATGCATTTTGGAAGATCCAATTCAAGAGCGAACTATATGGTAAATGGAAAAGCCCTGGGGAAAATTGATACACAGAGAGATCTGGGTGTTCAGGTCCATTGTACCCTGAAGGTGGCAATGCAGGTCGATAGAGTGGTCAAGAAGGCATACGGCATGCTTTCATTCATCGGATGGGGTATTGAGTACAAGAGTTGGCAGGTCATGTTACAGTTGTATAGGACTTTGGTTCGACCACATTTGGAATACTGCGTACAGTTCTGGTCGCCACATTACCAAAAGGATGTGGATGCTTTGGAGAGGGTGCAGAGGAGGTTCACCAGGATGTTGCCTGGTATGGAGGGCGCTAGCTATGAAGAGAGGTTGAGTAGATTAGGATTATTTCCATTAGAAAGACGGATGTTGAGGGGGGACGTGATTGAGGTCTACAAAATCATGAGAGGTATAGACAGGGTGGATAGCAAGAAGCTTTTCCCCAGAGTGGGGTAGTCAGTTACTAGGGATCACGATTTCAAGGTGAGAGGGGAAAAGTTTAAGGGAGATATGCGTGGAACGTTCTTTACGCAGAGGGTGGTGGGTGCCTGGAACGCGTTGCCAGCGGAGGTGATAGAGGCGGGCACGATAGCGTCATTTAAGATGTATCTAGACAGATACATGAATGGGCAGGGAGCAGAGGGATATGGATCCTTGGAAAATAGGCGACAGGTTTAGATAGAGGATCTGGATCGGTGCAGGCTTGGAGGGCCGAAGGGCCTGTTCCTGTGCTGTAATTTTCTTTGTTCTTTGTTCTTCATGAGACCTGATGAGTTCTGGAGTCAATGCTGAGGACTCCCAGGGCAATTTTCTCCCAGCTGTATGCACCATTGTGCCACTACCTGTGCTGGGTCTGTCATGCCGGTTGGGCATGACATATCCAGGAATGGTGATATGGTGTTTAGGACATTGTCTGTAAGGTCTGATTCCGTGAGTATGACTATTTCAGGCTGTTGCTTGACAAGTCTGTGAAACAGATCTTCCCAGATGTTGGTAAGAAGGACTTTGCAAGGTCAACAGGGCTGTTTCTGCCGTTGTCTTTTCTGGTGCCTAGGTCAGTACCAGGTAGTCTGTCTGATTTCATTTCTCTGTTGAGACTCAGTGGCAATTGATACAACTGAATGGCTTGCTAGGCCATTTCAGAGGGTAATTGAGAGTCACCGACATTGCTGTGGGTCTGGAGTCACATGTCGGCCAGACCAGGTGAGGATGGGAGATTTCCTTCCCCGACAGACATCAGTGAGCCAGGTGGGTTTTTCCGACAATCGACAATAGTTTCATGGTCATCACTAGATCTGATCCAGTAGTTGTGAAATCACTCAGTCTCATCTATCACTTGCTGCTTATGCTGTTTGACATGCAAGTAGTCCTATGTTGCAGCATTTGAGCAAGGCATCCTTGTAGCAATTGTTGTAGCAATAGTATTTAATAATCACTTTGCCGTGGAATTTTCCTTTAACTTTTTTTGATTGTATATATTGCAAAACCCATTAGATGGCGTCTCATTTTCCTCTTTGAAGAAAGACAATGCCACCGTTGATTGTTTATCACTCAATCAATAATCTGACCTAGTTTTTCAGTGTGGTTAACTTATTGCCAACAGATACATAGAGGATACCTTTTTAAGAGTGATTAGATTTCCTGTTTTTCCTCACAACTTTTTAGCACCCTCCATGAACCGCACCATCTGTCCCTCTTCTTTTAAGATGGTTCTTAAAACCTCACTCTTTCTGTCACCAGTTTTAATATCTCTATGTGTCAAATTTTGTTTGCCCATTGCTCCTGTGAAGCATGTTAAGATGTTTTGTAGCATTAATATGCTATTTTAATGCATGTTGTTGTTGAAGTAAAGAGAACGATACACAATGTTTAATTTTTGAAAGCCTCCTACATGCCAGACGTCCCTTGACCCGCGAACAGCCTTCCTCAATCAACCTTTGAAAGTTCCAGTCTAATACTATCAAGATTGGCTTGACTCCAATTTAGAACTTTAACTTTCAGATCAGGTCTATTCTGTTCCATAGTTATTTTGAAACTAATAGAATTATGGTCACTGGTCCCAAAGTGCTGCCCCACTAACACCTCAGTAACTTGCCCTGCATTATTTCCCAAGAGAAGGTCAAGTTTTGCTCCTTGTGTAGTAGGTATTTCCACAGATTGAATAAGAAAATTTTCTTGAACACACTTCACAAATCCCTCTCCATCCAAGCCCTTAGGAGGCTGAGGGGTGACCTTATAGAGGTTTATAAAATTATGAGGGGCATAGATAAGGTGAATAGCCAAAGTATTTTCTCAAGGGTAGGGGACTCCAAAATGAGAAGGGAAAAGTTTAAAACGGACCTGATGAGCAACGTTTTCAGATAGAGGATGGTATGTGTATGGAATGAGCAGCCAGAGGAAGTGGTAGAGATGGGTACAATTACAACATTTAAAAGAATTTGGACAGGTACATGGATAGGAAAGGTTTAGAAGGATGTGAACTAAATGTAGGCAAATGGGACTAGTTCAATTTAGGATATCTGTTTGGCATGGATGAGTTGGACTGAAGGGTCTGTCCCTGTGCTGTATAATTCTATGACACTATCTATAAGTATTTAGGCTTGATCAAAATCTTGACTTAAAAGTGTAATAAATTCAAAATTTTATGTCCATTTTCATGTATTTTGAATATTTTCTTATGAATAACATTAGTGCTGTTTTCCATTTATGCCTTACATTTTGGCTTTAATGTACCAATTAAACACACCACCTTAACCAAGTTTGTGACCATTCAGCGTAACATTTCCTGATATAATTCAGTGTGAATTTTTTTCATACCATATTTTTGTTTTAAAGTCGTGGACATAACTGTCACTGGCCAGGTCAGAATTCAGTATTGATTCCTAATTATACTTGATGAGCTGGTGAAGAGCCATCTTATTGAATACAGTTGCTGAGCCATTTCAGAAGGCAGTTAACCATCAGCCGCATTGCAGCTGGAGTCAAACATAGGCCAGACAGGGTAAGGATGGCACTTTACCTTCCTATGTTGAATTTAGTGAATCAAATGCATTTTTACAATAATCCAGTGTTTCATAATCACCATTACTAATCCTAGATATTTTAAAATTCCAGTTTTATTTATTTCACTTCATTTAAATTTCCCAATTGCTGTACCAGAATTTAACTGCTGAATTCTGAATGCTTGTCCAAGTGTACTTCTGAAATGCATACTTTTTAAATTCATTCATGGTATGTGGGTATCGCTGGCTGGCCCGTCCCTGTTTGCGCTTGAGAACCTGGTGATGAACTGCCTTCTTGAGCTGCTGTAGACTATGTGCTGTGAATTGACCCACAATGCCCTTACGGAGGAAATTCCAGGATATTGACCCAGCGACAGTGAAAAAATGTTGTTATATCTCCAAGTCAGGATGGTGAGTGACTTGGAGGGTAATTTGCAGGTGGTGGCCTTCCCATGTATCTGCTGCCCTTGTCTTTCTAGATGGAAGTGGTCAGGGGTTTGGAAGGTGATGTAAAAGGATCTTTGTTGGATTTCTGCAGTCCATCTTGTAGATAGTGCACACTGCTGCTACTGAGCATAGGTGGTGGGTCAAGTGGATGCATGTGGATGTGGTGCTAATTAAGTGAGCCGCTTTGTCCTGGATGTTGTCAGCTTCTTGAGTGTTGTTGGAACTGCACCCATCAAGGCAAATGGGGAGTATTCCATCATGCTGCTGACTTATGCCTTGTGGACAGGCTGTGGGGAGCCAGTAGGTGAGTTATGTGCTGCTGTATTGCTAATGTCTGCCTTGCTCTTGTAGGCATTGTTTATATGTGGCAAGTCCAATTGAGTTTCTGGTCAATTGTAATCTCTCCCCATGACGTTGATAGTGGGGATTCAGTGATAGTGACCCTATTGAATGTCAAGGGATGGCGGTTGGATTTATCTCTTATTGGTGGTGGTCCTTGCCTGGTATTTGTGTGGTGCAAATGTTCCTTGTCACTTGTCAACCCAAACCTGGATATTGTCCAGATCTTGTTGCATTTGAACACAAATTGCTTCAGTTGCGAATGGTGCCGAACATTACGCAATTATCAGCAAACATCCCCATTTCTGACCTTATGATGGAGGGAAGGTCATTGATGAAAAAGCTGAAAATGGTTTGGCCTTGAGGAACTCTGCACAGATGTCCAGGAACTGAGATGACAGACCTCCAATAATCACAGCCATTTTCCTGTGTGCAAAGTATGACTCCAACCAGCAGAGAGTTTGCCCTGTGATACCCATTGATTCCAGCGTTGCTAGGGCTCCTTGATGTCACACTTGGTCGAATACAGCCTTGATGTCAAGGGCTGTCACTCTCACCTCACCTCTGGAATTCAGCTGTTTTATCCAAGTTTGAACCGAGGTTGTAATGAGGTCAAGAGCTGAGTGATCCTCAGTTTCCAAACTGAGTGTTCATGAGCTTATTATTATGAGCAGGTGTTTCTTCATAGTGCTGTTGATGATACCTTCCATCACATTACTGATGATTGAGAGTAGGCTGATGAGACAATAATTAGCTGAATTGGATTTGTCCTGACTTTTGTGTAGATGACATATCTGGGCAATTTTCCACACTCTTGGGTAGATGCCAGTGTTGGAACTGGACTGGAAGACCATGGCTAGTGGAATGGCAAGTTCTGGAGCACAACTCTTCAGTACGTTTGCCAGAAAGTTGTAGAGCCCATAGCCTTTCCAGTATCCTGTATCTCCAACCATTTATTGATATCATGCAAAGTGAATCCAATTGGCTGAACTCTGGTATCTGTGATGCTGGGGACCACTGGAGGAGACTGAGATAGATCATCCATTTGGCACTGCTTTGTTGAAACTTTTCATTTAGCATTCATCATTATAATTACACACAGCAAATTCAACAGTCCATCCTAAATTAGTTGTCAGGATAATTCTTCACACACTCAGGATTATCAAGCAAATGTTGACATGAAATCACACCAAATGTTCGGTACTGTGTTGTAGTTTTGCAGGATGGTTGAGCATGAAGAAATATACCGTTTGATACCATCGCCTAGTTTCACTTCTTGAGGAATCAGCCAGGAGGTGTTCTCTACTGCTGCCTGCCAGAAACTTACCTTCGCTGGTCAGTATGGGCATTAGGATTCCTGCAATTTCACATGTTATAAGATCAGCCTTATTGACAACCTCATAAATAAGGCCCAGGCTATTTGCTCACTGTACAAGCTTGATGCTTAAATAAGGAAGCCATTCGTCGTTTAATAATGGCTACCTTGATCAAATAATTTCTTGCTAAATATTGTGCAAATTCATGAATGGACCTAAGAAAGTCACTCTTGGTCCTGAAAATTGCTCAGACTACCTCAGATTAAGGGTAAGGTCATCTCAAAGCATTGAGCATCGCATGAGGGGGGTTACATCATGCTGATACTATGCAGTACAAAAATGAGTAATGTTTGCCACACTAACAGGATGCTGCCCTCAAGCCAAAAGGACATCCCGCCTGACATATAAATGAAAATAATATGGTATATGAATTTCAATGCTGCTGTGATGCCAGGTTTGTAGGCTGAATGTCCAAAGACTGGAAAAGTCTGAAAAGATTAGTGACAAGTCAGAAGATTGGTCAGACTTTAAAAATCAGTAAGAATGACTAGAAAAAGGGAGACGAGAATAGGATAGAATAGAATGTCCTTTATTGTCATGTGTACTCAAGTACAGGAATACAGTGAAAAGTTTACAATGTCACCCCAGCTTGCGCCATCTTAGCTACAAATCTTAGAAAAGAAAAAAAAATTGCATTACTTACAGTTATTCATAGTATAAATTAGAAAAGTGAGAAATAAAGTTAAAAAGATAAGCATTATAATCTTTCTGTTAAGGGCCTGCAGTGGATCAGCACTGGGGCATCCACGTGTGGTCTGACTGATCACCTACACTGGTCCCCAGTCCAACAACCATCCTGCTCCACTCCTGCCTCCAGCCCATCCCCACATCGCTCAGGCCTCCACCCGCTGGCCATCCCCGTTCCACTTGGTATGAAACGAAGCGCTATTATTTTAAAAACAGATTGTGAGTGTTTATAAGTGTATTTAAGTAGGAAAAAGTAATTGAACCTAGTATTGATCTTCTAGAGAAAGAGACTGAGGAATTATTAATGGAAAACAAGAAGATGTTGGAGGCATTGAACATATATTTCTGAACATATATTTTGTGTCTGTTTTCACTGTGTAACGCTTGAAAACCTTCTAATCATACTTGAAAATCAAGAGGTGAACAGAAGAACATAAAGCAATCGTCATCCCAAGGGAAAAGATTCTGAAAAACTATTAGAGATAAAGGCTGACAGGATTCCAGGACCAGATGGACTCCATCCTAGGGCCTCTAAAGAAATGACTGCAGGGATAGTCAATATATTGGTTTTAATTGTCCACAATCCCTTTGATTCTGGAAGGGTACCAACAGGTTGGAAAATAGCAAATCTCACATCTATTTTCAAGAAAGAGGGAGACTGAAAACAGAAAACCATAGACCAGTTGGTCTAATATCTGAAAGAGGGAAATTGCTGGAATATATTAATAAGGAGGTTAGAGTAAGATGCAAATAAAATCAACTTGGTTTTGTGAAAGATAAATCATGTTGAACTAATTTATCATAGATAACAAGGTGGAGAGCTGGATGAACACAGCAGGCCAAGCAGCATCAGAGGAGCGGGAAATCTGACGTTTCAGGTCTAGACCCTTCTTCAGAAGGGTTCCTACTATCTCTGAACTAATTTATCAGTTTTTTAGTTTCTGGTTCATTTCTCAACAATGTAGCTTCACAGGGACCCTTTTAGGTCTTATTGATAGGAATGGTCACTGAACTCTAAACGTCAACTCAACTTTCTCTCCAGAAATGCTGCCAGACCTGTTGAGTTTCTCTTGGCCAGGCCCTTATCTTGCCCCATCTATAAATATCAGTACCTTTGAAGTTCTGCTGCCCATTTCTTAGCTTGTACCAACTCTTATTCACCCATTATCCTAGGATTAACTACCTCAAATTTGAAATTCTTGTTTTTATTTTCAAGTCTTTTTGTGCCTTGCCACTCATTATCTCTGTAAATTTCTCCAGTCCTACAAAAAACAGATGAAAACTACGCCATCAACAAAAGTGCATGGATAAAAAAGTCAGAAATCAAATGATCAAAAGGTGTGGGACGTGGGAGTCAGATTGCTTAGATGGAATATTAAGTAGTATTTTGTTGCAAATATTTTATATTGAAAACTGGACTGATTTACTAAAAGAAACAGTTGATTGTTTGCCAGAATATCTGCCATAGTGCAATTTGCTACACTTCTTCAAATGCAGTAATATTCACCTGGTATTGAATTTTCTGAACTGATAACACAATTTTGTCACATCTCTCTTTCAGCATAAAAAAGCAGAGTATGTTTAATAAAACAACTTGACTAGATTTTTATAAAAATCTAGAAGTCACAACATCACAATTTGCACCAGTTATCAATTAAGTTCTTACTAGTTTGCGGTGACATTATTGTTTTTAGTTCCAATGTGTTGCATGTATGGATCAAACTTTTTTTTTTTGTTTCATACATACATTGAACAATTTTAAAGTTTCTAAGGTCTTTTTTTCTTTCAACCGTCTCAGGAAATCACACCACTTTGTGTTTCCATTGAAAGGAAGTATCACTTTGAAATTTGCACAGGGTCATGCCTTTGATAGACATCAGGCATTTTTTTGAAAAACTTCAAGAAGCCATGCTTTAGATAAATGTGCGATGAAATATAAATTAATAAAAGGATACAATTTTAGAGAGAGCTGAGGATCATCGGTTCCTTCTAACTTGGTGTACTTCATGGTGCCTTCAGGAATGACATACAAATGTGCAAGGATGCACCCCAAAGGAATTGCCTGTTTGTTCACTGACCAACATGCACCTGATTGTTGTGCAGCCACATATTTATGCTGTTTAGACAAAATATTTTCGAGAGCCCATTTTTCCATTATTTTAAACTTCTCAAGACATAGTAGAACCCATAGGTGGAGTAGGAGACTGTTCAGTGTGTTGTATATATGCTAGATTTTTGAAAGAGCTCTTCAGTTAGTCCCACTCTCCTGCTGTTTGCCCATAGTTCTACAATTTTCTCCCCCTTCACTTCTTTATAATTTTCTTTGAATATGAGTGACCACTGTGCAACATGGGTACTTTTTATGTTTTACTTTGTGTTATATAAAGATGCATTTGATGTATCTGAATACACCCAGCTTATTGTTGACTCACTCAAGCCACACTTTTTACCTGAATTTTAGACCACACAAACTTTCTCCTGTTAAGTAGAAGCTGTCGGCATTTATCTGCAGTACAAGTTGTTTGTAGGCAGCCCTCTAACTAGATATTCCCATTTTAAATCTAGCTCTGTACAACTTGAGGCTATATTTTCATTGATCTTTCAGCGCATACATAAGCCCTTAAGAGATGGTTCCAAAAGTTTAGAAGTTCTAGCCCTGATCCTTTCTAAAACCAAAGGACTCTTCTCTTGATACTGATAAAAATAGATGGACCTCTGCATTAGTGGCAACACTTGCTCCTTCACTGCCAGCCATCTCTATTTAAAGCAATGCTGTCAGTTACACCTTAGTGGGTGGAGTTCTCACCTCTGATTCAGAATTTGAGAGTTCACGATCCATTCCAGACACCCAATCAAGGCTGACACATCCAATTCAGTACCAAGGGAGCTGTGTTCTCTGAGATGTAATTTTTCAAATAAAGCTTTTAAAACAAGTATCCACCTGCCTGTTAGCTGAATGGAAAAAAAAATTCCCATGCCACAATTAAAGAAACGCTGGTGAGTTCTCCTGGTCAATATTTATGCCTCAACCAATATCATTAGAATAGATTATCTGGCCATTATTACATTGTTGCTTGTGGACCTTGCTGAGCACAATTAATTGCTGTGTTTTCCTACATTACAACTGGCTAAACTTCAGAAGAACTTCAGTGGCTGTGAAGCGCTTTGGCACATCTTAAGATCATGATAGTTGCCTTATAAACACATTTTATTTCCTTTCTGTCTTTATTTTTGGACTGGTGCCTATTTGAAGTGGTGCAGATGAGAAAAGTTTGCCTGATGGGTACAGCATTACCATCAACAGTGATGGTAGTGAACATCACCTGCTGTATATTTCCTGAGGATATTAAAGATGCTGAACATGCTAGAATTTCATGTAATTGGACAATCTTCAGAATGGAGCATTTGTTCTTTGCAGAGTATGCCAGCTAATATTACATTCGTTAATCAGTGGGACAAATGCAGTGCACAGATGCCCTTGAATATTTCTGAAACTCAGTCTTTAATAAACCTTTCTACAAAAATGTGTTTCATTTGATTGGCATGTTTGGCTCAAAGCAGTTAAGTAGATACCGGAAATGAAAGCACAGCAGGTTTTGTTCACTATTTATAACTGGCAAAAGGGGATGTAAATAAATAATGAGACAGATTGTGAGTAGTTATTTCAATTGCAAAACATCAGTTGACTCAATCAGAAAACAATGAATAAAATACGAAGAAAAATCACCTAAAAACGTAATGGGTGGTGGTGAATTGTACAAGTATAAAGGGCATATTTCTATTCAGATTATATGTTCATTGGGAGCAGAAATTTTACGAAGATGTGTAAATAAGCGGAACACAGAGCAGAAATTACCCCTCCTTAGGGTGGCGAGAATAATGGCTGGAAAGTTGGGAAGATATATGTTCCAGGATTTTGACCCAGCAACAAGGAAGGAGCGATGACATTGTTCCAAGTCAGGATGGTGTGAGGTTTTAAGAGTATTGTAGTGCATGAATTAAATTAATTTGTAAAAGAAGCAAATGCACTGTAAGCAAAAATTTTTTCACACAACAAGTTGAGGTTTCGTATACATTGTCTGGAAGGTATGATTGAGTTGAAATATTCAACAGAAGGTTAGATGATAATTTAAATAGAATGTGTAAGGGTACGCAGAAAAGGCAGGACAATGACGCAAAGTCATGATGTTCATTTGGAGAGCTGATGCAGTCACAATGAGCTGACTGGCTCCTCCTGTGCCATAGCGTTTCAGTGATGAGGCTACAGTCTAAATGTTCACAAATGATGCTGTGAGACCTTGAAAATCGTATGAAGTGAAAAGCATTGTGCTGTCATTGTAAAAAATGTCGTATCGTCTTCATCTGAAAAATTGCATTCAGTTTCAGTCTGTTTACCTGGTGAGTGATAGAGAGTAAACAGCATTGTCTTCTTGTGATATTTAATGTTTTTCCATTTGTATTCCTATCTTATGCCCTCCTTTTGAGCACACTGGTTGGGCTGCATATTGGTTTTTGATCTCCCCTGAGGCTGGTTCCAAATATCAGAATTGGTGAGTTCATGCCCCTTCCCTGTTGTGCTTACTGGTTTATGCTGTGACATCAGTCAGTGCCTGGGAGTCAGTCACCCTGTGTGGAGATCAAAACTTGGAGCCTTGCTACTCTGTAGCTTGTACGTTCAGGTGATAAAATTGATCACTGGGAGAGTCTTTCACAAAGAAGAATTAGTGCAGAATGGATAAAAAGAAAGTGTTCACACTCATGAAAGGATCAAGAACAAGAGGACATGGATTTAAAGCAAAGGTTAAAAGATCCAAGAGCAAATTAGGAAAATTTTTCAGGCAGCGAATCATTAAAGTCTGGAATATACTCCCTGAGATTGTGTTGGTGGCAGGATCAATTAAAGCATTCAGAAGGGAATTAGACTGTTGTCTGAAAAATGAAAAATGTGCAGGGTTAAGGGGAGAAGACAGGGGAATGGTGCTAATGGAATTGCTCATTCGGAGAGCCAGTGCAGATATGATGAGCCAAGTGGCCTACTCCTACACTGGAACAATTCGGCAATTCCTTGAAAAGATCAGCTTCTCAATTTCAAGAGAAAATTCAAAATTTTCTCCTCAAGCCATAGATATGAATTTTGAATCTCACCATTGAGCAGTGACTAGTTTATTTCCATGAATCGGAATCTCATTAAAACCCCAACTTATCCTAATTGTATGCCATTTCCAATTCTCATCTCTCTTCCTGAGAAACCAGATGATGCAAATTCCTGATGTGTAAATAAGAGCAGGTACCTGGTAGCTCCAATTCACAGAATGCCTGTCCCAGCCTCTTCAAACTGCTTCTTCCGAACAATGTCACTCCATGTTCTTCAACTCTCTATCCTTTCAAGTCGGCATCATCCTCATCACATTGTCATCCCAGCTCTTGGACAACTCAAAAGTTACTTCAGCCCTTCAATGCTTTACTTTGGAGATTGGGGCACTAATGACTTACAGTCTGCCTGGTTGTTTTGCGTACAGGGGCATACGCTCTTGGCATGGAATGTATCTTATGGCCCTCAACTTGCTTTCTTTCTGCTCACTCACTACCACTTACCTGGACATTAGTAGCCTTTGTGTATTTCTCATTGCTTTATTAGCACATACTCACTGGCTGCAGCATTAACTTACAAACAGCCAACCTGTACATGGCTCACACTGCTTTATTAATGCACAGGGTTTTTATTGCTCAGTCATAGGCTTGCAGCCTCTCTGGCTTCATTGCTTTTTATTGCAGAGTAAGAAAAAGACAACATTTGGGGAGCACTGAACAGTCAGACAGGAGATGTACATGTAGCTGTGCAACACCTTGCTACATCATGTCACACTTGCGGCATGTACTAGCAGCTTATGGGACAAACATATTGCATGCGTTTCAAACAAACGGTGATGTGTTAACGTCAAAGAGCAGCCCTTAGTGGAGTAAATGGAACTTTAATCAGTCAGAGGGTACTGCTACAATCAGTTAAGTACCTTGTCTGAATGTGTACAGGCAGGTCATTGGCAGTCAGGTACTTAGACTTACCAGAGTAGAATCTATCAGAATCCATGACTTTTCTGTCTGGGGATAGGGTCATGATGAGATCTATAATTAAAAATGCAAGCTGTCCAGTGATTACAGGTAGGCCAGTCGGAGAGCTGTGGAGACATCAATCTGGGGATGGGCCTATTTTTCTTGCAATGAGACAGAAGGAGGGATTGAGTACAATAGAAGTGGATGGAGGAACAGTTAATGGTGATGCAAGAGTGGGAGAGGTGGTGATGTGTAGCCTTGCATGAGCAGGAAGTGCAGAGCGCAGCAGAGGCTAAGAGTTCCAGTCCTGGTCGCCCTGTTATAGGAAGGGTATTATTAAGCTGGGGAGGGTTCAGAAGAGATTTCGTAGAATCATTGACTCCATACAGTGTGGAAGCAGGCCATTCGGCCCATCGAGTCTACACCAACCCTTTGAAGAGCACCCCACCCAGACACAATCCCTCCCCCCCCCACAATCCCTGTAACCCTGCATTTCCCATGACTAACCCACCTATCCCTGCACATACCCCGGACACTACAAGACAATTTAGCATGGCCAATCCACCTAACCTGCACATCTTTGGACTGTGGCAGGAAACCGGTACACCCAGATAAAACCCATGGAGATGCAGAGAGTATGTCCGAACTCCACACTGACAGTTGTCCGAGGGTGGAATCGAACTTGAGTCCCTGCTCTGTGAGGCAGTAGTGCTAACCACTGAGCAAACCGTGCTGCCGTATTTACCAGGATATTGCTGGGAATGGAGGGTTTGAGTTGTGTGGAGAGGCTGGATAGGCTGGGACTTTTTTCACTGGAGCATAGGAGTTTGAGGAGTGACCTTATAGAGGTTTATAAAATCGTGAGGGGTATGGATAAGGTGAATGGCAGGTGTCTTCTTCCCGAAGGTGGTGGATTTCAAGACAAGGTGGCATATTTTTAAGGTGAGAGGAGAAAGATTTAAAAAAGACATGCAGGCAATTTTTTTACAGAGTGGTTTGTGTGTGGAATGAACTTCCAGAGGAAGTGGTGGATGTGGGCACAGTTAAAATATTTGAAATATATTTAGATAAGTACATGAATGAGAAGTATTTGGAGGGATAGGCCAAGTGCAGGCAGGTGGGACGAGTTTAGTTTGGGATTTTGGTCGGCATGGACTGGTTGGACTGAAGGATCTGTTTCCATGCTTAATGACTCTGTGAGAAAGAGGTGTGCAAATGTTGTTGAACAGACACAATGCCTGTACTAATGAGAGTTCTAGTCCGTGACCTTTGGTAGATGAGAAAGTTAAAGTGAGTGATGTCCCTCAGAGTATCAGGTAACAGCAAGAAAATGGTGGTATTTAGCCTTGCAGATCACAGAAGATCTTTGACTTTCTTTCTACACTGCTAAGCATTTCTTTGCACTCAGAACACAGCACTAAATGGCCTGTAGTCTGTTTCTTGGCTAGCTGTGTCTAGTGGAATGGTCTCCTGTAGCGACTGACTGAAGAAAAAGGCAATCCTTCTCATCAACTCCCTGTTTGCCAACACCTACAGGTCCCAGTTGGCAAAGCGGGGGGCGTGATTTTCTTTCCTCTGCACCATGTGTTGGTGATAATGATTGACCACAGAGTGAGGGCCAGTTCCTGGCTTGCAGCATCTGAAGTGGTGTGTAGTTAAGCTTTAAAAAGGACACCAGTGGTGTGATTACCACAAGGTCCGGATAGTGCTTCTGCAGTTGTGTGATTTCCTGAGAAAGTGTCCAAGAGTCTGGTTGCATAATTAATAAAGTGAAGAGTGTGACCTGATGTGAGTAAAGCCAATGTTAACCATGGCAGACCAGGTGCCTTTGATCTCATTTGACAAAACACTTCAACTGAAAATTGGAAACTTCGTCCCATGGTGTTTGTTTTGTTTTGCAATTGTCAATAGAAGGAGCTGATTGAAAGGCTTTTTGCATTTCCTTGATATTCATAATGCTTGTCAGTCATGTTCAATTGAACCAATGTTACAGAACTGAAAGTGGGGCATTCCTATTCCTAGATCATGATTGGTTTTGTTCCTTGTAATGATACACCCTCAACAGCATGGGATTGTAGGCTTTGGTGCAGATTCGATGGGCTGAAGGGCCTTTTTTGCATGGTGTGACTCTATGACTCTACAGTACTGCAACAGAGAGAACTTGTATTTGTAAAGACAAACCTTGTAAATAGTCAGTAAGGTTCTTGGTTTTACCAGAGTAGAATCTACCAGGATCCATGACCTTTCAGTCTAGGGATTGGGTCATGGACAGTCCTGCAGGTCAAGTGCAAGCAGTTCAGTGATTACAGGTAGGTCAGTTGGGGAGCTGTGGAGAAATCAGTCTGGGGATGGGCCAATTTTTCCTGCAATGAGACAAACACTTTGTAAAGTCTTCCACCTCTTAAGGTGATTGCCATCTCTATGGTAAACATCATCAAATCTGGCTCAGAAGCCCCAGTTTGGCATGGTAGTCTGTGTAGCACTTTTTTTAATTGCAAAAATATCCTGTATTCATAAGACACTCTTAATGTACATACACAATTACTAAAGCAGTTCAGATCTGTACAGTCTTTGCATATGGAGAAGAAAACAAACATTGGGGTTTGACTTTCTCGATAGTTACAACAAGCCCAAAAACATTTGTTAATTAAACAAGGTACTATTTACACAAATCTGAGGCATTGGAAGGGTCCGATAACTGAATGGACCGTCATCATACTTTGGCAGAAAGATCTTAGACAGTGGTCTTCGCAACTGTGCCTTGGCAGCAGCTGCCCAAAGCTTTAGTGTGTGCCTCATCACATAGTCCTGGATCTTGGAATGTGCCAGTCCGCAACACACAATCGAGGTCAACTCTTCGCACTGAAGGACCAACAAGTTTCGGGCAGACCGACAAGCATCGGGCAGACTGACGAGCATCTTTCACTGGGTTGATGGTCCTCCAGGTGCAGTCGATGTTTGTCTTGGTGTGTGTCCCAGGAAACAGATGATAGAGCACAGAGTCCTGAGTCACACAGCTGCTCAGCATGAGCCTTGACAGAAACCATTGCATCTTTCTCCAGACTACTTTTACAAAGGCACATTCCAGAAGGAAATGTGTGTCAGTTTGTATTCCACTTCCACCTTTTGCAGCTGCTTCGAGGGCAGCATGCAGTGGCGCAGAGAATCCGGGCGTATAAGAAGGATCTCACTAGTAGTGTCCTTCTCAAGCAATGTCTTGGTGCTTGTTGGAAAGCTCTAGCGATGAGGCATTCTGCCAAATGAGTTTGATAGTCTGCTCAAGAAACCACTCCACAGAATCAACCCACTTTTGTTTCCTGCAGGGTCTTGAGGACAATACGTGCTGACCACTGTCGGATGGACTTGTGGTCAAAGGTGTTTTCTTTCATAAATGCTTCCACGAGGGACAGGGTGAGATGAAACAGTTCAACTACTTGGAGTGTTCCACAGCAACGAGGCCAGGTCCAGCCTTTGCAACACCGGGGACTGGTAGAAACTCAGAACGTAGTGACACTTAGTGTTTGCGTACTGAAGGTCTACAACCATGAACAAAAGTGGACACCAGGATGAGGGTGGCACTGGATACGTTCTTTCCCCAACTTATCCAGAGTTTTGTACATGGTGTCCCTGCAGACACGGTCCATCTTTGACCTCCAGATGAAGTGGAAGATGGCTAGGATGACTGCGACTGCACATGTTCTGGGAATGGATCAGACCTGTGCCACATACAACAGAGAGAGTACCTCACACCTGATGACAAGATTTTTACCTGCAATGGAGAGAGAGCGGTCCTCCCAAAAGCTCAGTTTCTGACTCATTTAAGTAAAAAGCTGCTCCCAAGTTTTTGCGCATTCCCCAGTCCGCTCCGCTACCCCCTCCCCTCAAACGATATTCCCAGCAACTTCAGGTAATCTGTCATGAAGGTGAAGGAGATAAAGGATTGTTCAGCCCAGTTCCCAAAGATGCCAGATGGTCATTTTTATTAAGACTTTGTATTGATTGAAACAATTAAATGGCTTGCTTGACATTTCAGAGGGCAGTTGAGAGTCAACCACATTGCTTAGGCCAGACCAGGAGAGGATGGCAAATTTCCTTTCCTGAACATTAGTGAACGTCAGGACATTATCAGATGGGATTTTCCCAACAATCGTTAATGGTCATCAATAGAGTCTTAATTTCAGATCATTTTTATTGAATTCAAATTCCACTGTCTGCCATGGTGGGATTTGAACTCAAGTCCCCAGAATATTAGCTGAGTTTCTGGATTAATAGTCTAGCGATAACACCAGCAGGCCATTGCCTGCCCTTAGAAGTATGGTTAATCCACTGAGAATGTCTACTTACACACCAGAATTGGCATCTTTAATGTAATTAAATGTCCCAAGGCACTGCACACCGTGTGTTATTAAACAAAATATAACAATAACATCAAACCTCAAAGGGATTGTGGTATTGTCATTTGAATAATAATCTAAAGAAGTAGGCTAATACTCAGGGGATAGCGCCTAAGTATTTATCTGGAATTGAAAAGTACTCTTAATGATAGTGGCTATTAAACTGTCATGGACTGTTTTAACTACCTCTCTGGTTTATTTTTGTCCTCTAAGGAAGGAGATCTGTCAACCTTATCAGGTCTGGCCTGTACATGACTCTGAACCCACAGAAATGTGATTAACTCTAAATTACCCTCTGAAATGGCTTAGCAAGCCATATAGTACAAGCATAATTTTCAATGGACAACAAATGCCAGCCTTACTAGCTATGGGTACATTTTATGAGAAGAACAAAGAAAAATGGATGGTACAGATGGCCAAGCTTGGTCAAAGAGGTAGGCTTTAAAGACTATGCTAGAGTTAGCAAGGTGGAGAGCAGAGAAATTCAGTGAGGGCATTCCAGACCTTATGGCCTAGATAATTGATAGCCCCGTGACCTGTGGCACAGCAATTAAAATGAGGAATATTCGAGAGGAGAAGTACAGACGTCTCACAGCATGGTGGAAGTGGAGGAGATTACAAAGATAAGGAAGGATTAGGCATTGAAAGAATTTGAAATTAAGGATACTGCTTTTAAAATCAAGATGTTGCTTGATGGGAGCCAGTGTACGTCAGCAAGCACAGGAATGACAATTGAATGGATCTTGGTGCAGTTAAGGCTCAGGCAGCAAAGGTTTGGATGAACTCAAGTTTAAGGACAGTAGAATGTGCACCAGCAGTCAGGAGTGAACTGTAACAGTTAAGCCTAAAGGCACTGATGAGTTTCAGGAGTAGATGAGCTGAGGCAGGAGTACATTGAGCAGTGGTGCTAAAGCTGGGATATATCCAGAATCTATATCTGATGTTCTGTGCAAATTAATGTGTCTTATACAATAAAGTGAATTGGCTGGACAAATCTTAATAAGAATTTTGGGAAGAGATTTGAATAGGATTGTTCACACTTTTGATTTCAGGTGCTTGCATCATCGGCCTTACGTTTTATACTTGTGGTACTGGACTTTTACATAGTTGATGATTGGGATGTTCGTGATGCCTCCTACTGCATGAAGTTATTGTATCAACACGAACCAAAGCAATGACGAAAGGCTTTCTCCATGCAGCAAATTGCACTTTCTTGCTCTTCCCCGTAGCACTGTATGTGTTTTTCCCTTCCAGTACTTGTACAATTCCTTTTTTAAAAGTTACACTTGAATCTGCTTCCACTGCTCTTTTTGACAGTGCATTCTAGATCACAACAACTTACTGCAAAGTCAGTGCAGGATTAGTGGCAGCAAACAACCCTTATCCAGTATCACATACTGATAGAGGTGTAAATACCACAAGTTACCAAGTGTAGTCAACTGAGAAAATACCACAGTTACTATTCTTACTGTTTAAAAGAATTCTTAGTTTCTATCATCTACAAAACAAGTCACAAGTACATATCAAAAAGAAAAGTGGTCCTGATACCGATACCTGGGGAACACCACAGTAGAACCTCCGTTACCTCTGAGGAACAATGAAATATCTGCTTTCTGTACTCTGGCCAGCGTCAGTACCCGCATTGTCACTGTCTTTTCAATCCTGTTGGCATTATTTCTGACAACAAGCCTATTATGTGGCGCTTCATCAAATATGTTTTGACATTCCATACACACATTATATATATATTTGTCAACTTCCTTCGTTAAACAAATCATCAAGTTAGTCATACACCATTAAGTTAATAAATCTGTACCAATTTTAATTTTTCCCTGGATTATTGTCTCTCAAAATCTCAAAATCTCCTAACTACTAACATGAAGCTAACTCTTTATACAGTAAAATTTGTGTTGGATGCCATGAACCACGATCAGACGAAGCTGGTGTATCTAAAGTGCAAGTTAACCCATTGTTGTTAATGGCATTAATAGGGATTGAGTTAAAACATGACTTGATATATACTGCAACCTGCAAAGGCCTGGAACCTCATCTCCATCGCTGACTCTTCAGTTTTGTGAACATTGAGGGAAATATACTTAAAACTTTAACTGGTTCTTTTACAGCCACTGCAGATTGATAGCATTGGTGTTTTACCTAGTTATGGAAGTGCATTGAGGGGTGGGGGAGATATTGGAGATTTCAGTTGGTGGGTGCCAGGTAAAAGGAACTTTACTGTTTATCCTTTCACTAATGTAGACACCAGAACTGGTAAGTATGCTGAAAATGATCTAACGCAGGTCATGTACGTAGTTTATGATAATTTCAATGCTTTTAAATTATATTCCTTTGGAAATATATTCCTGGGAAGGCAATGGCCTAGTGGTATTATCGCTAGACTATTAATCCAGAAAATCAGCTAATGTTCTGGGGACCTGGGTTTGAATCCCACCACGGCAGATGGTGGAATTTGAATTCAATAAAAAAAAATCTGGAATTAAGAATCTACTGATGACCATGAAATCATTGTTGAATGTTGGAAAACCCATCTGGCTCACTAATGTCCTTCAGGGAAATAAATCTGTCATCCTCACCTGGTCTGGCCTACATGTGACTCTAGACCCATGGCAATGTGATTAACTCTCAGCTGCCCTCTGAAATGGCCTGGCAAGCTATTCAGTTGTATCAGTCTCTACAAAGTCTGAAAGAAATGAAACTGGGCGGATCACCTGGCATCGACCAAGACACTGGAAAAGACCACGGCAAAAACAGCCCTGTCGACCCTTCAAGGTCCTCCTCACTAACATCTGGGAGCTAGTGCCAAAATTGACGGAGAGCTGTCTCACAGACTAGTCAAGCAACAGCCTGACATATTCATTCTCACAGAATCATACCTTACAGACAATGTCCCAGACACCACCATCACCATCCCAG
Organism: Rhincodon typus; assembly: GCF_021869965.1. Lineage (NCBI taxonomy): Eukaryota > Metazoa > Chordata > Chondrichthyes > Orectolobiformes > Rhincodontidae > Rhincodon > Rhincodon typus. The sequence continues at coordinate 92,162,792 of NC_063337.1, read as the reverse complement.
GGGTGTGTCCTCTCCCACCGGCAACACAGACATGGCAGAGGTGGCCGAACAGTGGTATATAGTCAGGAGGCATATTCCCTGCTCAACCATCACAATCAAGCCAAGGGATAAATCTTGATTCAATGGAGAGTGCAGGAGGGCATGCCAGAAGCAGCACCAGGCATAACTGAAGTTGAGGTGTCAACCTGGTGAAGCCACCAAACAGGATTACTTGCACACCAAACAGCATAAGCAGCAAGTGATAGACAGAGCCAAGCGATCCCACAACCAACAGACCAGATCTGTGCTCTGCAGTCCTGCCATATCCAGTCCTGAATGGTGGAGGATGATTAAACAACTCACTGGAGGATGAGGCTGCACAAATATCCCCAAATTGCCTGGGTATGTCCTGTATACAATAAGCAGGACAAATCAGTGCAGCCAATTATCGCCTCATCAGTCTACTGTCGATCATCAGTAAAGTGATGGAAGGTGTCATCAGTAGTGCTGTCATACAACACATGCTCAGCAATAACCTGCTCAGTGATGGCCAGTTTGAGTTTCACCAGGGCCATTCAGCTCCTGACTCATTACAGCCTTGGTTCAAACATGGACAAAACAGCTGAATTCCAGAGATGAGGTGAGAGTGACAGCCCTTTTATCAAGCTGCATCCGATTGAGTGTGGCATCACGGAGCCCTGGCAAAACTGGAATCAATGGGATTCCAAACTCTCTGGTGGTTGGTGTCATACCTGACACATAGGAAGATGGTTGTGGTTTTTGGAGATCAGTCATCTCAGCTCCAGGAAATTTCTGCAGGAGTTCCTCAGTTTAGTGTCCTAGGCTGAACAATCTTCAGCTGCTTCATAAATGACCTTCCCTCCATCATAAGGACAGAAGTGGGAATGTTCACCAATGATTGCACAATGTTCAGCATCATTCGTGACTCTTCAGATACTAAAGCAGTCCATGTCCAAACGCAACAAGATCTGGACAATATCCAGGCTTGGGCTGACAAGTGGCAAGTAACATTTGTGCTACACAAATGTCAGGCTATAACCATCACCAATAAGAGACAAGCTAACCACTGCCCCTTGACATTCAATGGTGTTACCAACACTGAATCCCCCACTATCAACATCGTGGGGATTATCATTGAGCAGGAACTCATGTGGACTCACCACATTAACAGAGTGGCTACAAGAGCAGGTCAGAAGCTAGGAATACTGCGGCGAGTAACACACCACCTGAATCCCCAAAGCCTGTCCACCATGAACAAGGCAAAAGTCAGGAGTGTGATGGAATACTCCCACTTGCCTGGATGAGTGCAGCCCCAACAACACTCTAGAAGCTTGACACCATCCAGGACAAAGTAGCTCGCTTGATTAGCACCACATTCACAAATGTCCACTCCCTCCGCCACCGACGCTCAGTAGCTACAGTGTGTTCTATCTATGAGATGTGCTGCAGAAATTCACCAAAGATCCTCAGACAGCACCTTCCAAACCCACGACCACTTCCATCTTGAAAGACAAGGGCAGCAGATATATGGGAACACCACCACCTCCAAGTTCCCCTCCAAGCCACTCACCATCCTGACTTGGAAATATATCACCGTTCCTTCACTGTCACTGGGTGAAAATCCTGGAGTTCCCTGCCTAATGGCATTGTGGGTCAACCCACAGCAGGTGGACTGCAGCGGTTCAAGCAGGCAGCTCACCACCACCTTCTCAAGGGCAACTAGGACGGGGATTAAATGCTGGCCCAGCCAGCGATGCCCACATTCCACAAATGAATAAATTTTAAAAAAACCAAAGCTTTATTTGTCATATATTTTAGGTTTGTGAATCCACATTGCTACATGTAATGCTTAGTAAGTTTGTACTGCCAAATCTCTTTAGTTTCATTTAGGATTTTATTTTCCACAGAGCAGATGACATTCTTATTCCGTCTGTAAAAATGCTCCACCTAATGAACACCTATGGTCATTTGCCATTACATCCCCCAACCTAAATTGTTCTGGAACAGTCTTTTAATATGGAAACAATGGAAAGTATAGGGCAAGAGGTCCTCTGACATGACAAAGGACCCAACTCAACTATCTCAGGAGCATCCATACTGCCGGCTGGAACAGTGGAACTATTACTTAGAACTGAGCCACCTATAGCTGTCTTACCAAGTGTGGCGGTGCTCTGGCAGGACATGAAAGAAACAAAACATAGTTTCACAATTTGCTGATCATTCATTTTTATTGCATTGAGACTTTTTTTTTAAAAAGATGTTGAAGAAAATTCTTTTTTTAAACAAAGCATGTGTTTTGACATAGCTAATATCTGTAATAACTCCAGAGAGCCAGTACAAAAAGGAATAAAAAGTAAACTCATAGTAACATTAACTTAAATTGAATTCTTTCTATTCAAGCAAGTATTGAGGGTTTATAGCTGCACTGGCAAGTATATGATGCTATAATTTTAATTTCCAAAATGAGTGACTGGGTCAAATGAGTTACGGTAATTTAAAACATTTTAGCAATTTTAAAAAATCTCAAATCCTGTAGAAATCAACTTGGAACTTTCCTATATCGAGTTTGATGGAGGTGAGATGGGCAACCAACCTGCTCCCAGATGATTGGGTACTTATTTAAATATTTTAATGAGGTAGTTTGTCTCAGAGGTCAACTCTATTCCAAGTTTATCTCTGACCTGTCTGTATCTTGGACCTTGGGACACAGCATTTAAAGGCAATTGATTCCTGCTTCCTGGAGGAAGTAGCATCTTTTCCAACACTGATTGTGGGCCAAATGAAGCAAAAGTCTTTCATCCCAATTACTCCTGGCTTTTACTGCAAATCCGCCACTTCTTACGATCACCGTTTCTCTGTTTCTTGACCTAGGTTCTCTCCAACTCTCCACAATCAGCTCCAGACTCTATAAAGTATCCTGTGTTTTGGTAACCACTGGCTTCTGACAAGGAAGACTGGTAGAAAGAAAAACATGCACAAATGTCTGTAGGTTTATGGACCTTTCAGCCAGAGCTTCACCCCTTACTATTTGGAAATCTTGCCCCAGTTAAGGTCAGAGCCCAATTGTCTGCCACTTTTCTAATCTAAGATCATTGCTGAGAGCAGTATAGTTGATATGTGCTATTACAATAGATCTAACGATTGAACTTTTGCTATCTGCTGATGACCATTTCGTATACTCCTCCTATAGCTTTCTGGAATTGTTTACCACTACAATGTGCTGAAGGTACAGCGATTACTTTGTGTACCGAAGTGGGTGACCAGGTGTGCCTCGTTTATTCTTGAACCTCTCTTCTCATCTGCTGATCCCACTGACGAAGCTCCCATTGGAATGGGCGCAACCCTGGAAATTCAGAGACAGCAGAGGATGGAAATGTTGGATCAGCAAATCATGCTGGCTCAGCTTAACCAGAACAACAGGAGGCATCAGTGGCAGGTAATGACCACTTTGGTAGTGCATGATCTAAGTTTAAATTTTTATTCTCTATCCTTCTTGGCATCTCTATTCCTAACTGCCATAATCATGAACCCACAACAAACAGGAAACTTTCAAAAAATTTTAGGTCTACCGAATTTATATGAACTTTTTTCCCTCATCTCACCTTATCAATGTATCCTCCAATTCCTTTCTGTCTTAGGCCCAGATCTAGCTTCGTCATTTTTAAAAATTTATAAGAACAACAGAAAGTGCTGTTGAAACTCAGCAAGTTGGCAGCATCTGTGAAGAGAGAAACAGAAGTAATGTTTTGAGTCCAGTATGATTCTTCAGATTTCCAGCATTCACAGTATTTTGTTTGAGTGTTTAAGAATTTATATATTTATTCACTAGTTGCAAGGTACTGCTGGCAAGCCCAGCAGCTAATGTCCAAATTAAATTGCCCTTGAGAAAGTGGCAGTGAGCTGCCTTCTTGAACTGCTGCATGTCTTTATGTACCTTTGCCTTAAATGCATTTTATATCGTTCTCAGCAACCATGCCCAGTGGTAGTGAGTTCCATATGCTCACTACTAACTGCCAGAAAAAAAGGATTTCTCCTGACTTTGTTATTAAATTTATGAATGACTGTCATATATTTGTGGCTGTCATTTTAAATGAACATTTTTAAAAGAAAGAACACAGTTATGTAGAGACATTATGGTTTCAAACCATGAATCAAAATGATCTTTAGGAAAGTTACGCTTAAGAGATAATTAATCTTATTTTTGTAATTTTCTTCACTCAGAAATTTTGTCATATTTAAAGTAAATCATAGCATTTTCATGGCATTTCTGAGTTCACTCTTTCCACTTTCACCAACCAATTCCTTGTCACAGGCCAGTGCAGTCACCCTCCCACATCTTCTTTTAAACCAGACTGTTATTTTGCACGTGGCAATGATTTGCGTCGCCCACACATAAGCATACGTTTTGACTGATAACAGGCATGGCATATAAAACAATAATATTCTATTTTTTGTGGGTTGCTATTGAATTAAAACAATCTAATGCTGCAGTAATTTTGGTACCAATGCAATTGATATTGAATAGAATTTGCAGCATAGAAAAAGAGCATTCGACCCAACTGTCCATGTCAGTGTTCACGTTCCATGTGACCCTCTTGCCTTTCAACCTCATCCCACCCTATCGGTATAAGGAAGTTGCCCCAAATTTGTTGTAATGATCTTCCCCTCCCATGCAAACATGTAACCACAACACAGAAGCACTGATGATTTGTATCTTGCAATTGTCGTAAATGCTGCGATCAGGATTTGTATTCTGTCTGAATTGTACAGAAACAAAGTAATAACCTTCAATATTTTTTCTCCTGTTACATAGTTATCTGAGTTCACCTTAAGTTCATTGGATCCATTCATCTCAACTTCTCCCAAGTCTCCCCAGAAGTGGAAACATCTTCTTTATATCTACCTTCTCAATGCTTGAATACTTTTAACTGTTTCTATAGATGATACATCCCCACCCATCCAAGTTGTTCTTTTCCAGCAGAAAAGGCCTTTGTCTGCTCAATCATTCCTGACAGTTTTAAACTCTCAGTTCTGGTGTCATCCTTATAAGTGTTTTGAATGTCCCCTGCACCCTTTATGTAACGGAATCCAAACATTTCTATATGAATATTCATCTAATCAAGGCCTTAGATTAACTAATTTTAACAGAGCTTCCCTGTTTATCACTTAAATTCAATTATCTGTTTAAAACTGTAAAGAATGATGTATTAAATATAGTTCCATAGAGTTAAAAGTAAAACATTGGAGCTGCTAGAAAATAAAAGTTAACATGAAGTTTTGGAAACACTGTAGATGTAGCCATAGAAAGAGGAAGGGCGGGTGAATTTTGAGATATTGTGACTCTTTATCGGAACCTAAGAAGCATCATATAGTTGTTGCTCTTCCAGTGGTTTAGTACTGTTCTATATTAATAACTAAATTAGATAGAGCAGTAATTTCCATGTTGTGATTCACATTTGTGGTGTTACTACTTGCTTACCTTTGCCATTTCAAAGACTGTCTACGTCCACCCACATTATATTATCCATCTCCACTTTTGCCTTGGGCGTTCCTATAGCTGAAAGTATAATCCATCCCTTTGCTGGCTCTATTCTAATACTGTTCTATCTGGTCTTCTACCTTACAAGCTTTGTAAACTTTAGTTGAACTAAAACTCTGCTTCCTGTATCCTCACTCACATCAGGTCCTCTTTACCCATCACCTTTTACTTGCTGACCATCGATGGTTTTCTGTCAAGCATTGTAATTGTTTTTGTGTTCAAATTCCTCCCTGGTCCTGCCTCTCCCATTTCCTGTGACCATCTCCAGTCTTAAAGCCCTCTAAGATCTCTGTGCTTCTCCTTTCCTGGTTTGCTACACATCTCAGATTTCTTTTGCTCAATATTGGGATTCTTCTTTCAGCTGCCCTGGAGCATAAACTCCTGAATTCCCTCCCTGAACCTCTCTGCCTCTCTTTTTCTCCTTTAAGACACTCCTTCCACTTTGACCAAGCTCTTTGCACACTATCAAATTTTAGTTGATTATATTCCTATAAAGTGCTATGGCAAGTTTTAATTTGTCAAGGGCACTGCATAAATGCAAATTGTTGGTAACACATATGAGTCAAATTGCCCCTCCGTAAACCATTTGCATTTTCTGTCACTTAGAGATTGTTATGCAGCAGTTATTCTGACCAGTTTTGTGCTGGCTTCCCCATTGTTTTCAATTTTTGATCCAACTGGTGTACCTCCTTATTGAAGCAGCATTGCTCAGTGTTGACAGTCACATTAAACAGTTCTGCACCTCTACTTCCTAATAAATTTACTAGTCTCACTACATCACTCAGGATGCAGTGAAAAAGGAAAAGAGCAATAAAGCAGAAAATGCGGAAAGGATTAGCAGTTTTGGAAGTACCTGTGAAAAGTGAAAAGCAGGATTAACTCTTCAGACCAACGACCCTTCAGGTTCAGGGAATTGGCACCTTTAAAGTATCTGTCACAAACTTAGGATGTTGCAAAGCACTTACAGTGAGGTTCAGGTACTTTAATGTAGCAACTGTTGTAACATAGAAAACACAGTTGTCAATTTGCACAAGCTTCTACAGATAGCAAAGTGAGAGCAACCAGATAACTTGTTTTTAGTGATTTTGGTCGAGCCATAATTAATACCCAGGATGTTGTGAAGCAATCCCCTGCTCTTCTTCAAAATAGTTCCGTGTGATTTTTGACAACCAAGGAAGAGGGCTGGTGGGGCAACAGTTTGATGTCTCGTCTGAAACGTAGTACTTCCAACAATGCAGCACTGCTTCACTCCTGCTCTGGGATTTTTGCCTGGATTTTTATGTGAATGCCTCAAGAGACATGACTTATTCACTGAGCTGCTGCTGACACAAATGAGAAGTAGGTATTACATAATGGTGGTGAACAGAGAGTTGGATTTCCCAGGGAGGCAGATAGAGCGGAAAGAAATTGAGTTCACTTTTGAGGAAGTGAAAGTTGAGAGGTTTGGGCTGGACGATAAGAACTGTGGAGTCTTTTACTGTAATTCTTATTCCCATGGTATAGGAACTAGTTTGGGGATCACTTTTGCTTCGTCTCAACTATCAAAGACCAGTTCACAGCAGACATGAGAAGAAATCTCTCTCGAGCATTGCCTTTGATTGTGTTAATCCCTTATTTTCCTTGCACACACCCTCTCTGCTTCCCTGTCTTGGTTTTGTCTCCCCCCACATCGTATCTAGCCCCAGTTGCATTTGCAGCCCCGCATCCATCTATGTCACCGCAACTCCTTCTCCATCCCCTCGCATCCTTTGCATCCCTTTTTTACAATCCCGCTCCCCAGTTTGCAGTCCTTTCCTATCCTTTGCAAACCTCCTTTCCGCTTTGCAAACCTCCTCTCCCCTTTGCAAACCTCCTCTTTCTTCTTTGCAGTCCCTCTCTTTCCTCAGTAGCCATTGTCCCCACTTTGCAATGCCTCTTTCCCCTCCCCCTTTGCAAGCCCTCTCCCATCTTTACAGCTGTTCTTCCTGATTTTGCAGCAGCAGAATGTTGAAAGTTCTGGGTAGGGTGAAAGTCAAATGGGCTGCTTTGTCCTGGAAGGTGTAAAACTTCTTGATTGTTGTTGAAGCTGCACTAATCCAGGCAAGTGGAGAGTAATCCATCACACTCCTGACTTGTGCCTTGTAGATGATGGACAGGCATTGGGGAGGTGGGAAATGAGTTACTTTTCACAGAATTCCTAGCCTCTGATCTGCTCAGGTGGACTGATTTCCCAATCACTTTCACAATGTACTACTTATCAAGTGAGCATTTCAGTAGTCAGCTCCAATTACTTATTGAATGGAAATGTTTGTTTACAGAAGGGTTAAACACTTAGGTAGAGTGTTTATTTTCATAAGGCTTAGTTGAAGAAATTTCATGTATTGAATGTTTTTTGAGCCAATTACAGATTTTATTTTCATATCATCAATTGATGCACAGCTTTATTTTCTGTCTGCCTCCTAAGGTATACTATGGTGTATACTTGGTGTTTTGGCACAGAGAGAAGTGCAAAGGGTAGCTTCTGTGGGCGCATGAGTTGGTCTGAGTTAGTATTGAGTTAACAGAGATACTATGAAGGACTATGGAGATGGATGGAGGTATGGGGGTTTGAGGAACCATTAGAAATGGATTGATAGGTGTAGGGTGAGGTGGCATTGGGAGTATGAGTGGCCATCAGAAATTAGATGGCATAGATGGCCGTGGAAAAGGAGAAGATGAGATCAGGAGGGATGGTTTTATGTATTAATCTTTATTTTTGAAGTTTGAACATAGTGCCGAATCCCCAGGCAGGATTTCCTTCTAGCCACTTTCAGGAACTGACAACCTCCTCCACTCTTCTTGGTCTCCCAACCTGACGCTCAGTGCAACCCAAAACCCCAAATCCCAAGTTGGAAATGTGGGTGACCACTTTTAAAAGTCAGATTTGTGGAGTTGGGACTTTTCCTGCCTCTGCACAGCTGACCTGGAACAAAATCGAGGCGTGTGTTTGTTACTATAACAGCTGGGCTGTTTTAGCACTTTCTGTTTTTATTACAGTCAGTCCTGACACAAATTGGGAATGAAAAGACACAAACTACTGTATTTCATTAATTGTATCAATGGTACAAATCTTTAAATTATTTGATTTTAAAAAATTAAATAGGAGAACCCCAATCCTGCATATATTTGTATTTGAAAATAGAGTATCTTACAAGTGGTAGCATGTGGACAGTAAAAATAAATATTGTATTCTATATTGAATCAGCAATTTTAACTCTGGAGCACACCACAGCTGTCTGTGTATAAGAACTATAATCTGAAAGAGTGAATAACTTTAATTTGGATTGGTAAAAAGTAGACTTGCAAGAGAATGGTGCCATAGAGGTGGAGGAAAGTCGAATGGTCAGTAGTATGGAACTGTGATTTTCAACAGGTGTGCCATATCACACTGGTGTGTGGCAAGAACTGCCAAGTGTGCTGTGATATTTTGAACAAAGATAATGAAAATTGATGTAAGACATTGTTTCATCCCAAGCTTCATTCTATCCAACCAAAATTACAACTCATAAAACCTGTGAAAATAAATCATCAACTTAAAAGTGAAGCATCTCTGTCTTTCAATTCTAAGACATGGATATTCTAAATGCAGGTGGCCAAAGGACAAAACTGAAATGATGTAAGAGTTTTTACTAGTGACCATAGAAATCGAGCAATGGCATCTGTGCATTTTTTTGTTGGTGGTAAAATGAGACAAAACAAGTTAGCATTAGCATCTATTTGCTAAATTGACTGCACCCATGTTTCTTTATGAAATCTATGTTATTTCCCCTGACCTAAAAAGAAATGGGCAAGTTTGTTGTCAAAAGAGGCAATTCATCTACAAATTCAGTCATTAATGAAACATCCAAACCCAATGAGTAATAAGCAGAACTGTTCAGAAACAGTGTAATAGAGAGCCATCTGGCCTTTGGATTTTCATGGACTGCAGATGTTGCCTGCCCCTTACCTAAATGTCTCACCTGCACAGAGAAGTTGTCAAACATTGTGATACCACCAAGTAAGTTAAATTGCTATTTGCAAACAAAAACGTTCAGTACTTCAAGTGCTGAAAGAACAATATGTGAAGCAAATCTAACATTTGATAAAGTGGGACCAAAAACAGAAATTGCTAGTCAAATTCAACAGGTGTGGCAGCACCTGTGCAGAGAAAAGCAAAGTCAACGTTTCAGATCCAGAGACAACACAGTGTGGAGCTGGAGGAACACAGCAGGCCAGGCAGCATCAGTGGAGCAGGAAAGTTGACATTTTGGGTCGAGACCCTGACCCTTCTTCTGGTAAAGCAAGTAACAGGTAAAGCTCAAGAGACTAGTTACCTGGTGTCTGAACTTGTAGCAAAATTACAGAAGCCCCGTGCTATTGCTGAAACATTAATATGCCCCCATGTAAAAAAAATTGTAGGCTTAATGTTAGGAGCTGATGCTGCAAAAGAGATCATCAAAATTCCACTCTGATAATACAGTTGAATGGCAAATTGATGACATGTCAACTGATATTGAGGAGGTACTGCAGGAGAAGTTAGCTACTAGTGGGAAGTTTGCTTTGCAGATTCATGAGTCCACCACTATAAACAGACACTGCCAGCTGCTGGCCAGTGTTCAACGTGTTGATGGAAAATCCATTCAGGACCATTTTATTATTTTGTTAGGTGCTACCAAATCACATGACTTATGAGAAATATTTTAATACTGTTAAGACTGTTCAGCTTCTCAAGCCTGCTCTGCCATTCAATATGGTCATGGCTGGGTAACAGCTACTTCCTTGAATGAAACAAACTTACTTGGGTCATATGTTGGAGCATTTGAACTGACAGAGCAGCCTCCACAAAAGGGAACGTCAAAAGGTTTGTCAGTAAGGTCAAAGAGGAAAATTCTGACATTCAGATCAACCATTGCATCCTCCACAGTGAAGTTCTTGGATCAAAACAATGTCGCCAGTTTTAGCTGTAGTAATAGAACAAGGATGAAAATCATGAATTGCTTAAACCACAGTGATTGAAATCATGTTTGTTCACTATTTTGTGTGCAGACATGGGAGTCAAGCATTCAAGTTTAATGTTATACACCAAGGTGAGATAGTTATTGTAGGGGAAATTTCTCTCCTGTGTTCATGAGATCTGTAGAGAACTGACAGACTTTTCGACAACACATAAACTGCCTTATAAAGAGTTTCTGTCAGATGATTACTTGTAGGCTAAGCTGGCATACCTCACAGACATTTTCAGCCACCTGGATGAGCTGAATACTAAAATGCAGGGGAAGAATGAAACAATCCTGACCATTGCAGATAAATTTCAGTGTTTTCGCCCAAAACTGGGCCTTTGGCAAGAGACTGTGGTGGAGAGTTCACTTAAGATGTTTCCTCTAGCATCATCAATGACAGATGTAGCTGTCAATGCCCACAGCCTCATATCCGAGCATGTCAAAATGCTGCAATAGAAGTTTGAATTCTACTTCCTTACAGCAAATGTGGAAGACTGTGATTGGATACATAGTCGATTTAATTCATTTTCATCCAGGGAGAACTAACCATTTGGATACAAAATTGGCTAGAAGGTAGGAGACAAAGGGTGGTGGTGAAAGGTTGCTTTTCAGACTGGAACCCTGTGACCAGCAGTGTGCCGCAGGGATCAGTGCTGTGTCCAATGCTTTTGTTATTTATATAAATGATTTGGATGTGAATATAGGAGATATGGTGAGTAATTTTGCAGCTTTTTTGGTGGTGTAATGGACAGTGAAGAAGGTTACCTCAGAGTACAGCAGTACCTTGATCAGATGGGCCAATGGGCTGAGGAATGCCAGATGGAGTTTAATCTGGGTAAATGTGAGGCGCTATATTTTGGTAGGGCAAATCAGGGAAGGACTTATACACTTAATGGCAAGGTGCTGGGGACTGTTGCCGAACAAAGAGACCATGGAGTACAGGTTCACGGTTCCTTGAAAATAAACAGGGTAGTGAATAAGATTTTTGGTATGCTTGCTTTTATTGGTCAGTGCATTGAATACAGGAGTTAAGAGGTCATGTTGCGGCTGTTAGGCCACTTTTGAAATACTGCATTCAATTATGGTCTCTCTGCTATAGGAAGGATGCTGCAAAACTTGAAAGAGTTCAGGAAAGATTTACAAGGATATTGTCAGGGTTGGAGGGTTTGATCTTTCGGGTGAGGCTGAATAAGGTGAGAGGTGACTTTATAGAAGTTTATAAAATCATGAGGAGCATGGATAGGGTAAATAGACAAGGTCTTTTCCCCAGGGTAGGGGAGTCCAAAACTATAGGGCATAGGTTTAAAGTGAGAGGGGAAAGATTTAAAAGGGACCTAAGGGCCAACATTTGCACACAGAGGGTGGTGTGTGTATGGAATGAACTGCCAGAGGAAGTGGTGTTGGCTGGTACAATTACAACATATAAAATGCATCTGGATGGGTATATGAATAGGAAGGGTTTAGAAGGAGTGGGGCTAAATACTGACAAACGGGACTAGACAAATTTAAAATATCTTGTTGGTATGGACAAGTTGGACTGAAGGGTCTGTTTAGTGTTGTACATCTCTATGACTCTATCTGATCCATTACAAAATCTGACATTAAAAGAAAAGGAGGAATGCATAGAGCTGTGGATGGATTGCACAATGAGGATGAATTTTTTGAAAGGTCTCTGTACGTGTTTTGGCTGACTACATGCACAAATGCCCAGTAATCTCCAACCATGTTATTGCTGTACTCTTGATGTTTCTGACAACATACCACTGTGAGCTAGCATTTCAACACTGGCATACGTAAAAAACAACAGGAGGGAATGGTTGTCAGTGGTGTTAGATTTGCGGGTGACCTCTCGTCAATTCCTCCCTGATCAAAAGACTGTGCACGTGCTGGCAGGCTTAGCTTTCCCTCTAACCTGGTAAATTGTAATTTGCATTTTATTCTGATCCATGAGATTTCAATTATGTTTCAGCTCAATTATGCAATAAAAATTATATTTTTAGAAATACTGTTGCAAATTTGAAATGCCATCTGCAAAACTCAGACCCCTGAATCCAGTGCAGTGCGTGGAACAGATTAATGGCCATGATTAGTTAGAAGTAGTCGAGTTGAGCAGATTTTGAAAATTAGGTTGTGCTCACAGTCAAAGACGGTGTATTTTTTCCGGTAGATTTGAAAAACTAATGCATTTAATCTTCCTTTTGCTTGTTGTTTGCACTGTGTTGCAGACCTCTCAAGTAAGACCATAGCCATAATAAATGCAAGTAAGCGAGATGTTCAGCTGAAAAAGTGGCTGTGCTTTGCTTGCCTCATTGAAGTGTGCCATGTTAATGAAAAGATTGGGAGGGATCAAGTGGATCAGTGAGTTCATTAGCAGTCACCCAGAGCGTCATTTATGACTTTGGACAGAGTATTCTCAACAAATAAAGATGATTGACCTTGAGAATCTGTGGCAGTGCACACATCACTTGGTGACAATAATGTAATTAAAGACCACATAGAGGGTAAAGATGTCAGATATATGATCAATAACTTGCATAAAATGAAGGCCAGCAAAGGAACGGCAACGACGCAAGTAATTTAGAAAGAGGTTTGAAGTCTATATACTAACTGGCAATGCAGAGATTATTTTGGCAATGGATGAACAGTAATACGAGAAATGAATGCGTGTGAAAATGAATCTGGGTTATTCTATGCCCAGCTGTACTACAGAATGCAAGCTCATGTAAACAAAGCTATCTTGAAGCTGATACTGTGGCAAGAGAATACCAGCTGTTACACCATATTGTGGTACTTCTTAATGTGGCTCAAAGCTTTCATGTGGGAATTCAATTTGGCCTAGACAGTTCTAGTTTAATGGGTTCTCTCCACTCGAGCAGCGATGTGTGGTTCTTTAAAATTCAGTATTGTGGCAATTGTGTTGGCTCAGTAAATTATTGCATAGAACACGAGGAGCAAAGTGTTGGCTATCACAATGCTTGTCTTAATTATGTATGATGAAAAGACCTAACAAAAGTACAACTCCCATTTTTATAATGCCTTTAACATGATAAAACATCTTAAAATCTGACCTTACGGTGACCTGAAGCTTGGTCAAAGAGGGCAGGTTAAGAAATGTTGAGCAGGAAATGAAGATTTTTCAGAAGAGAATTCCAGGGCTGACAGAACTGCAGCAATGAAATCAGGGATATGCAAAGGACAGAATTGAAAGCGGCATTCTATGTGCTGCAACTTTTATGGAAAACCTATATTATAACACTGTATCAAATGCCTTTTGGAAGTCCATGTATACTAAATCAACCACTATACCTTCATCAACCCTTTTCTATAACCTCTTTAAAAAAACTCAGTCAAGTTAATTGAATGCAATTTGCCTTTAATAAATCCATGCTCTTGTTTCCTGAATTAAATGATACTTGATTGTTAAGATGAATTAATTATCTAAAGGCTTTCCGTTACTGAGGTTTAACTGGCTGTGGTATGGTTACTGATCTATCCTTGAGCCCTTTTTCAAAATAGGGCAAAAAATGCAATTCTCCTATTCTCTAGCACTACACCATTTCAAAAAAGTGTTGGAAGATTATGCCATTGCCTCACCATTTCCACCCTTACTCCCTTCAGTATCTGTGGCTGCATCTCATTTGATCAACTGTAAGTACAACCATGTACATGAAACCGAGTCTATTGCTTGCATGTACATTGATGTTCCAAAAATGTGATTCCTTTGAAGATGGCAATCTGAGTCACTCACTTCTTGAGCCGAATTTACTTTTTCCAATAGTTTCTTTCATTAGATTTCAATGCTTCATCTAGTATAAACCCTTCCAAATCGAGTCTGCCTGATTAGTTTTTTATGCCTCATGCACCATGTGTTGGGTAAATTTGGGTAGTATTTCAGAGTGGATTGTCACTATAATTCTTGTGGGAGTGTTGGATAGTTATTTTATTATTTATTTAGCAAATGCTAATTGCTAAATCCCTAGGTCCCGATGAACTTCATCCTGCGATTGCAGAAGGGATAGCTAATGAGGTAGTGGGTACATTGGTATTAATTTTCCAAAATTTGCTAGATTCTGGAAAGGATCTATTAAGAAAATAGCAGATGTAACTCCTCTATTCAAGAGTAAAGGGAAGCAGAAAACAGGAAACAGTAGGCCAGTTAGTTTGATGGCTAGAACTGATTATTAAGGAGGTAATAACTAGGCAATCTCAAGGTAATTAGGAAGAATCAGCATGGCTTTATGAGAGGAAAGTCATGTTTAACCAATTTAATGGAGTTCTTTGAGGGAGTAATATGCACTATGGATAAAGGAAGTCTGTTGACATACTGTATTTTGATTTTCAGAAGGCATTTGACAGGTACCACAAAGCTTATTATGCAAAGTAGGAGCTAATGGTGTTGTGGCTAGCATATTACCATGGATTGAAGACTGGCTGGCTGGCATACAGCAGAACGTATGGATAAATTGATTTTTTTTCTGATTGGCAAAATGTGACAAGTGGATCCTTCAGGAGTCTATACTGGGCCCTCAGCATTTTACAATTTATGTCAATGACCTGGATGACGGGAGTGAAGACATGGTAGCTAAATTTATGGATGACACAAAGATACGTAGGAAAGTATGTTATGAGGAGGATATAAGTAGGATGCAGATGGATATAGATAGATTGAGAAAGTGGACAAAAATTAATAGATGCAGAGTAAGATGGGAAAATATGGAGTAGTTCACTCTGGCAGAAAAAGAACAAAAAGAGCATTACTTAAACTGAGAAGGACTGCAGAATTCTGAGATGCAGATGGATCTAGATATTTTCGAGAATGAGTCACGTTCAAATTAGTGTGCAGGTAAAGCAAGTGATTAAGAAGGCTAATGGAATGCTGTCCTTTATTATGAGAAGAATTAAACATAAAAGTATGACCTCTCACAAGGGTGATTCCAACATGTCTTCCTTTCTCTTCAGCTTCTGACTGTGGTTGACTGGGCCCTCAGCCATTTCTGATCCAATTCCTGCAGTTCTGCTCTGTACCAACCCCACCCTCCCAGAACAACAAACAACCTTCCCCTAGACCTCACGTTCCACTTCACCAGCCTCCATCAAGGGATCATCCTGTGTTAGCAGGATGTCACCAGTGCCCTTCCTCTGTCAGCACTCTGCAAAGGCTGTTCTGTGCATGGCATCTTGGTCCACTCCTCCATCACGCACAATATCTTTTCACCACCTCTTGGCACCTTCCCATGTAATTGCCATGTGTGGAGCACTGCACTTATACCTCCTCCCTCCTCATTGTCCAAGGCCCTAAACACACCTTCCAGGTGAAGCAGCAATTTAGTTAGACTTCTTTCAATCTGCTCTACTGTATTCACTGCTCACAATTCGATTTGCTGTACATTGGTGAGACTAAATGGAGATTGATTGTCAGATAGCTTTACAGAACAACTCTGCTCTGTCAACAAGAGTGACCCTGACTTTCTTATCACTTGCCATTTCAATACACCATCTTGATCTTGTGCTAACATTTCTGACCCTGGTCTGCTGCAGTGTTCCAATGAAATCCAATACAAACTGAAGGAAGAGCACCTTGATTTACCTTTCGACATGTTACAGCTTTCACGATTGAATCTCTTTGAGTTCACAGCTCTAGATAATAAACTCCATACTCCATTTTGATCTTCTTCTCTGCCCCACCTCTGGCTAGGTCTCACTAGAGTCAACTTATTTTCTGCTAATTACATTCACCAATAATTCCAACTCTTCACCAATACTTATCTACCACTATTAGTAATTCCTTTGCCACTTGTTCTGGGGCACCTTTGCTGTCTGTTCCACTTGCTCCTCCTTCCACATGTTTCAGAGAAACACAGCAATCTTGGGGTGTTTGTCCACAAATCCCTGAAGGTGGCAGGGCAGATTAATACTGTAATTAAGAAGTCTTACGGGACACTTGCCTTTATAAGTCAAGGCATAGATTATTTGAAGACAGGCTGGATGAGCTCAGGTTATTTTCTCTGGAGTACAGAAGGTTGAGGGGGGACCTGTTGAAGGTGTACATGATTATAAGGAGCATGGACAGGAAAGATAGAAAGCAGCTGTTCCCTTTAGTTGAAGGGTCTGTAACAAAGGGGCATAATTTCGCAAGGTGAAATGCAGGAGGTTTAGAGGGGATTTGAGGCAAGGGTTTTTCGTCCAGAAGCCTGGAATGCACAGTATTGGAGGGTAGGTGAGGTGGGAAACCTCACAAGCATTTGGAAAATTTCAAAAGCATTTGGATGAGCACTTGAAATGTCATAACATTAAAAGCTATGGGCCTAGTGCTGGAAGGTCGGACCAGTGTCGGTGGTAGTATTTTTGGCGGTACAGACTTGATAGGCTGAAGGGTGTATCCTTTACTGTATGATTCTATGATTTATGAAAACCCATAACTTCTCTAACTCCCTTCAATTCCAATGAAGAGTCTTATTGGATCTGAAATGTTAACTGTCTCTGGCTTCTCTCTGCCCAGTCACCGCCAAATCTGTTGAGGTTTCTTCAGCATTTCTGCTTTTATTTATAAAATTAAGAATGTTATATAGAGCATTGGTGAGATCATGCCTCAAATATTGTTTGCAATTTTGTTGTCCTTGTTTAAAGAAAGAACTAACTGTATTGGAGGTGGTTCAGAGGAAGTTTCAGAGGAATTGATATCAGAAATAAGCAGGGTGTTTTTTGAGGAAAATTATACAGACCAAGCTATTTCCATCGGACTTTAAAAGAGTGAATGGCGAATTGACTGAAGTATCTAAGATCTTGAACAGTTCTAACAAGGCCAAAACCGAAGGTATTTTTCCTCTTGTGTTGCATCCAGAACCAGTGACACTGTTTAAAAATTAGGACGGAGGTGAGAATTTCTTTTCTCTTAGAGACATGGAAATCTGCCTCAGAAAGCCGTGGAGATAAGGAACATTGAATATTTTTTAAGGCAAGAAGTGGATAGATTCTTTTAGACAACGGAATCAAAGATTAGCAGGAATGGGATTGTGGAATTCAAAACACGAGCAAATCAGCCATTGTCTTATTGAATGTGGGGACAGCTAGAGGGGCTGAAGGACCTACTTCTGGTTGGAATTCGTATGTTCAGTATGCAGATCCCCAGAACCATTGCTCCTCATTTGTTAGATATGAGGCACTGTGCCTGCTACTTAATCTGTAGAGGTAACACTGGTAGACATTGAACATTACTAGTGCAGCTGCATAAATTAACTCTGTGATAGGCGTGTCCATTGAGATTCCTTCGCAACTATCTCTTATAAGAAACAAATGTATTCTTGTTGTTCTTAAAACAAGGGAGGTTAATTAAACAGCATCAAAATAGTAAGTATGCAAGCCAGCTACTGATGCACTTGATCACCCCATCTAATTTAAATACTGTCATGATAACAGAAGCAAGGTTAGATTTGTGCAGTGAACCACCCACATCATAGATAGCCAAAAACCTAACTGCCCAAATGATTCATTGGAACATCTTCAAGTAAAACAGGCTAGAAATTAATGCCCTGTGAAATAGCAAAGAAGGGCATGATTCAGTGTTTCTTGTCTGTCTTTAAAGAATTACCCAGCCAATCTCCCTCACTAAAGAAAGAAGGATTCTGCATTTATGTAACATCTTTCAGAATCTCTGGATATCCTAAGGCACTTTAAAGCAAATGAAGTACTTTTTGAACGGTTGCTGTTCTTGAAATTTAGGAAATTTCAGCAGCCAATTTTGCATATAGGAAGTTCTGAGAAACAGTTGTGTGATGAATAATCAAACGATCTTTAAAGTGCTCTTGTTTGAGGGATAAATATTGGCTTGGAAACTGGAAAGAACTCCCACGACACTTCTTCAAAAAAACACTCTTTAAAGTCCCCCAACACGACTTTGGCTTAATGTCTCATTTGAAAGCCAACCCCCCCCTGCACTACCCTATTAGTGCACAGGGGTGATCACTTTTGATTTTGGGCCCCTTTGGAGTGGTACTCAAATGCATAATCTTCTGACTCAGTGCTGCCCACTAAGCCAATACTGATGCTAAAATCATGAACTGCGTGCTCCAGTCTTGATATATTTTGAGCCAATATATTTGAAATTATACAACAATTTGAATTTGAAGCAAATGGCATTTTATAGTTGAAATTCATTGCTGAATGAGTCAAACTATCAAATAATTTGAATCAATGAACTTTCTTTTAAGAAGAGTACCTTCATGTAGTCAAAGTACCCAAGGATAAATTGGATGGAAATTTTGCTTAAACTGCACAATGAAAATGAAAATGTGTGAACGTAATAGAATTGCCCCGCTACACATGCTCAATAAACGTCTGCTCAACCAAAACTGCTGTTTTTACCCTACCTCTCTCAAAGTGATGTTCATCCATCATTCCTGTTTTCTCTGACTCGCATTGCGCTCAGGTCCAGTCACCCCATAATTTTAAAATTCTCACCCTTGTTTTCAGATCCTTCCCTGGTGCCTCCCTATTTCTGTCACCACCTGTAGCCCTCCTAGAATTGTGCTCTTGTTCAAGTCTGTTCTCTTCTGCAATCCCCATTTTAATCAATCCCAATTGATGGCTATGCCTGTTGCTGCCAAGGCCCTAACTCTGGAATTACCTCCGTCATTCGCACCTCTGCCTCCTTCTGTAAGATGCTCTTTAAAACCTATCCTTTGGATCAGTTGCTGGTAACCTGCACTCATATCTCCATTTTGAAGCTCAATGTCAGATTTGGTTTGATAGCATTATGTGAATTGCCTTGCAATGTTTTACAATGTTAACCTATAGAAATACAAATTGCTGTTGTTGTTAGGCACAGATTCACACGATCATCTCCATACTTCCTTCACTAGCTGTTAACATCATTTGGTTTGGGCATTGTTGTCAACTCAGTATTTGTGCTGTGCTGGTGCAGAAGCAATGTGACAAGTTAGCCAGATTTGTCTGTTCAGCGAATGTATATAACAACTGTCTGATGGTACAGGAGATTACGAGTGTGATTTTACATTCTGCCATCATAGGTGTGATTTATTCAATGCCATTTGCAGTTTCCCCTTTAGAGCCATGTTTTGCTAAGCTGTGTTTTCAATTTCATGTTGGTAGTAGAATTTTTGCAGTTAAGATGCAGTGAGATGAGTCATAGAATCATTATACCACAGAAGGAAACCATTTGACCCATTTTCCTAGTTTTTTTTTAATATAGTCATACAACATGAAATAGGCCCTTTTGGTCCAATTTATCCATGCTGATCAAGTTTCCCAAATCAAACAGTCCCACTTGCCTGGGTTTGGTCCATATCCCTCTATATCTTTCCTATTCATGTTCCTGTCCAAATGTCTTTTAAATGTTGTAACTGTACCTGCATTTACCATTTCCTCCGGTAGTTCATTCCACATATGAACCACTCTCTTCTTGGAGCTGTCCAATCGTTCTTACACCCTCCTCTTTCTCCTGTGAAGGGAGAAAATTAAAAGAATTTTTGTGCTACAAGTTATGAATCTAGAAACATGCATTGTTTAAACAGGTGGTTCAAACAAATTCCATATCTTTGAAAAGGAATTGGATAAATACTTGGGAGGAAGTCCACGGGAAGTGGGAGTAATTAGACAGCTTTTTCAAACAGCCAACACCAGCACATTGGAACAGATGGCCACCTCCTTCTTGGTAGTATCATGCTAGGATGTAAGAAAGAACTGCAGCTTTTGCCTTTTGACTGCCCTGGAAAATTTTGGTTTTCTACAGTAGCTGCTATTGTCCCTACTGCATTAAATTTCCAACATTCAATAGGACTTTACACTTGTAACACTAAAGTTGAATGCATGTTTTAGGATGGTGCTGGCTTCCTCATCTCCAGTAGATGTGACTTAAGTTATTTTCCTCAGAATTTATATGTAATCAGACCTGCCAATCCTCAGTCTCTCAGACAAGAGATCTTCTAAGTAGGGAGCTCACGCTGACATTAGCAAGAAGACATAGGTGCAGGAAAAGGCCAATCTATTCATCAAACCTGTCCCATCATTCATCAGGTCATGGGCTGGTTTCTGTCTTAGCTCCATTATCTTACCTGCATTGGTTCTGTAACCCTGAATTAATACTCTTGACTATCAAAAATCCACGACCCCCTGTTTTGAAATCATTAATTGAAACTCAGCATTTACAGCTGTTTTTTGAAATCCTTCTCTATTTTGCCAGCTGCGGCTGAGGGAGTAGCACCATGGGTAGCTTGGCTCTGTTGGCTGAATGGCTGACTTGCAATGCAGAGTGACACCAATAGGTGGGATCAATTCCTGCACCAATTCCAGGTCACCTTGAAGGTCTCACCTTCTCGATCTCACCTCTTACCTGAGACAAGCTGACCCTTGGGTTAAACCAACACCAGTCGTCTCCCTCTCTAATGAGAGAGCAGCCCTATTGCCCGTTGGGACTCTGACTTTTACCTTTATACAAGATCTATGCAGAAGTTCCAAACCTATAGTGAGGGCAAGCCACAGTATCGGAAGTGCCATCTTTTAGATGAAGTGTGAAACTGAGGCCGAATCTGCCACCAAAGACATACATAAATGATCCCATCGCAATATTTTTTGAAAATAGGAAATGGAATAAATTATCTCACCAGTATCACATTTCTGTTCGTGGCCAGTTGCTGTGCAATAATTGACTGCAATAATTTGCAATAGTGTTTACACTTTTGAGAAGAAAAGTTAATTGCCTGGGTTTTGTCAACGTCATGAAAGATGCTGGAGGAAAAGAATGGTTAGGTTCTTTTCCTCTCATTACCACAAGGCAGAAGTTTGGTGCCTTTCAGCCTCAGAAAGTAATCAAGGGTTGATCATAAGTAAGTAACTTTGCTTAAAATTATAAAGCTTTTTAAGCTAAGCTTACGTGAAGACAGGTGATTGCATTCTGACCTAGATTGCAAGGGTGTCAGCTGAAATGAGGTTTTACTGTGTTGATTTCTTTCTCAGAAAAGGAATATTTGTGCTGATAAATGGCAAAAAACACACATTACATTCAATGCTGAATTAACTGCCTGAGTCAATGTTCCCTCCAATTCTTCTTTGTTGTGCCTGCCTGGCCCCAGGGTTTATGCACCCAAATCTCAGTTGACAGCTCAGTGAGGGATTGCTATATTATCGAGGGGTTGTCTTTCAAATAAGACATTAAATCATAGCCCCTCCTACCTGTGCAAGTAGATATGGAAGATCTAATGGCACAAATTCAACAAATGTAGAGAGGTTCTCAAACCATATCATGGCCAACATTTAACCTGCAATTAACATCACAGAGTCAGCTTATCTGATTATTATCACAGTGCTTTCTATGGGAACTTACTATGGATAAAGTATCTGCTGTGTTTCCTATATTACAACAGTGACTGCACTTTTAAAATATTTAATTGGCTTTAAGATGTTTGGGGCTCATGAAAGGTGTCGTATAAATGCAAGATTTCCTTTTTTTGATGTTTCTGCATCCCTTTAAGATTGTCATACAGCCATACACACATACAGTTTAGAGCAAGCATCAATCTGAGTGCTCATCCATTTTACACCATTCAGGGGAGTTTTTCTTGTGCTAATTACATCATTCCATCCTGTTGATGCAGTCAGTGATTCATCACACAGGAAGCTGGTACAAAGAGCACCTTCAATTCTGTGAAAGAATTTCCTGTAGTCTCATAATCTTGGATCCATTCCTCTATAACAATCTCCTCCTCCTCAGTTTGTTGTGAACAGTAGAATTTAATATTATTCACAGTTCTGAAGTCCAACGCATGTATTTTGACAATAAATAAAAGTGTCATTGTCCTTCATTGCTAAAGGGATTGAAATAAAAAGCAGAGAGGTTATGTTGCAGCTGTACAAGGTGCTGGTGAGGCCACACCTGGAGTACTGTGTGCAGTTTTGGTCTCCTTACTTGAGAAAGGATGTACTGGCACTGGAGGGGGTGCAAAGGAGGTTCACTAGGTTGATTCCGGAGTTGAGGGGGTTGGCTTATGAGGAGAGACTGAGTAGATTGGGATTATATTCATTGGAATTCAGAAGGTTGAGGGGGGATCTTATAGAAACATATAAAATTATGAAGGGAATAGATAGGATAGAAGTAGAGAGGATGTTTCCACTAGCAGGTGAAGCTAGGACAAGAGGGCATAGCCTCAAGATTAGAGGGAGCAGATTTAGGACTGAACTGAGAAGGAATTTCTTCATCCAGAGGGTTGTTAATCTGTGGAATTCCTTGCCCAGTGAAGTAGTTGACGCTACTTCAGTAAACGCTTTTAAAAAAAAAGGTAGATTTTTTTTGAACAATAAAGGAATTAAGGGATACGGTGAGAACGCGGGTAAGTGGATCTGAGTCCACGAAAGGATCAGCCATGATCTTATTGAATGGCGGAGCAGGCTCGAAGGGCCAGACGGCCTACTCCTGCTCCTAGTTCTTGTGTTCTTGTGAACCAAAGAGGATATATTTGTTATGATCTGATCGCACTGCCTGAGGGGTTGATGGAAGCGTATTCAATAACTTTTAAAAGGGAACTGGATATATAAATGAGGGGGAACCACTTGACAGGCAGTGGGAAAAAGATGAGGGAATGGAACTAATTAGATAGCTTTTGTGAAGAGACAGCATAGGCATGATGGACCAGTGAACATCACTCACAACATCTTTCCATTCTAAATAATTTTCTTTAGCCCTTGACTGTTGTTCTCCACCTTATCTGTCTACAATACAGCATTATTTGTGAGCTATGTTTGACATTCATCGCCTCAGTGCTTTAGCTGATAGTTTTCGAACATCCATATACCACATCCTCTTCATTTCCTTTATCTTTACTCTGTTATTTCCTTCAAAGAATTCTATAAAATCAGTCAAGATTGAACTATGTTTAGAATCTAGGTTTACTGACCCTGATTAGCTCACGTTCCTTCTCGCCCTTGGTGGTTCATCCCCTATACAGTCTGTGTTAGTTCACAACTATAGCAAAAATAATTGGCTTAATTTCTTCCAAAAATAGCAGTCAAAAGTATAAACTGATAACCATTAAATGTAGAGAAAACTTCAGTACCTAGAAATCAGACAGAATTTGAAACTTGCTACCAGAAAGTGTGGCTGAGGCAAATAAAATAAATACGATAAATGAGGGTACAATAAAAACCATGGAATGATGCGGCACGGGAGGAGGCCATTCCAAGGTCCAAGGAGCCTCTGTTGACTTATTAAAAGAGCTATCCAGTTATTCCCACAGCCTTGCAAGTAATTTCTCCCTCAAATTTTTTTCTGATTCTCTTTTCAAATTTTCTATTGAAGTGGCTTACACCGCCATTTCATTCCAGATTATATTAACTTGTGTAAATTTTATTTTCTTATCATTCTTTCACTAGTAAACAGTGTCCCCTGGTTCCTGTGGGAAATAGCATAAAACCCTTTTAAAAAATAGTGAAAGCAGCTGATAAATCTGTTAATAGGTTGAGCTGAAGAAGGGGTTGAAGCAGGCCTGTGTGGAGTAATAGCATTAAATCAATGACGTCCAATGGCCTCTTTCTGTCCTGTAACCTTCTGTGTAAAATGTTGAAAATGTAATTTCTGTTCTGGAAACACACCAGGATAATTCCATCCAAGGGTAGTAGAAAATGTGTTGAAAAATGTTTCAAAGTTTAGTATCTGTTCTGAGGTCTGTATTCTTCTGGTTTCTATTTCCCATGCTAATGGCTCTACTATCTCCCCCCTCCCCAACACCCCCTCCCCAACCACCCATTCACCCACCCACTGCAGTAAGATAGCCCTACCTAGTCAACTTTATAGTCAGTTTACTATGAGAAATTTCAAATTATTAGAGGAACTTAATCAGCTTTACCAGCTATGGACTGGATCCTGTAATGAAAAGCCCTTTCCCACAGTAGTTTTCAAACTTGTTAAATTATTTTAGGGCAGAATATATCTACAAGTATATTATAACAGAAACAACTTCTTTGTTAAGTTAACTTCAGCACTCTGAACAAAAACAGAAGTTGCTGGAAAAGCTCACCTTCAAGGTGACCTGGAATTGGTGCAGGAATTGAACCCATCTATTGGTTTCACTGTGCATTGCAAGTCAGCCATTCAGCCAACAGAGCCAAGCTACCCATGGTGCTACTCCCTCAGCCGCAGCTGGCAAAATAGAGAAGGATTTCAAAAAAAAGCTGTAAACGCTGAGTTTCACTTAAGAAAAAGAAATCAAAGATAACGTTTCGAGTCCGGTCACCCTTCCACGGGACCCAAAACGTTAACTTTGATTTCTCTTCACAGATGCTGTCAGACCTGCTGAGCTTTCCTGTTTTTGTTTCTGATTTACAGCATCCGCGGTTCTTTCGGTTTTTATCAGCACTATGAACCCTGACTTAAGAATTCCAGGGTATTGTTGTCTATATGTTAGCTTGTGAGTATTTAAGTCTGAAACTGCAACTTTGTTATAATTACTCATGAATATTTATTGTAAGAATCAATTCTGATATACATTGTAATAATCCATACCGTGGCATAGAATAACAAAGATAATTATAACATGTCCATGTGACAGACCTGCTGAGTTTCTCCAGCACTTTCCTTCCAATTGAATATTGGGAAGACTGAAACCATTATCATTGAACAGTCCTGCAAACTTTATTCATAGCTGTTGATTTGCTGTCTTTCTTTAAAAACTTCATGAGGCCAAACCAAACTGTTTGCAACCTTCAAATTACATTTTACCACCAATTTCCACCTCTCTATCATTTCCTGACAACTCCCTCACATCAACTATCTGCTGCTGAATCCCTCAACCATGTCTTTGTTACCTGAAGATTTGACAATTCCAAAGGACTCCTGGCCAGTAAGTAGCATTCTACTCTCCACAATCTTAAGTTCACATAAAACACTGTGTGATCGGTCACAGCAAGTCCCATTCACACATCACCTCTATACTAGTTGACCTACTTTAGCTTTGAGTGAAGCAGTGTCGCAATGTTAAAACTCATATCCTTCTTTTCAATCCTTTGATATCCTTGCCCTTGCTAATCCCTCTAACCAAATCCAATCCCACAATCTTTCGAGATCTCTGCACTCCTCCAGTTCTGTTTTTATGCTTGATTTTAGTTGCTCCGTAATTGGTAGCCTTGCCTTCAGCTGCTTTGATGTCTCACTCAGCTTTCTATCCTCATACAAATCACACCTTAAAAAATAACTCTGATCAAATTTTTGATCACCTATCTTAATATCTCCTGATGTAGCTCGATGTCAAATATTATTTGGTAATGTTTCTATGAAGTATGTTTGATTGTTTTGCTATATTAGCAGTGCTATAAAAGGTATATGTACTTATGTGACATTGCTGGTCATATCCTGTAACTCCCTGTTGCCAATTAAATAAATAGTAAAATCTAGTTCAGCCTAATCATGTAAACACACAGTTTATTTAATTATCAACATTTTCACATAGAATGCAGCATTTAGGAAAGGTGGAAAATTGTATGTAAGCTTGCTCAAATTAGGTTGGAAAATTATCTTTTATGTTTAACCGTTATTTTAAAATTGAGATAATGCTTTCTCCCTTCCTCCTTTGTTGTGAGCACAAAAGGCGTCTGACTAATTGCAATGCAGATGTAGGTAGCTTGCCTAATTCAACTATTCCCATACCAAGGTCCAGTCTTCCCTCTTATGTAGACACATAAAAGATCCTATAGCTCTAATTCGAAGTAAAGCAGCAGAGTTTCCCTGTTGTCTTGAGGTAAGTATTTATCCTCAATCTCATCCAGTCATCATCTGGCTGTTTGTAGGAGCTTCCAATGCAATTTAGCTGCTACGATTGCCTCATTATAAAAATGTCTGCGTATAAAAGTACTTTATTGGCCATAAAATACTTGGGAATGTCCTGAGGTCATAGAAGTAAATTAAACGCAATTTATTTCTTGCCCACATCAATACTATTGTGAAGTTGACCACCTGGTATGTTGGAAGAGCTTGGGAGTTTTAAAAACATTTAATTAATCCAACAGAGGTGTTTGATATCATGAGGGGACTGGACAGAGTAGACAGAGACTGTACCCATTGGCGGAACAAGTGAATGGATTTAAAGTGAATGGCAAAAGAACTAAAGGCATTATGGGAAAAACATGTTTATACAGAGAGTGATCACCTTCTGGAATACACTGATGGTGGCAGATACAATCATGGGTTTCAAAAATTGGGAATTGGATAAAAATCTTAAAGCAAAATATTGCATTGCTGGGGGGGTGGGGTGGGGGGAAGGGGGTGGAGGAATAGGAAACAGGATAAGCTAAATTATTCCTGTGGAGAGCCAGCACAGGCCAAATGGTTTAAGGACACAGCCATTCATTCTGTAATACTGTAATCTTTGTTCCCATCCTATTCCACTGCCTTTCAATGATAAAAGTGAAAGTTTTAGCAGTTTTTAAGAATAATAAATGTAGCTTCTAATTAATTAACAGATTTTTGGGAAACACCCTGGGGCTCTACTTGGAATTTCCCCACAGGGTCATGATATGGAATCAGTAACCCATAAAAGGAATAATCCCAAATATGTTGCCCTTTCACACACCATCAAACAAAGGGGACAGTAACAAAGTGGTCACCAAAAAATCATTGTGTTCATGATATGTTAAACTGACCAAAAAGTGCAATTGCAGATGTTGAATTTCTTAGCTCCTTTGACTGGAGTCTGTACACAATTCCATCTCCTTTAACAAAGGGTCATTGGTATAAGTGACCAGTTTTTTTGTTATGATGTTACTAAATGATTGTTGCTTGTGGCATATTATGTTTTGTCTTGCAATTTAACTTGATATTTTTAAAAGCCTTTTAAAAAAAAAGGTGGTGTTGTATGGGGTGGTTGGGCTGTGAGCTGAGACCTGTGTTTTCCCCGAAGGCATGATAAGTTGTCCCTGAATTATTCTATGTATCTGATATTAGTCCATTATCTATGACTTCAGAGTAGTAGATCTGAGATTTTGATTGTGTGTCCAGCCTTTCGAACTTTCTTGGTAGACACTGACTCATTCAATCATAAATTGTGTGGGAAGAAATAAGCCAAATTAGAATTCCATCTTTTCATTACCAAAGATAACAGGAAGAAGAGAATATGTCATGCATTTTTATTTGTTTCAATAAGTTCAGCTTATATCACTGTTCATTCTTAGTCCATAAAAATAAATGTTCCAATGCAGTACGACACAGCATAGTAAGATCTGTTCCACAGTTGATGTTGGATTCCCAGTTGTAGGAGTTTGTAGGTGAGACTGAATTTTATTAACTTCTGATCCATCAATGTGTCCATTTAAAACTTTTCATCCTTGTTTTCAAATCCCACCATGACTTCACCTCTTCCCTAACCCTATAACCTCCTCCAGTCCTGCAACTTCGAAGATCTCTGCACTCCACTCCTTGTGGCCCTCCTACTCATCCCCATTTTTAATAGATTCAGCTTTGGTGAACTTGCCTTCAGCTCCTTGTCCCTATGCATTGACATTCTTTCCACCCAACTTTCTGCTTCCATACCTCGCTCTCCTCCTCTAAGACACTCCTACGTCTTTATCAAGCAGATCACCTATCTCTTAGTTTCTCTTTATGGTGTTACATTTTGTTTGATAACATTTTTGTGAAGTGACTTGGAGTGCTTTGCTATGTTAAAGATACTTTATAAAAGCATGTTAGTATTGTTGAGGCAGTAATTGTAAAATGAATGCTTCCCCAGAAGAAGCAGGGGAAATGCACTGTGGCCTGCTCTTGTACATCTCCATGTGGCTGCATCAAAGCTGATACTGCAAGAAATTTGCTTGTGCTACAAGTTGTCTTGTAGTGCTTTGTCTACAGGGCTATTAATAAATACAAAATGCAAGAATACTCATTAGTACTTGGGGTGGCACGGTGGCTCAGTGGTTAGCACTGTTACCTCACAGCACCAGGGACCCAGGTTCAATCCCACCCTCGGGCGACTCTGTGTGGAGTTTGCACATTCTCCCCGTGTCTGCGTGGGTTTCCTCCGGGTGCTGCAGTTTTCTCCCACAGTCCAAAGATGTGCAGGCTAGGTGGATTGGCCATGCTAAATTACCCATAGTGTCTAGGGATGTTCGGGTTAGACACAGGGAAATACAGGGGTAGGGGAATGAGTCAGGGTGGGATGCTCTTCAGAGAGGCAGTGTAGACCTGTTGGGCCGAATGGCCTGTTTTCACACTGTGGGGATTCTATGATTTAAACTGATTCCTTTGTCCCCATTGGCTATTTGATTTACTAATTCTCTTCAGCCTCTTTAAAGTACGTACCACATCTTGGCCTATTGAAAGGACAGCACTGAAAAAGGCCATTCCGCCCAATATGTCGGCACTGCTATGTTTTTCTCCCAAGAGCCACTGCATCTCATTTACACTTTTCCATACAATCTGTGTCCCCGTTTTTCTCAAAATCCATCAAATTTCCCTTACAAAGGATTTCATTTCAACAATACCTGGGAGACCAAATGTTTTGCATTCTAACTGCTGTCTGTATAAAGTAAATTCTATTCACACCATCAGTTTGTTTTGCTGTTACCTTAAATGTATATCTTCTTTTAACCATCTTGCCAAAAATTGTAAGCTATTGCTATTATATAATCCTTCAGAATCTTGAACATCTCCATCATCTCACAACTTTCAGATCCAGTACTACATTGATAATATATTCCGGCACAATGACAGAAATTGACAAATCTTGTATGTTGAGTATTTTTGTTCTACTGTTCAGCAGTCCTCCTTGTTTTTCTGTAACAAGACAGTCAAGTGCTTTTCTGTTATTGCAGACTTGCATTTTCTGCATATCAAATAGGAGTGGTGACTTCAGTCGCTCAACCTGACCTTTACATCTCACATAATAAAGCAATACATTTTCACGCAGACTCGATTGATCCATTAGAAAGAACGTGATTGCAAGTGGAGAAAGTTTTTTTTATATGACATTTAGATTGAGCTGACTGCTCACGTTGTGAGAATATAGCTCCTAAATCCAGTGATAAAATTGATTTGGTAATAGAAGCTAAATTTTAACCATATTAATTGAAGAGTGAGAGATAATTTTGAGTCTGTTAATTTCTTCAGTTTCATTTGGGTTAACAGTTCTTTCATTTCCTCCTAGTCTAACTGGATCTTACCAGCTTTTGCACTTCCATATGCCCAAGTTAGACTTTTGTTTGGCAGTATGCCAATTATGTAATGGAGGACAATGTTAATTCACTTGCTTTTTCCATGTAATAGCTTTTAGAACACTCTTAAATAAGTATTCCATTGATAACATCCAAGACTCAGTTCAACTTTTACTATTGTCAATCTGTTTTGGTAATCAATAATTCTTCAACTTGTGACGTCCATCAGCACCTTATGTACATTTTTAACATGTACTCACTGTTGCAATACGAGAAAATAAGGCAGCTAATTTGCACACGATGTTCCTACAAAAAAAATTAAGATCATGACGAAATACGCTATTTTAATAATGTCGATTGAAAGATAAATACTGACCAGGACACATGTTCTTATTTAAAAAATGCCAAAGGATCATTTTGCCTCAGTTTCACATCTCACCTGTGAGACATTTTCTTGCTGCGTTGATTTTGGTGCTCAGGTCTCTGGGATGGGACTTGAGCCCACAATCGTTTGATTTAAGACAATGGTGCAATCCACTATGCAACACCTATGATGATGACACACCATGTGCCATACATGTACAGGACTGTTGGTCACTGCTTTAGGTATTATCTGAGTAGTGAACTTCATCTTGGATCTAAATTTTCATTGAACTTCATTTGAAAGCAGCACAAAACAAGAGCTATTTTTCTGCTCAATAAGAACTGAAGACAGTGCAAAAAAAAAGGGAATGGAGCTTTTGTGTGTTTCTGGTTTCTCTTTCAATCTTAATCTCCTGCAAGGAACAATATGGCAATGACAAAATCTACATCTATTAAGGTTGACTTTCTGCTCATTGTTTGCATGCAATCCTGTAGAACCTTGTGAGACAGCAGTAAAGATGAGGTAACACCCTGCGGAGCTGGAGGAGCACAGTGGGCCAGGCAGCATCAGAGGAGCAGGAAAGTTGACGTTTCGGATCAGGACCTTTCTTCCGAAAAATGAGTAAAGATGAGGGAATTTAGATGTCAATGAGTTGGGCCCAGAGCCACATGGACACTCTAAGTTGTATTTGTTCTCTTAGCCGCATTAATCGGTAGTTTTTAACGTTTTAACATGATGAGTTATGTTATTTGCTAAGAAACTGACTGGTTAGTTTACCCTAACCATAATTCAAACCCTAATCCTAACCCTACCAATGGTTCAATATAGTTTTTTGAAAATAATTTCAATTATCTTTTGGGTCAGTTTTCTCACAGGTTGAAGATCGTATTTGCTGATTGAAGCTGCTTATTTTTGGTGATAAAACACATTTTCAGCTGCATTGATAAAACCAGATTACCACTCTTGAGTATGTTTTAATAGATTTTTTTAAAAAAACACATCTATTTTGCTGTCCCATTGCACTGGTTAATAACCTTATGTTCATGATTGTGGAAAGGTGTTTTATTGAAAAGTTGAAGTGTAACCAATGAATGGAATTTTCCAATTACACCCAAAGCAGAAGCTGGGTAATCAATGAGACATTGGCTGCAACATTATCTGCTCTGCAAGTGGAATCTTGTAACATTTGAGTTGCATTGAGTGGAAACATTTACATTTCTTTGTAATTTCCAGGGTGGTCTAATTAACTGGAATAGGCTGTTCCCACCAATGCGTAACAGATTTCCTGCTAACAATCAACACCAAGAGAGTGGACTGAACAGACCTTCCACAGCTGCTCCAGTTTCTGAAGAGCAGGTGAGCATTCCTGTGGCACATGATGCCTTTTAAAATTTTATAAACTAAAATAAAAATAATCATTTTGCATTTTGCATTGTAAGTCATTCATCATAGAGTACTTTATTACTGATATATAGTGTCCTCTGACACAAATAATGCTGAACATCTATTCTTCAATGCTTCTTCAACAAATATACATGTTAGACATATTTACTTCAAAGCAAAGTTACACCACAGTGTTCTCAGGGATCTGGAGATCAGCGTGTGAGGGGAGATTGAACAAGCCAGGCCTATACTCCTCGGAGTTTAAGGGGGTAAAAAACATTGATCTAATTTAAATGTTTAAAGTTCTTAAGGGACTTGACAATGTAAATGCTGAGATGCTGTTTCCCCCGAGACAAGAGTCTAGAACTAAAGGGCATGGTATCAGGATGATGGACAGTCATTTAGGACAGAGATGAGGAAACATTTATTTGTTCAAAGGGTTGTGAATGTTTGGAATTCACTGCACCATAGAGCTGTGGATGCTTAGTCATTGAGTATTTGAAGATGGAGATTGCTATATCTTTGGATACTAATGGATATGATCATTGTGAAGGAAAGTGAACATAGAACATAGAACAGTACAGCACAGTACAGGCCCTTTGGCCCACGATGTTGTGCCGACCTATTATTCTACTAAGATCAAACTACCCTACATTTTACTATGCTCCACGTGTCTTTCCAAGAGTCACTTAAAAGTCTCTAAAGTATCTGACTCCACTACCACTGGCGGCAGCCCATTCCACATGTCCACCACTCTCTGTGTGAAGAACCTACCTCTGACATCTCCCCTATACCTTCCTCCAATCACTTTAAAATTATGTCTCCTCGTAATAGTCATTTCCTCCCTGGGAAAACGTCTCTGGCTATCCACTCTGTCTATGCCTCTCATTATCTTGAACACCTCTACCAATCATCCAATCTCAATCGAGTAGCTTGGATACAGTCTGTCAGCAAGTTGGAGTATTCAGGGCCAGGGGTTCCATATTGTCACAGTCTGTGGAGTGGTTCTGCAGGCCCAGTGTAACCACTTGCCAAGATTAGCAGTAAGTCAGTCGGGGAGCCACACCAAGGTCACTTGTCATCTTTCCAAATTAGTCAGCAGGGTGGGCCATGGTCACTCCTTAGGGTTAGTGCAATTAGATCAACCATGATCTTAATAAATGGCAGAACAGGGCAGAGGTGCAGAATGGCCTACCTCTGTTCTTAGTTCATGTGCTTAACATTACTCCGCTCTTCAATTCTAGCCCTTTGGAAACAAACCACAGTGTTTTTTTTTATGTTTTACTGCTTTTAGTGATTTGTGTATCTGTGCCTTTAGATCTCTTTCCTGCTGCATCCCATTTAGACTTTCATTTACCAATCACTTGGGTGAAGCCTCTTCCCAGCAAAACAAAATGCTCATTTTTAACTAATGCACATGCTGACAATCCTCTGGTGGATTGTTAGTGCCACCTATTGGTATAAATTAAAGGATAGTATTTGTATGATTCGAGAAATAACAATATAGGTGCAATGTTGATCTTACACACACATTGGATTTCACGCCCCTTCAATATAATTTCCATTAAAGCCAATAGGCAACATTGGAGGAAGTATAAAATCGGCATGTTATGCATGGCTGTCCGACTTGTAGAGACGAAAAACAATTTCTTAACAGTACATTTCCATTATTAATAATATATTGGCCAACAAGATCATGGGATGAAGAGTGAGATGGATAAAAAATTAGAAAAGCAGCAGCAAGCCAAAAGGCCAGGAAGAAGCGCTCCCCACAGCCAAAACATGCTGTAGGTGGCTTGAAGAGCTGGAGAGTCAAGTTTCGGTCACTCACTGGGGAGGACTTCCCAACCTCTGGAACTGCTGACCAGTTGCATTGGTAACGGCTCCACAGACAGCACAACCAGAGCTCAGTATGCACACTGCCAGGACAACTGGCATACCCATAAAGGAGGCCCAATGGATTGTGGACTGAGGTATGTCAGGGGCATTGGACTGGGAGTGTTTGTTCACCTTTTGGTGGGGCAGAATCAGGGTGTTTAAATTATGGGACTGCTCAGGTGGACAAAGGACATCCTTCAAAAATAGTACCTTTGTTTCCTTCCTACTATTTAAAAAAATAGAATTGCTACACATTGCCACACACTTGTCCATGCCAACTGCAGACACTTAGTCCACGCCAACTGCAGACACTTAGTCCACCTGTTCAGATTATGACTCACCTCTACAGCAAGTGAAATTTGAATTGGGCCTTCTGGCTCAGAGGTAGGGATACTACCACTGTGCCAGAGACCCCTAGTGGTAGTTCTATTATGACATGGGCAGAGATGCTCAATTGGCCCTTCATTATTTATTTACATGTTGGGCAGGCTATGATTTTGAAACCTGTCCACCGTCCGTATCATAGGGTTCATTTTAACGTCAGGAAAATTGTACTGCAATGCCAGCAATCTCTCCAGGCCCAAAAGAAAATCATTTAAACTGTGGAGTCTCAGTCGTGCAGGATATAAATTCTTCTTCAACATTAAAAAGTTTATTTCCATTTTTATTTCTCTTGCTTAATCTAATCTTTGATTCTCTCTCTACTTCTCTTTCTGTCCTGTTCCTCCTGTTTCTGCTTGCCACTATGACTAACAGGAAACCTGCTATACTGGGCTGTCTTGCACCTTACAACATCCACTGCAGCTTATCTGTAACCACTCTGTGACTTACATCATCCAATGATGTCTAGGTTGACCCCTCATTCTACTGGCCTGCAGAAGAGTTCTCTGGAGCTTTTTCAGCTCTGATCCAGCAACTGAGATACTGACATTTTCTTTTATTTACACGTGTCACTTTTGAGAGTTTATTTTTGTCCTTGTCATTTCAAGTATTTCTTCATCTGCATCCACATTTCAAAGGCCTCTATTTTTACATGACAGGTATTTACTTATTGTCCATGTTTCTGAGGCATACAGGTAAGTGAATGGAATGTAGCATATTATGAATTTTTTGCTTGTTTCAAGCCCGCATTTTCTTGTTAAAAACCTCCTTCATCTTCACAAAATTACATCTATCTCTATCCTCCTTCTGAAGACATCACATTTATCATCTATTATTATTCATCCTGAATAGATAACTTATCGACTTGTTCTAGTCTGGCACCATCCATTTCAATCTTCATTCTTCTTCAACCTGCCGTTAATTTTATCCTTTTTTCTGTAATACTTAATCCATGACCTAAATTTCTATTCCTGACTCATTGTTCTTCTGCACCCCAAGATCTCTCTGTATGTCAGTGCTCTTAAGGGTCCTGCCATTTACTGTATGCTTTCCTCTTGCATTTAACCTCCCAAATGCGTCTTCTCACATTTTTCTGGATTAAACTACATCTGCCATTTCTCCACTCAACTTTCCAACTGATCTATATCCTGCTGTGTCCTTTGACAACCTTCCTCACTATACACGACTCCTCCAATTTTTGTGTTGTCTGAAAACTTATTAATCAGACTAGTTACGTTTCCATCCAAATTATTTTATATAACTTACAACCAACAGAGGTCCCAGTCCTGATTCTTGTGGAACACTACTGATCACAGACCTCCAGTCAGAAAAATATCCTTCCACAACAACCTTCTATGACCAAACCAATTTTGTATCCAACTGAACAGCTCACTGTGGATCCCAAGTGACTTAATCTTCTGTACCATGAGGGATCTGGTCAAATGCAATACCCACTGCCCAACCCTCATCAATAATTTTGTCACTTCCTCAAAAAACTCAAACAAATTTGTGAGACAAGAGCTCTCCCAAACAGAGCCATGCTGACTATCCCTAATAAGACCATTCTTTTCCAAATGCCAATGAATCCATCCCTAGGAATCTTCTCCAACAAGGTCCTTAACCCCGGATGTAAGGCTCAATGGCTTATAATTTCCTGCATTATTCCTGTTGCCCTTCTTAAACAAGGGAACAGCGTTGGATATTCTCCAGTCTTCTGGGATCTCACCTGTAGCAAAAGAGGAACAAAGATCTCTGTCAAGGCCCTAGCAATCTCTCCCTTACCTTCCTCAGTATCTTGGGATCTATCCCATCAGATCCTAGGGACCTATCTACCTTAGTGTTTTTCAAGACACTCAACACCACCTCCTCCTTAGTATCAACATCCCCTACAATATCATCATACCCCTCTGTAATCTTGCCATCATCCATGCCCCCTCCTTGGTGAATATTGGCATGAAGTACTCATTAAATACCTCACCTACTTCCTGTAACTGCATGCATAAATTCCCTCCTTTGTCCTTGAGTGGAACTACCCTTTCCCTAGCTACCCTCTTGCTGCAAATATACGTATTTGCCAAGTACATTTCAAAGCCCCTTCTAATTCCTTTTTTACGTTCTTTCCTGCTTCTTTTATATTCCTCAAGGGCCTTACGTATGCTTCGTTTTTCTTTTTGAGTTTCAATATCTCTTGTCATCCATGGTTCCCAAATCCTGCCATCCTTATCTTTCATCCTCACAGGAACGTGCTGATCCTGAACTCTGATCAACTGGCCGTGGGCTGAGTGGTTGCAAACTGCCTGTTTTATTTTACAATATGGAGCTTGACTGATAAAAGCCCTTTATGTTGGAAAATTTAGAGTGGATCCAATGACTCTGCTGACATTGACAGGGAAACCAGAGATGCTGCTGATAATGATAGGAGATCCAAAGACTGCTGATATTAACAGATCTGTTGGGGGTAAGAATTCTGAGTAAAATGAGTTGCACAGTTGTGAATGAACATATCTCAACCACCCAGCTTCCCACAACCAGCCCGACATAAGGCACACTGAGGTCACAGGTGCCTGCATTAAAAGCCAAAAATATGTTGCGCTGGTAAGATAGAGGGAGCTATCGCAAAATGAAAAGAACATTATAGAGGATTTATTGCTGAGACAAAGAATATGCTTTATCCTAATCATACAGAGAGTTATCTTAAAGACCTTTGGTCCCACTGCACTGTCAAGTTATTCCCAAAATTATTCCAGGCTTTTGTCTCTGCTGTCTGTGAGTTTGTTACAAGTCTTGATCACTCTTTGTGTGATATTTTTCCTTGAAATACTTTGGGTTGAAATTATGTCCTCTGGTTCTATTCCTATACATTAATTTTAAATTATATTCCAGCCAACTTTCCGAACCCTTCAGAGAGACATTCATTCTGAGGAAACATACCGAATCAACCCCTGATACTGCTGATTAATTTAATGTCTGCTTTGCACTGTCTGAATGCAGGACATCACCTCTAAACTCAGTAAAGGACCATATATTTTCTTTTTGGACTATAAGTTGGAATGGGAATCAGACACTGCTATGTAGCTGTAAGTACCAGCAGAGTGTTGCAAATTGTTACATTCTTACAGACTATGTTGCCTTTGGAGCAGCAAGATTGCTATAGTATTGAGTTCGAGTGTCACCTGAAGTCTTTGAGTTAAGGCAGAATTGCCTGATAACAGCCCTCAGATTGATCAAATTGTAGTTTTCTAAATACTTGTGAGAGTAATGCAGTCAAAACGATCCAGAGCTGGCAAGCATAAAATTGCTTTCTTTCTATTCACTCTGTATGAATGAAAAATGAAAAGACAAAAACCCAAGAACCTTAAAACAAAGAATTCTAAGACAAGAAAAGAGCTAGGTTTACCAGATCAGCTAGTAAATCAAAGGGAGACCCTTACTCTATCGATAGCAGCATGTCATCATTACAAAAATCAAAACAACTGAGAGAAATAAATTCCATCTTGTGGACTGGGCCTTTCCCACCCATAATATTTGTGTCAAACCATTTGTCTTTTGTCTGTCTTATTCATGGATAAATGTGTGATATTTGGGTTTCAAACTGGTATCATTTAAATCGCATAATAGTACAGCCCTTTCTGCTATAATACAATGGTTGCGCTCTTGTGCGACCTTGCACTATAGAAAATTGCGCAGTAAAAATAATAGGGCTTATGGAAAAAAATAGGGTCGGGGTGGACCACCAAAAATATTACTCAAAATCGAAACAAATATAGTAGTTAGCCTAACACAATGGATAGCACAGTTTAAATAAATGTTAAATTCATATCTAGTAATGAAATAATACAGTAAATTTAACACTTTACCTTGAAAAAATTTGAAGATAACTTGATGGGGGAGGGAACGGAATTGCATAATAGCCAACATACGTATGCAAAAGTTTGCATTTTACAGACAGCGTTCACCTGTTCACCAATCGCATTAAAGCCAATTTGTATTAACGAAACATGTGTAATAGCAGAAACAACTGTAGTCAAGAACCATGTTTTTTTTTCCATTTGCTAAAGTATAAGTTTGTTTAATGACAAAACCTGATGTGAATTGCTTTTGTCTTAAATTGCAGTCTGTCAAATTAATCATTTAGGTTTAAATTGGATATTTACAATCACACACACACATATCCATGCGTACACACATGCACACGCAAACACTCACCGACCAGATTCACAGGGCGAAGTGCAATAATTGGAAAATTGTTGCCTGTAAATTTCTTTCATCCTTACAAGGGAGGAATTTTCTTTTGATGCCTTGATCACTGTACACTCGCCTTAACTTTAGCCAACAGAGAAAGGGGAAAGAATTAATGGCATCGATAGCTTGCAATACAGACAATCTGATAGCAGGTGGCATATTGCAAGTCCCTCACACTTTCAAAACTTACCTTCTTTGTGGAGTTTATTGTGCAACAAGAATTTTTAATGTATACCTTCATATCCCTGGAGCCGTTCAACATCTACTCAAGAGGATAAATGGGACTGACTTTAATGCCCCAACCAAAAGATGGCACTTCCAGCAATGCAGCACTCCCACAAAACTTGCACTGAGAGTGTCAGTCTCATGCTGTGTTTGGGTCCCCAGAGTGAGACTTGATTCTACTGTCTTTGACTCTGATATGAGATTGCTTCCCAATGAGCCATGACTGAGGGGCACAGCAAATGGAAGACAAATTTTGTTACTCACAGTGCTAAGAAAAGACAATTCTGATGAAGACATGTAGTCAGTGGAGTGTAAACTGTAAAGTTCACTACGATCAGATGCTGTGCTGCATATCAGATGCTGTTTTAAGTGTTTCAGTAACTATGTCTTATTTGAAGTTGGTGAAATCACACACCTTTGTTTATGTCACTGGTGATTCCAAAGCATGATAAGTGTCAGTGATTAATGTTTGAAGGAGCACAACTCACTCTACTTTCCATCCCACATAATAGAGCAGGTTTGCCAACTTTAGGTATATTCCTGAATGTTTCTACATATGTTATCATGTTTTGAATCATGCCTGTGTTTTTTTATTCATTCAGGGGAATGTGAGTATCATTGGCTCAGCCAGCAATTGTTGCCCATTCCTAATTGTCCTGAAGAAGGCGGTGATGAGGTGTGTTCTTGAACCACTGCTATCTTTAGTGTGTACAGATACCAACCATGCTGTTAGGAAGGGAGTTCAGAATTCAGAATACTGAAGGAATGGCAATATAGTCCCAAGTCAGGATGATGTGTTTTGGAGGGGAACTTTCAGGTTGCCATGCATGTGTTAGCCTTGTCCTTCTAGATGGTGAAGGCTGTTGGTTTGGAAGGGGCTATCAAAGAAGCCTTGGTGAGTTATTACAGTGCATCTTGTACACACTGCTACCACAGTGCATCGGTGGTGAAAAGAATGAATATTCAAGGTGCTGAAGTGGGTGACAGTCAAGCACACTGCTTTGTAAAAGAATCATACAAGAAGTATTGCAGAATTTTACAGTACAGAAGGAAGGCATTTGACTTATTGTGTCTGTGCAGGCTGTTTTGGTTAGATGATGTTAAGCATCTTGTTTGTTGTTGGAGCTGTAGTCGTCCAGGCACATGGAGAATATTTCAACACACTTCTGACATGTGCCTTCATAGATGGTGCTTTGTAGTTGGGGAGACAGGGGTGAGTTATTTGCTGTGGTATTCCTGGCTTCTGACGTGCTCTTATATCCACAATACGTATAAGGCAGGTGCAGTTAAGTTTCTGCTCAATGACAATCCCCAGGATGTTGATAGTGCAGGATTCAGCAATAGTAATTTTTTTCTTTAATTTACTCATGGGATGTGCGCATTGCTGGCTGGCCAACATTTATTGCCCGTCCCTAGTTGCTTTTGCGAAGGTGGTGGTGAGCTGCCTTCTTGAACCGCTGCAGCCCATGTGCTGTAGGTTGACCCACAATGTTGTTAGGGAGGGAATTCCTCAGCGATATATTTCCAAGTCAGGTTGGTGAATGGCTTGGAGGGGAGCTTGCAAATTGTGGTGTTCCCATGTATCTGCTGCCCTTGTCCTTCTAGATGGAAGTGGTTGTGATTTTGGAAGGTGCTGTCTAAGGGTTTTTGGTGCATTTCTGCAGTGCATCTTGTAGACAGTAGACATTGCTGCCACTGAGCATCGGTATTGCAGGGTGTGGATGCCATTGAACATTAAGGACTGATGGTTAGATTCTCTCCTGTTAGCAATGGTAATTGCCTAGCACTTGGGGGGCATGAATGTTACCTCTATTTATCAGCCCAAGCTTGGATGTTGTAAGTTCTTGCTGCATATGGACATGGTTTGTTTCATTGCCTGAGGAGTTGCAAGTGATGCTGAACATTGTGCAACCATCAGCATGCATCTCCACTTCTGACGTTATGATGGAGAGAGGTCATTGATGAAGTAGCTTGAGCCTACTTTTAGAAAATAGGGTTCTTGTGGCATAGTCATAAGTGTCCCTACCTTTGAGCCAGGAGGCGCTGGTTCAAGTTTCATCTGCTCCAGAGGGAGATAATAACATGACTGAGCAGGTTGATAAGAAAAAATCGACCCTGAGTAACTCTTGCAGAGACGTCCTGGCACTGAGAAGATTAACCTGCAACCACCATCTTACTTTGCACAAGTTATGATTCCAATTGGAATCTGCCTTTTCATCCACCACCACCCCTCCTAAATATTTTTACAATTCACTGACAATTGTCACATCCCTGTGATGTTTCTCTTGGGTGTTCTGTCATAGCAGTGTTCTTGAGATTAATCTCAATTCCCGACTGCAATTGCAAAATTGATTGTTTGGCAGCCAATACAGAGGAAAGCAATTTAAAAACTTGGTTAAGGATAGTACAATGCAAATGTAAGTTGTTATTTATTCTGTGCCATCCACTTGACAATGTAATCATCATACTGAGGGAAGATTCTGC
The DNA here is from genome assembly GCF_021869965.1 of Rhincodon typus. Lineage (NCBI taxonomy): Eukaryota > Metazoa > Chordata > Chondrichthyes > Orectolobiformes > Rhincodontidae > Rhincodon > Rhincodon typus. Next base: position 92,122,156 of record NC_063337.1, on the reverse strand, counting down.
AGAATTGCATAGAGTTTATAGCCAATCAGCTTAAATCCATAGCCTCTAATGCCTGAATTTCTACTAATGGAACAGTTTTCTCCCTTCTCTATTCTGTCCAAACTGCTCATGGCATGAGTTGTGTTAAAATATGAAACAAAATGTATTTCCTATTGAAACGTGTAAAATTCTTTGAGGACTTGTCAGGATGGATGCTGAAAGGCTGTTTCTACAGCTGTAGAATCCAGAGCTGGGGTCACCGTTCCAGGATATGGGGTTTAATCATTTAAGACTGAGATGAATCAAAATTACTTCACTCTAAGAGGTGTGAATGATTGGAATTCTGTACCCCAATGATTTATATTCATGACAAAGGTCCATAGCTTTTTGGTCACAATGGGAATCGAGAGATATGAGGATAGTGAGGGAAGCACGAGTTGAGGTTGACAATCATTCGTGATGTTCTTGAATGATAGATCAAATTCAAGGGACTGCCTTGTGATCTTAATTTTTATGTTCATATAAATGACTTTTACAACTTTAAAAATTCTATATCATATGATCTCAGTCATATTTTACTGTTCCCTCCTGTTATGATTGGAATGAGGTTGACCAGGAGGATCTCTTTGACTGTGATTCCTTTATTTGGGCTGTTAACCTGGGCCAATCAGGGAGTCCTGGCTGACAGATATAAACAGGAGTCTCAGGAATTCTCCTCACTGTAGAGACTGACTCTGAGCTAGCGGGTCACTACTGTGCACGTGTAAACAAAGAGTGATTTGGTGATGGGATACTTGCCTCTGTGGAGTTATTTCACTTCCCAAAGGTACTTAAGCATTGCTTTGGAAAATCAGGCCTAGTTGACTTTGAAGGTTTTTAGAAGTTGTGTATTAATTAACTATTGGACAAGCTTGGGCATGTTGATATTTGCTGTAAATCCCTCATACTGTCTTACTCATGTCAGTGACATTTAGGTTTAAGTTAATGGCACTCAAAATGTAGCCTAGGTGCAGAAGGTGTGAGCCATCACATACAACTCATTCCCGCTCACTGGGATTCTGATTCCAGAATTCAAAGTTGTGATGTTGTAGATGAATCAAGGTACTGTATTCAATCTCTCGTGCTACTTCGTCAGAAAATAAGCTGTACTGGAAAATTGTTGAGTTGTCACTTCAAAGCAATCTGTTGTGGTATTCTCTTCGAGTTTTGCTGCCTTCCACTGCTCCTGTTAAGCTAGGAAAAGTATTGTGAGCATTCAAAATCAAGTCCTACATGACTACCTCTTATCCTGTGACTGTGACCCAATTCTAGTGGAGAAGGATAAACTGTCCCCATTGCCAGAAAAGGTGGGAACCAGAGGACACTAATTTAAGGGAACGTGGGAGGACACATTGAGACATTTAACAGATAATGTCTTCAATTAATGGAGATTTCAGGTTACTATTACTCATTCATTTTCAAAAATATACCAAAATTGAAACGTTACTTTGTCAAAAAGTCCCTTTATGGCACTTGTAGTAGATTCTGGGGTCATGGTTTCATTCTCCTGAGTATGTGCTTTATCTGGGCCTGTCCTCCCTCATGTTGCACTAGCAGCTCTTACAGACGTGTACTTAATGCTTATGATATGTATGCCAGCTTAAATTTTCCATTCACGAATCACCATGTTGTGCTTGTTGACCTACTTTGGCTACTGTTCAACAACATTTCAAATTTAACATTCTAATTTTTGTGTTGTTTCAATGGCAGCAACAGCTTGTATTTACGTGGTTTTTAAAGTAGTAAAATGTGCAAAGCAGTTGACAGGGGTGTTGGCAAACACATTAGGGTAGGTGACCAACATCTTGGTCAAACAGACTGATATTGAGCATCTTAAACAAGCTGGAAAGGAAATTCCAGAGCAAAGGGCCTGAAGCCAGAGTCATCTATGATGGAACGATTACAATCAGGGATGTTCAAGGGGCCTGAATTACAACAGAACATTATAGGAGGGCTAGAGGAGATCACGGGATTTGGGAAGGGTTGTGGGCATGGAGGGATAACAGTTTTGATATTGAGTGTTGCTTAACTGGGAACCACAATAGCCCAGTGGGGCATAAGGTTAGAGTGGGTAAACAGGAATTAATGCAAGCTTAGATGAGGGCAGTAGAGTTTTAGTTAAATCTGTGATTTCTGGAAGATGTCAAATGGTAGGCTAGCCAGAAGTGAATTGGAATAATCAAATCTAAAAGGAACAAAGGTAGACTTGATGGTTTCCAAATTGCAGCAGGTGGACTGAGGCCAGAATCACAGAATTGTTATGGTGCCATTCAATCCATTGCATCAATGTTGGCTAGGATGGAGATGAGATGTGTAACCAGATTGCATACTTTGCGTTACGTTATACTTTTCTTATTTGAATTTATTTTTTGTGTGTTTTTGTGTGTTGCAGGTGGCGAGGCTGATGGAGATGGGCTTTTCTAGAGTAGATGCTATGGAAGCTCTGAGAGCTACCAATAATGACCTTAATATGGCCACCAACTTCCTGCTTCAGCATTGACAACAGCAGGCCATTTACAAGGACTATGCACATCTGACTTCAGCATTCTACAAGCACGTATTGAGATTGCACTGTGTAGCGCAGAAGTCAGAAATGTGTGGGAGGAGAAGGGATATACCTGATTTAAAATTGTAAGAGCTGATTATATTTTGGCATCAAGTCTATGTAAGAATCACAAAAGGTAATCAATTAAGGGAACAGACCTAAGAGAGTCATAATTTTAATAAATAAGGTATTCAAGTTCTCAAAGGTGCGGTTCAGTGGTTTTTCTAAAAGCAAGTTAATCTGTTCGTGTATCAAATGGAATTCAAATTGTTCAATAAACATGTTTGTTTAGTACAGCTTGTTGCTTCTACCTTGGCTCAGTAATTAAAACAACTAAATATACAGCATCTCTGTCTCATCCATATTAAATATTTTCATTTACATTTTCAAACCTTTGCTCTTTCCCCACGTTACAGGTTATTCTATCCTCATTAGTTTGGTGAACTTGTAGTGCACTTGTAGTATTCCTGCCTCTGAGCCAGAAACTCCAGGTTAAAGTCCCACTCCAGGACTTGACAGTTAAGAAAGGTATGTTCAAAATGAGACCAGGTTGAGCATCAACTTGTAAATCTTTCCAAGATTCCTAGTCATTGAGGTGATGGAATAAAATTGAAGTATCTACCATCTCAATCTGTAGCTCTAGCGACAACATGGGTACAAAAGTGTATGCTGTCACTGAAGTGTGGACTCCTTTCGAGGAGGGGTGGGTGTTGGTTGATCAAATTGGTGCAAACAGAAATTGGATTCAAACCATGTTCTAGCTGAGGTGGATTTGGCACTTCCTGCTTTACCCTAGTCATGGTGGCAGTCATGGTGATATGGGACAGAGAATTCAAGAAGAAGATGATTCCCCCAGGACCAGGACTCAACAGAAAGGAAAACAAGCTGTCAATGTTGCTTTCTGCAAAAGCTGCTGGTGAGAACCATCACTAACACCATACAGTGATGGACCGGGTACTGTTTGTGTGAGAGGGTCTCCCAGAATGAAGATCACATTGGCTCATGGCAAGAACCTGTGTGTTTGGAGTCTTTTATAGTTCTGACTGATTAAGAAACTCTCCTAATGTTACCACCTTCTAAAGGCATAGAGGAAGAATTTACTGAATGATAATCAACCTGTTTGGCTGTGTAATGACACACCTTCCCAGGCCATCAAATCATGAGAATCCCCTCACTACTTTTCCCTCCCGCCCCCTGTCATCAGCTTATATACCACCTCTTCCTGGTTGTGAAAAAGGGTCATTGGACTCAAAACATTAACTCCGCTTTCTCTCCACAGATACTGCCAGACCTGCTGAGTTTCTCAGCAATTTGTGTTTTATTTCAAATCTGAGGAAAAACATGAGACTAGAGGTTCTGGTTCAGATATAGGAATAGTGCCCCTGGTGTTCTTTAGTGCTACATGTACAGCATTTGTTTTTAAGAGCACTTAAAGCTAGACAAAATAAAACCATGAATCCCATTCTGAAGCTATGGCTATTTTAGATGTTTTGCATGAGTGTGTATTGTATTTTTCCACTGATTGCATTCTTATCAAGCATATGTGCTATTAGGTTCAATAGAAATATGTTTAATTGCTAAAAAATGGGTACTTTTTTCTACTCAACATGAATTATCAACTGATAGACTTTTAACCAGAAATAGCACTAATAAGACAACTTTGGATTTAACCTATCACAGAGTTTCTTCTGTGTTTGAATCTCAAATAATAGATTAATACAGTTGCTAGTGTAAATAGATGAAACTGTGATCAAAGATGAGTGATTAAACCGAAAGTGTTTCAATTACTATTGCTGATTACTTTTGAGTTCTGAAATAATTGCACAGAGGCTGTTATCATATCACCATCTCACTCTTTATTTACACATGCGCAGTACCTGAGCTCTAACCAGGCAGCTCAGAGCCAGTCCCTAGAATGAGGAGACTGAATCGCCTGTTTATATCTGTCAGCCAGGGCTCCCTCATTGGCCCAGGTTAACACCCCTAACCAAGGGTCTCGTTGTCAATGAGACCCACCAGGCCCTCATTCCAATTGTTACAACTTCAAACTAAAACAAGGCCCTAGAGTCCTTCCAGAACCAACACTTAATCTAGTATGAGTCAGAGAATAGGGTTTGCAAACTTTCTGGAGCTTTAATAGACGTTTGATTATGCTGTAAGTTTACAACAAGCAATGTAAACATTGAAAGGCATTAGCTTACTTTTGCATTATAATAATCAAACATTGATTTTAGCTTCAAAGATCCCCAGAATTTGAAAACTTTTAGGCAGTTTTTGAGGAGATTCGACTGGGGTCAGAGCGAGTATAGTTTTCTCCTAGAAAGGAATGCAGGAAGTTCAAGGAAGACAACAAGGTGCAGGGCTGGATGAACACAGCAGGCCAAGCAGCATCATAGGAGCAGAGAGGCTGACGTTTCGGGCCTAGATCCATTTCAACTCCCCCTCCCATTCCTCAGACAACATGTCCATCCTGGGCCTCCTGCAGTGCCACAACGATGCCACCCGAAGGTTGCAGGAACAGCAACTCATATTCCGCTTGGGAACCCTGCAGCCCAATGGTATCAATGTGGATTTCACAAGTTTCAAAATCTCCCCTCCCCCTACCGCATCCCAAAACCAGTCCAGCTCGTCCCTGCCTCCCTAACCTGTTCTTCCTCCTCCCGCCTCAAGCCGCACCTCCATCTCCTACCAACTAACCTCATCCCGCCCCCTTGACCTGAAAAAAGCTTTTCTGATGAAGGATCTAGGCCCGAAACGTCAGCCTCTCTGCTCCTATGATGCTGCTTGGCCTGCTGTGTTCATCCAGCCCTGCACCTTGTTGTCTCGGATTCACCAGCATCTGCAGTTCCTACTATCTCAGTTCAGGGACGACAGTTTCCTTTGCGTAAAGGTTTAACTTGGGACACTCAGACCAAGAATGTTTGGTTGGAAATTTCCAGATTATTAAGACTGAGAAAATCTAAACTAGTTTTGTGAGTATTCATGAAAAAGACTTGACAGTTCATAGGACAAAGCTGAGGAGAATCAGAGGATATAGAAAGATTTCTACCACTGTAAAGGGATGGTGTTGGGGAAATAGATGAAACTTTGTTTTGCTGTGTTTTAAGATCTTGCAAATAGTGTTTGATATTTAGATAGCTTGATTTTTCTCCTTTTGTGTAATATACTTCTATTTTATTATTCAAGAAGATCTGAATCTTGTGTGCCTGTGTTTCAGTGAATGATTACCTTAACCAAAACAAAAGATCTAGACTTCATTCTAGCATTAGACTTGTCAGGTAGTAACATCAGCTCTGATCATAACACTATTTCGATCAGATCAAAGTTTGCAAACTTGCTTATTAGAGTTACTTCCTGGGTTATGATAACCAGAAAAAAGCAGCTGAAATCTCTCTGTGAAAGATTGTGTTATTATGCTGATTGTGAGGGATAAAAAAGTAATTACTTTAGAAACAATGCAATGCTGAAGGTTATATTTTCTGGACTTTAGAAGCAAGAGAGGTGATCTCAATGAAATGTATAGAATTTGGGGAGGGCTTAACAGGACCATCACTAAAAGGCTTTTTTCCCTCCTCAGCTGGTGAGTCTAGAACATGGATCAAAGTCAGTCCCAGGTTAAGACGTCAGCCATTTAGAAATGAGATGAGAAATTTCTTTGTTCAGCATGTGATGAATCTTTGGAATTATTTTCCAGAGGAAACTCAGTTTTTGTGTAAATTCAATACAGCGATTGATCAATTTTTGAGCTTTAAGGAAATCGAGGGATGTTGTGGTCGCGCCAGAAAATACATTGAAATAAAAGTTGTGCTATGCTTTTTTTCATTGGTGGAGCAGCCTTGAGGGGCCATATGGAAATATCTGCTGATCCAGCAATAGAAGACTGCATTGGGGTTCCTCCGTGAAGAGCCTTAGTCTTATGTAGAGTGACAAAAACAGAAATTGCTAGAAAATCTCAGCAGGTCTGCCAACATCTGCAGAGAGAAATCAGAACTAATGTTTAGGATCTAATGACCCTTCCTCAGAATTGATGGTAACTATGAAAATGTTGGTTTATATGCAGAAGATAGGGTGGGGTGCAGGGGGAGGGGGATCCCTGCACCCTTCCAGACTCAATATCGAGTTCATTAATTTTAGGGCTTGTGCTCTCCTCTGTCTTTACCCCATTTCCCACAAAACAGGCCTTGTTACCACATAGTCCACTATTACACATCACCTACTGTTAGCCATTAACAGTCCACATTAATGGCTGTTCATCCTCCTAGCCAAAACGTTATCCACTGCTTTGTCTGTCCAAATGCTCCTCTCTGTTTTGGGCTCTATCCCCACCTATTGTTTATTCCTTATCCCCTCCCCCACTTCATCTTCTGCATATAAACTAACATTTTCCTACCTAGCATCAGTTCTGAGGAAGGGTCACTCGACCTGAAACATTAACTCTGATTTCTCTTCACAGATGCTGCCAGACCCGCTGAGCTTTTCCAGCAATTTCTATTTTTGTCTCTGATTTACAGCAACTGCAGTTCTTCTGGTTTTTACTTATGTAGAGTGATATGGGCTTGCCATCCCGTGCACATTAGATTTGACAAAGTGGAAGTGTTGTGCCGAATTGACACAGGTGCTGAGGCGTCAACTGTTACCCACCAGTTTTTCCAAGAGCATCGTGCTGAGGGGTGTGATCTGTTTGATGTCTTTTTCTTCGTGCAAGTCTTTATTTTACGGAGGTGGAACATTCTTAATCAAGGTTACATCAGGTGCTCCTTATCTGTCCTCAATTACACTTTTCATGACATCGAGCTTTGGTAATTTGTGACCTGATAGATACTCAAATGGAAGGAATGAATTTGAGAATGCCCATGGTATTAGGGTGGAATATGTTAAAAGATGTCTGTTTATCCCTGGAAGACATGAATAGTGACCAATCTGAGCAGCACATTACAAGGTTTGCATATGGAGTTCAGGGGTATTTGACCTTCCTCCTTGCACTCAATATCTATTAGCTTGTACAGATTTAGAACTGTTGAAGTAGCAGACAATTTGGCTGTTCTTTTACCCACCCACAGCATCATTGTCTCTGAAGGTTTGTGCCAACCGTCTCTAGCTGGTAAACATAGTCTTTGACAAACATCACATGTCACATGTAGCTTGAGCTCCTGCTTGGTATAATGCTGGAAGTCACCCTCATCACTGTGGGAGTAAAGGCTAGGACACCCATGCAGATGGCCAATTTCACCAATAAAAGGTGTTTACCTTCAACTGAGTTTGCACATTGCTATTTTAATACTTGCACTGCCGTACAGGCTGAGTTAACTGGAGGAGATATCTTGAACCTCATTTTAACGATGGTGAGTAGAAGGATACCCAGAGGAGGCAGCTTGTTTCTCCTCTCTGCAAGTGTGGGACAACTTGCAGTAAAGGTGATGATGACATTGGGTATTGTGATCTGGTGAGTGAAAAGAACGTGACTAAAGATGACATTTGGTAAAGATTCCTTACCACCGGACCCCTCACCATCTCTGGGAGGAAGTTCAGGACTTCTTGCAGAAGTCTTTGCAGTGAAATGTCATTCTAGAGTCATAATCCTTGTGAGGAAGAAAGACAGAAACCTGAGATCTGTGTCAATTACCAGGCACCGAACACAGAGATTCATAATGATGCTTACTGTATATCTAAGTTTGAGGAAGCATTAGAAATTCTCAAAGGTGCAAAGTATTTCTGTAGTCTCAATTTAGCCCCCAGTCATAACGAGGTGCCCATTACTGACCAAAACGTTGAAAAACTGGCATTCCAAACTGTTACCACAGAACTTTAAGAATACATAAGAATGTTACTTTCACGATGGATAAAGCTTTTGGACTCTTAATTTTCAGTTCCTCCTTTCGTATCTGGAATGTACACTTCAGCTTGGTATTTGAGGAAGCCCTTAAATGACTAGACAGAATTTCAGCCCATTTGCACTTTAAGTTGAAAGTAAGTCAGAGAAGTGCTAACAACGCGAAAGTACGGTACCTTGAGTACTTTTGTGGAGGGCAAACATTACTCCTGATGTGAGAAAATCTGAGCTGCACAGGAATGGCCTCAATCTCAGATGGAAAGAGAACTGTATGGATTCATGGTGCAGCAAGTTACTTTAGGAGGTTTGTGCCATGCTATGCAAAGTTGGTTGCCCTGCTACATAATTTACAGAGGAATCCAGGGAATGCTGAAGGAGCCAATGGGATAGGATGCACATGACATTCACAGAACATTACAAGGAGTTGGACCCCAGTATGCAATGGCTCCTTTTGCATTCTTAAGCAGAAACTTGTTTTATTACCTGTTCCTGGCCACCTAGCTATCTATCTTCCCTTCTTACTGGAAATGGAAACCACTTTCCCAAGTCTGTGGTGGTACTTTTACAGGTTCAAGCACAGAAAAGACTAATTATCACTTGTGCCACTCAGTCTCTCAAGCTGAATGAAAGGAATATGCAAAATAGCTGCAGCATGAAGTTCAAATTGCTAGTTTTGATGTGGGCTCTTTCCCAGAAGTTCAAGGACATTCTGGTCAGTGTAGTTTGAAGTGTTTACCAGCAACATTCTCGTCAGCTACTTGCAAACTTCACCAACTTGGGAGCAACAGAGATTCAACGAGCTGCTGAGCTCACACAGTTTCAATTCTAGATCTGAAATAGGTCAGACAAAAGTAATGCAAATGCTAATTCCCATGACTGCCAGAGGAAATGGTAGAGATGGGTGCAATTACAACATTTAAAAGACATTTGGACAGGGACATGGATAGTAAATGGTCACAGGGATATGAGCCAAATGCAGGCAAATGGGACTAGTTCAGTTTAGAAAACCTGTTTGGCATAGGCAAGTTGGGCTGCAGGACCTGTTTCCATCCTGTATGACTCTGTGATCCTATTAGAAGTCTGACCAGGAGAGAGAAGACAGTTGTATGATCCCGTGGCTGACTCTATTCATGCCACAAGTCATAGGCATAATTTTGATCATTTATTTTCATCATGATTGTAACACATCTGAGGGAGTCTAAACTGGTCCAAAAAAGTGTTGAGGTGCTGGAACAGGATCAGGGGCAGGATGAAGTTCTCTATTGGCAGGTTCATGACAAGGAGAGAAAGAAGGGTGAAGCAACTCACCCTCCCTCACAGCCTCTAGCATCAAGTGGTAAGTGCAGTTCATGATCAAGTGGGACACTAAGTGACAGAAATGACAACTAGGCTGATCAGGGAGTGGTGTTACAGGCCCAGGATAGCTCCTGCTGTTTGTGCAGACTGTCAAAATTGAGAGAGATGTACTTTGGTAAAAGCAGGGAAGCAGCTTCAATGAGAACCCTGGTCGCAAAGAGGCCTAGAGAGATACTTGCAATGGGTTTTACAGTCCTTGACCCGAGTAGTAACAGGTCTGAACATGTTCTTGGAATCATGGACATGTTCACACATGCCACCTCCGCCCGCCCGCCCCCCCTCCCCCCCGTCTATCTCCAGATGGCCTCAATTATAACCAGGGTGTTCGTATATGATTGGTTTGTCAATTTCAGTGTCCCATGTTGAATTCACAGTGACCAGGGGTGCATCTTTGAGACTAGGATCCTAAATAAGATCTTAACGGAGAAGATCTTTGCAAGGTCTCTGGTTTCGCCAAGAGCCACAACAGCCCCATCATCTGGAGGATAATGGATGGGATGAAGATTCAACCATATTGTGCATGACTGCTTGAGGTTCTTGATACTTGAGTGTAAACAAAAGTTGCATAAATTGGTCCACGCTTGTATCAGCACCTCAGATTCTTCCACCAGCTATTCCCCACACAATCTATTCTTTGGACAAGATCTAGTGCTTCCCATGGACCGTCTCCTAGGACTTACCACACCTGCTGATGGGATGGCCAGGTGAATGAATGGATAGCCAAGCATCCCACTAGGCCAAACCAGGTGTTCATGATGACATCCAAGCAGATGAAGAGGGAAGCATTGGGAAGAACAATGCTGCACAATTGCAGGGCTGACAGGACTGACCCGCCAATCAGGATAAGAACAGGAGTATCAGAGGTCAGAAACAGATACAGGGTTCCTAGGAATAGCTGGATGGCAGCCTTGAAAAGTTGTTCACAAAGAGGAACTGCTTAAAATGATGTGGAGGCAAAGAGCTCACTCATTGATGTTGTGGAACCACCAAGTGTCAATGGATGATGGTTCGAGTGGAGGCAGGTAGTGATCTGAAACCCTGGAGTGACCTTTGTTTTCTGAATCCAGGGAGTGCATCCAGCGTGGAGAGGCCTACATCTGCCCTAGGAAATGGTACAAAGAGGTGGCAACTGAAACAAGTTCTTCCAATCATAAAACTCCTGGAATCCTCACCTCTTCGACCCCAGTGTGGGTGATCCCATGGGAAGCACCAGTACAGAGAGGAGGTCGCGAAGGTCTTCTTGAGAAAATGCTGAAGGCCACCCCCTACCCTTACCTTGTGCAAGAAGAGAATGCAATGGACCTGAACATACTAGCCACCATGTCTCAAATGGACCTGATTGTGCACACAACCACTTCACCAGACAGTCACAGTGTGCTATGTGTAATTGTCAGGATGACAAGTCTTAAGCAGGGAAGTGCGTTGAGTGGCCTCCAGCAGAAGCTGATGATGGTGGAAGAGGGCACTGAGAAGGACAGTTAGGTGGTCCTTGTGGATCCTCCCTGGAGAAAGAGGTGCTTTTGTCAGACTGCATTCAGAGTGAGAGGCCTCATAATTGAGAAAGGGAGAGAGAGAATCCAGTGTAAATACCCTGTTTTCCTAGTTTAGCGTTAATTTATCTGAATGTTTTTCAAGAAAACGGAATATAGAATACCTGCTTCATAATCTTCAAGCCATCAGTGTACTTAAATCTTGTGTTACAATTTATTTTTAGATTTTTTTTTCTTTGATAAACTATTCTCTGCCAAGTCAATCACCGGGTACATGGCACACCCATATTTCTTATGTTGACTGCTTTCAAATAGCTAATACTTGTATATAGTTTCTCTTCAATCCGAGTCCCATCCCATGATAACACCCTCCTCCCTTAGCAGTACTTTCTAAGGCCTGAGTTCTACTGCCCTCAAAGACAAGGACTACAGACAAATGTTAGCATCACCACCTGCAAGTTTCCCTTTGAAGCCACACGCCATCCTGCTTTGGAACAACGTTGCTGTCCCTTCACTGTAGTTGGGTGAAAATCCTGGAGCTCCCTTTCTAATAGCATTGTGTGTGTGCCCACACCAAATGGACTGGTGCAATTGAGGAAGTGACTCATCCCATTATCTCCTCAAGGGCAATTAAGGAAGGGGCAGAAAATGCTGAACTTGCTAGTGATACTCTCATATATTCCATGATCAAATTAAAGAAAGTGGTGTATTTTGTTTCGTTGGTTGGAAGACAAATCAGGTTCATGGTGCATGATGGGATTTCATCAAGATAATTGAAGCTTGAAGATATGCAAACTGTGTCTGTAAGTCAATGATGTTTGCAAGCACTTTTCCTTTGTTCTGTCTTGTAGCTTTTATCTGGCAAGGCAGACTCTTCAGATGTTATCAGAGGGCAGAGATAACAATCCAAAGTAGGTGTGTTGTTTCCGTATTTTAGACATTTTCTAGCATAAAAATGTTATGCCATTGTTATAAAACTCAGTATGATCCGTCCTTATTCCCATATGTTTCCACTAGAATTTTAACTCATTCCTTCATGGCTGAACTTTTATTACTCACCTTCTATAGACCTGACCTCCTCCAAAACTCTGCTGTCTAAATCCTAACTCTCACCAGGTCGCACTCATCTATCACCACTGTGTTCATTGACCTACATTTGCTCCAATACTATGGCGAGGCCTCAGTTTTAAAATTTTCATCTTTGTTTTCAAATCTCTCCAGACTCTAAACCATCACCACCTTTCCCCACCAAGCCTAGCTGCCTCCACCCAACTCCCAATGCCAAATCTCCATCGTATCCTCCAGGTCTGGACTCCTTCACATCACAGGTTCACATCACTCCACTGCAGGCAGGGATGGAAATGTGCCATGGTCTATATTTTACAGTTCCTTCTCTGAGATTCTGTCTCTCTTGCCTCCTTTTAAGATGCTCTTTAAAACCCACCTGTTTGTTCACCTGTCCTAGCATCTCCTGATGTGGATCTGTGTCAAATTTTGTTTTATGATATGTCTGTGTTAATATACTATATTCGAGTCACAACATAAATACACATTATTGAATTATACAGAGAAGTCCCTTGATCCATTCAGTTGGAAAAACCATTTGCTTCTCACAGTCATACTTGTACTAGTCTCATTCATTTCAGTGATTGTTTTGGTATTTAAATAGGCAAATTTTAATGCTGATTGGTTGACATTTACACAACATGGAATATGATTAAACTCAGCACATCTCGACCACATGTGCAAACTAACGAATTTTACTGGTATAAATGTAGAATGTCCTACCGATGATTAAATTCTCAATGCTATGAAATATACACATTATACTAAACCTGCAGTCCTCGGTGTAGTTGTTGTTTTGCCTTTTTTTTGCAGTGCTGTGAAATGATTCTAGGTCAGTGCAAAGATGCCAGGATAAATTGATTTCACTGTTAAATACTTAAGTCCACCTATATTAGACCCTTCCCAAACAATCGCCTTGATTCACTTCAGCTTCACTTAGAGTGAAATGTCATTTTGAACTGCTCGAGTAATATACTTTTGCAACTTAGATACTTGATAAACCTGGTAATAATTGATATTATGCAGAATATTGTATTTGCATACAAACTCTTGCAGGCTTGCCTCATGTAAATGTCATCATTGTTCAGAAATCTGAAACATTTGCTGGGAATTTGGTTTTACAAATTTAATTTTTTGGGTTTAGTGTAGGAGTAGGAATCTGCCATCGACATTTCTTGAGTCTGTTTTAACATTCCACTGGATTGTTGCTGGCTCATAGGTGCACTCTCTGCTGTTGCCTTTATTTCATATCCCTTGATATCCTTAGTCAATAGCTATCATTACCTACTCTGAGATATCTGTCCTCATCACCATCCAGGTAGAAAAATCACACTGTGTCATGGATTCTACATAACACACGTGACATCCTGAAGAAATATACAGTGGCTGAATTTCACTTAGGTATTTCAGGGAATGATGTGCTCATCCCTGCACTGTTTGAATCTGTGCTACAAATGTAGACAGATAAGAAAGAATGTGCATTTATGTAGTGTCTTTCAGGATGCCCCAAGCACTTACTAGCCAATGAAGTACTTTTTGAAGTGTAATTATTGTTATATTATTGTAAGACATAAAACAACCTGAGTACAGCAAGTTCCCACAAACAATGACCAGTCCGTCTGTTCTTTTAGTGAGTATTGGCTGAGAGATAAATATTGTCCAGGGGACCAGGATAACAGACCTGCTTTTCTTCAATAGTGCTATGGGATCCATAACATCCATCTGAAGTGAGTTCGGTTTAATTTTTCATCTGGAAGACAGTATCTCAGAGAGCGCAGCACTCCCTCAGTACTGAACTACAGAGTCACTAGATGTTGGGTTTGTCTTTGGAGTGGGACTGAACCCATAACTTTCAGGCTTGCAGACCTGAAATCAATATGATATCATATATATGCTGAAAGCATGCAAATAACTGCAAATTACTTCTGTTCAATCTTCATCTCAAAGCTTCCTATTGGTTTTTTTCTTCTGTAATAAACCCTGTCTTGAGGATGATGACTTTAGATGCGGTATAGTTTGCATAGGCAGAAGGAATTGCACAGTGTATCACTGTACTTTGCTTTCAATATACAAACATTTTCTGGTAAGTGTTTGGAGGCTATTTAACCTAGTAACACTTCAAAGCCCAACTTTCATATAATGCAAATTAAAACTGAAATGGAGCAGAGGAATGGGACTAACTGGCTTACTCTGCAGAGAGCCACCATAAACCTGATGGGCTGATTGTCTTCCACCTTTGCCCTGTTGACTCTATGAACCAATGCACACTTTCAACAGATGCTCCTGGAATTGAAACTGACCCTCTTTCACATCAGTGCTGCTGACTTCACTGAGAGGTGTCTCTCCCAGTTTCTTGTTACTACATTTAACAAGCTTTTATATTATAGGATGTGAATGGTCATTCACCACTACTAATTGTCTAAATCCCTCAGCCATTTGTGGTGATGAAGCAATTCCCTGTGAGTTGTGAATGACCAGAATATCCTGCATGGTTTGCTCTGTTCCGCCATTGGCTTCATGACAATGGCAACTCATGCTCAACCTTTTGTGACTCGAAACAAAATGTTGAATTTGTACATTAATTACCCATTTAATTTGTACATTAATTACCCATTTAATTTATGCAGAAAGTGAAATCCCCTAATTAACAGTGTAAAGACTAATTTAACCATAAGGTTAATAATAGCCAATCAACCTCTCTGGCCCAGAAAGAAATCTGATAATCCTCCCAAGTTGTAAATTGTCTTTGGAGGTTTTACAAAAGTAGCAAAAATACCCATTCTGCTATCTGACTCTTTTCTACCTGTCTCTCCTCATACAAGCTTTCATTTCTTCTCTTTTTGTCCTGATTTGGATCTAATTCACCAGATTTCCTTTTCCACTGAGCCACTGTTTCTTTCTCAAATTTTAATTCTCATTGGTTGAGGAGATAGAGTGTTGGTCTTTTTAGTCACTGAGGTCCCAGATGCTCCATTGCTTTCACTGCACCCTTATAGATTCACACTCGCGGTGAGCTTCAGTTTAAAAAAAATGTTAGAAAGTAGTTGTAACACAAACTTTATGCTGGTATGACGGCAGTGAAGTAGTGCTTCTAAACCTGGGGCTCGTATGCTCTATCTGCTTTTCTTTTCTTGTTTATCTCTTTCCCCCCCCGCCGCCTTCCAGTCTTCTCTCATTTTTTTCCCCCTCTTTTATTTTACTTTATTTCCCTTTGGTGAAGAGCTCAGTCATAGCGACAACATCGACAGGGCCCAGCAGTGCAGACCCATTGCAGCAATACTGGAGGCAAGTTTTCTGCAATGTCAAGGTGGACTTAGCGCTGACTCATGGCTGCTGCTGGGGGAAATGAGTTTGGGTTCCTGATGGCATCTGTGTCCAGCACAGATTCATGGTGGCAGCAGCAGAGGTGAGTTTGGGGGTCCAGTACAAGATCTGATGGCATCAACAACGGCTGCATCAGCAAGGTGGGCCCAAAGCAGACTCGTGGCAGCAGCGAGTTTGGGCTGGTGCATTGGTGATTGCTGGACCTTGCCAATGCAGGTGCCACCAAGGACTTATAGCATGGGTCAGTGGAGACAAGATGGCACTGAAGAGTGGCAACTTTTGTTCCAGCAACACGGTGAAGGACTGAAGTTAGACACTATTTCTTCAGTTTCCTGCCTTTATATTCTGTTTTAACATGGCGCCAGAGAGTGGAGACACTATACAACATTTTTATAGCAAGATATAGGTGACAATACATAAATCAAATCAAATATAGATTCCCCCACTAGAGCAAGCTCTGGACCATTATATTTCAAAATTATGTTTTTGTAGATTATCTGCAGTGCAATTACATTTCTTAAACAGTCAGGATAGTTTAAACATTTGATTAGTTAAGAAGGTACAGCAAAAATACATGAATTCAATTGCAACAAATATTTTATGTGAACATATTTAAGTGAAATTAATTTAACAAGCTGATTAAATGATTTGAATTTAACAATCCAAGACAGCTGAATGTTATTTTGTATGTATTTAAATGCTATGGAGTGTTTACTGGGACCACAGACACAAAGGAAATGGAGCTGTATCATTGATAGAAGACAAGTAAACAACAGTCAATTAATGTCACATTTTATCTCTCTCTCAACTGTCTCTTCATCTACCTTTCTTGTTCTACTTTTCTCCACATACATGATGTTTCAAGTCAGCAGTCCAGCAAGTCTTCAGAAAATATTACTAACTCAAACAAAAACAGAAGTTGCTGGAAAAGCACAGCAGGTCTGGCAGCATGTGAAGAGAAAGCAGAGTTAACATTTCGGGTCCGGTGAGCCTTCCTCAGAGTGTCTCTTCACAGATGGCACCAGACCTGCTGAACTTTTCCAGCAACTTCTGTTTTTGTTTCTGACTTACAGCATCCTCAGTTCATTCAGTTTTTACTGAGGCAGATTATGGCTATGGGAGGTGAGCCTGTTTAAAGACATTACTGTTCACCTAGTCTTCCAGAAAATAATTTCTTTCATTTCTGGAAAATGGGCAACATCTGAAATCTTCACAATGTTTCTTGAACTGCTGAGTATTTCCAGCATTCTCTGCAGTTACTATTCACCCAATTAGAAATTTCAGTCCATCCTCCAAATTACAGGGAAATAAAAATGCTTCACATGACCTTTATAGTGGAATAAAAGTGGTAAGCTCATGCATCTCTTCAGCCAGGTGCGAGTTTGAATCTCACTGCAAAGGCCGAGCCTGTAATGCAGGCTGACACTCAGTTTGACTGGAGAAACTACTACACTGTTGGAGGTGCTGCCTTTCAGATGAGATGTGAAATCTAGGCCCTTCTGCCCCCACAGGTGGCCATTTCAGATTCCACAACTGCTATTTTGAAGCAGAGGATGCAACATTTCTGCAGACTCCTGGGCAATCTTTGTCCAACAGCCAAAACTGCAATGGGTATTGTCTGGCTCATTGTAACACTGATGTTGTGGCAGAGAGTGATGGGTGTAGATTTGGCTGCTGTTTTTCTTTACCTGTCCACACTTCAAAAGTTGCTCTTTGGCTATGCAGCACTCTGGGGTGTCCTGAGGTTAGAAATGCTGCTTCACAAATGCAAATTCTTTTTCTTTTCTTCTCACAACAGATCTATGCCTTATCAGTCTGTAGTTCCCTCAGGGAGGGGAGGGAGAAGCTGAGGAATTAGAGAAGCACTGGAAAATCATGAAGGAAATGTGTTTGAAGGTTAATGGAGCTCTTAAACTACTTCTGCATTGTTCAATTCTTCATGTTGCTACCCTCCTACAATGTCAGCTCCTGATTTTCAGTGTTTGCTCAATAGCAAGCATGGCAGGATCCCCAGTTCTGGAATTCCCTTCCTATAACTTTCATGGCACTCCCTCATCCCTCAAGATTCTCCTTGAAACCTACATAATTAATTTTCCCACACATCTCCTTACATGGCTCAATGTCAAGTTTTGTTTGTAACCTCTCCTGTTAAGAGTCTTGGGCCATTTTAGCAGCTTTCAAAATAAAATAGTTGAGCTATTAACAGAACAACAGTCTATAAACATAGAAATAGACATGAAACCTACATAACTAACTTCCTTTCCAGGAAACTGGCTTCTATAAAGTCCAAAGCCTAACAGGTGTGCTGTAGCACAGTGGTAATGCTGTTGGCCAATTAAGCCATCAGCTCAAGCAAATGTTCTCCAGTTGATGGAATTAACTGCAGTTAGTAAATCTGCAATATAAAGCTAGTGCTTGACCACAAGTGTTATTGATTGCTCTTAAAAAAGCAACATAATCTGGCTTAATGGCTACATTTCACAAGGGGGACTACATGTGACTCCACACTGCCCTCTGAAATGGTCTAGTAAGCCACTCAGTTTAAGCACAGTTACACATGGGCAATGAATGCTGGCCTTGCCAATAAAGTTCACATCCCTTCAAAGAATCAAAAACAAACCATACAGTTTTCCCCTCCCAAGAGTTATTAATTAATTCCCAAGTGAATTAATTGGTGGTGTTTGCCCTGGAAAGATACTCGTCCCCTTGCCATCTCAGCAAGTTCATGCTGGGAAAGAAGATCCATTGGCAACTTTCCCAATGAGCCCATAATTAAGGCCTTTAATGATCAATTAACACAAGCCACATTTGGGCCTCAAAGCACTGTAGGCTCCATTAGCTGCCTTCCTGGCAGATTGGAAGCAATTGATTTCCCAAGTGAGAATCCAGGGTGACCTAACAGCTGAGGAAATGTGGGCCTCCATTTGCCCCTATTGGGGGCACATCAGGGGAAGGCAGGGGAAGGAATAGAGGCAAAGGGGTGGTTGCTGAAGGCCACACCTCCACACTTGCCTCCATACCCCCAACCATCCTCACTTCAAAACACCCATTCAGAGAGACCTGAAAGAAAAGGAGATGCCCTTTTGGCAACTGGGTGACCTGTGAGGCATCCAGAATGATCTGTAGAACCCAGATGCCAGCCTGATTGGCTGGCAGGCTTCTGATGAAGCAGGCCTCAATGCCTGTGATTCGCTAAGAAGCTCTCCAGTCCAATATTATTTAAGTTGGTTGAAACTTGACTGGCAAGCTTTCTTGTGTCACGATAGTGGTAAAGTATGGACTATCAATTTTCAACTTCCACCACCTAGTTTTAATACCTTAGAGCTCCGTGGAATAAAATGGTTTCAAACAGGAACAGATGCAGTTCTAAAATGGCTTCAGAAAACACCTGACCACAGATTGAGGCAAGGTCAGGAAATCAGTAAAGTGTAGAATAAATTAAGCTGCCTGAACTGAACTTCCTATTTTACCCGCAGTCATTGAAACTAGTCAATTGAGTCAGGAGTCAAGAAACTTGCATCTCCTGGCTATGCCTTTTTGAAGAGTTGCATAAACTGAACACAAAATTGTTACCTACAACTATTCAACTTGTAAAGTCAATGGAGTCAAGCTCAGGAATACACAAATGAATCATGTTTATTGAATTGGAGAGAACTCAGAAAAGACTTACCAGGACTGGAGGGTTTGCATTATAAGGGTAGGCTGGGACTTTTTTCACTAGAGTATAGGAGGTTGAGGGGTGACCTTAGAGGTTTATACAATCATGAGGAGTATAGATAAGGTGAATGGCAAAAGGTCTTTTCCCTAAGATGGGGGGAAGTTCAAAATTAGACAGCATATTTTTAAGGAGAGAGGAGAAAGATTTTAAAAAAGGGACCCGAGGGGCAACTTTTTCCATAGTGGTTTGCATGTGGAACAATCTGCCAGAGGAAAAGTGGTATATGCAGGTACTGTCACAATATTTAAAAAAACACATTTGGACTGGTACATGAATAGGAAAGGTTTAGAGGGTTTAGTCTCCTGCAGGCAAGTGGGATTAGTTTGGCATAGGCAGGTTGGACCAAAGGGTCTGTTTCCTTGCTGTATGACTATGAGCAGCTGAAAGAGACAGGATGTGTAGCAGCAAGGACTAGATCTCTCTCTCGTTTCTCTTCGCCTCTTGAAAATTAGCACTGTTAATTGGGGAAACATGCCTTCACTGACAAGGATTCTGCAAATTTGCTTAGCTGATGGGATACAATACTTCAACTAAATATGAAGGCTCCAGGTTCAACTATAACAATCCAAGAACTCCTAAGAGTTTGACTTTTTCAAAAAAGTTGTTCTTGATCTTCCTTTTTGTGCTAGTCATTCACTCCTTAAGCTTCATACCCTGTCTGAGTATATTTGATTTATTATTTTCCTTGGGGTAGTTGATAATGAAACAGCTCATTCTTTCATAGAAGGAAAGCTTGCAATTTACTCCTTAATTCTGATCTAGTGACAATATTTCAATTGTGCTAAAAAGTATTAGAAGTATTTGTTGCAGCTGCCTGAGGGGGTTTAAAACAAAGGGAGCCAATTCACTCCTCCTGACCTGGTCATTACTCTCCTGGTGGGACAATGGCAACTGAATATGCTCAACCCTGCACTCAGTCTGGACAATAAAACTTCAGCCAGAGTGTGTGATATCATGTTACCATGAAATGTCTGGATTTATTGGTGTGGCTCCATTGATCTATAAGGTTTAGATTATCTCCTGAGTGGAGGTTTCTATAGCTGCACTATGTTTATGCTGCTACCCAACTGCCACTCAGAAGGATTTTAGTATCTTTTGCTGAGCCTTTTGTCAGTTGAACTGACAATTCACAGCAAGGCCATTCAAGCCATCATGTCCTTATCAGCTCTTTGAAAGAGCTACCCAATTAATCTCAAACCACACTTTCCCCATAGCATTGCAAGGGTTTTATTTCACTTCTATCTCATTCCCTTTGGAAAGTTGTTATTGACTCAGTACATGAAAGGCTCCTCATATGGTTCTTTTGCTAATCATCCCAAATCTGTCATTTGGTTACTGAGACCTCTGCCTGTGGGAGTGATTTCTCCTTATATACTCAAAGTGAAATCTCATTGTTTGACAGTTAAAAACTGAGTACCACTTCACTGGAAACTCCTTTGAATTAGATTATTGCCCTCTGAGTGCCAGCAGATATCTGCTCTATCATTGCATGAACAAGCATCTAGTAAGTGATGCTTCAAATTTCTATTGTTGACAATTGGAAAATCCCTTCCATGATGACTTGCATTGTCTGTTGAAATGTCTACTTATTCTGTGCCAGTGACTTTACCATCAGCAACAATCAGACAACCAGTTTTTGCTGGCAATAATCAAAGACAACAACTAAATTCCCTTCTGTAAAGAGAGCTTTCAAATCTGTAATGAAACTAAAATGGCTATAATGAGTGTCAGGGCTTTGAGTTAATGTCTTATCCCAAAGGCAGCAATCTCAATAGCTCAATATCCTTAGTTGCAACACAAACACCTTGCATTTACATTTAATGTACTAAAATACCTAGGCCATCACAAAACAATTACCAAGTAAATTTTGACACCAAACCATTTTCAAGATGGCAGCTGTGGCACATAGGAAGTGTTCGGACTCTGTGCTCGTACTCTCCTGTTCACCTGGCCGGTCGCATTTTGTTTTTCTTGTTTCTTAATTTCTTTGTGTCAAAGTTCACCTTTTCTGCGGCTGCGGTGAGGGAAGGTGGTTGCAAGGGCCTGCTGCAGTTATGGCAGCCTGGTGTATCCAGATATCCATCCCTCGTGGTCATTAGTGACCGGGGTTTTACTGGAGGCTCCACCATCGATGGGTCTGGCCTGTTCCTCCTGGTCGTGGTGCGGCAGCAGCATCCGGGTCGTTCCTCGTTTCTATGGCAGAAATATGGCGGCTTGAGGCGAGGATTGAAATGGTGACGACTTCAGCAGGTTAGTGGGGCCTCGTTGTAGTGGCGATGCATGTTGGCTTTGATGTGGTGGATCTGGCCTGCAAGTCCTTGCTTTGGCAGCCCTGACTTGCACCTAGCCCCATTCTCCCATCACTTCCACAGCCACTCCAGAAACCCAGGACCTGTGGAGGGAACAAAGGATGAACTTTGTCCTCATTTGTCTCAATGGCTTTTTAAAAAGTATCATTTCTAATTAAAATGGCACTGAATTGTGGCAACTTATATGCATCTCACTGTATTTTCATAAATACAAGTGACAAAAGATTGTTATTCTACACAAGATCTGAAGGCAGGTGGCCAAGCGTTTGGTGAAAGCTGTGATACAGAGGAGGAGAGGGAGGTAACAGACAGATAAGTGTAAGCAGATAATTTCAGAGCTGAAGGCCCAAGCCCCCCAGCGTTTGAGGGGGTTGAGAAAGTGCAAAAGCCCAAAATTAGAGCAGCTCAGGGTTCTCAGAGGGTTGTGGATCAAAGGAGGTTACAGAGATAGGGAGGAGTGAGACCATAAAGAAAATTTAAAAACAAGGATGAGGATTTAAACATTGAGGTACTGGTGCATTAGCTGGGATGTCATGCAAAAATCAATCATGGGTGGAGGGGTAAGTACAGAATCTGTAATAGAGTTCAGTGTTTCTAGTACATTAAACTATTAAATGGAGATTAATTCTGAATTAGAAGCTCTCAGCTTCTGCAAGATACTTATCTATAGCAGCACAATAAGTTACATACAATATATTACATTGCTGACTTGCACCTCACCCTATTCTCCCATCACTCCTGTCTCCACTCATTAGTTCCTGATCTGACAATGGATTGAATTTTAAAATTTGCATCCTTGGTCTTGACTTTATAAAGTCCTTCAGCCCCACAAACCTTCAAGATCTCTATATTCCCTGATTCTTGGGAAAATTTCCATTAGTCCACCATTGGGGGTTATGCCTTCAAGATCCCTCCTTAAGCCTGGCCATATCACTACCCTCTCCTAATCAAGACTGTTACCATCTATTAAGGACTGGTATGGATACTGGAGAACAAATTGAACTAGGTAATTGGGTGATCCTTATCAGGATCATTGGGGGCAGGGGGAAGGTGGGAGAATAGATGATCATTGGTTGGTCAGATAAAAACCAGTTACAAGTGAAAGCACTGCTGGATATGATAAGACAGCAGTAAGTGAAGCATTGGGTGAAAATTGGGTATATATACAGAGAACAAGTTTTTGCTCCTAATTCTGCTCCTGTATCTTATGGCCTTATCAGTTTGAGTAGAGTTGAAATAAAGCTAACTAAAAAGGTATGAGCCTAGACTGTCAAACCCATACCTCACCTAGGTTGTTTAAACATCAAGACACTAAACACCTACTTCTCTAACCCAAGCTTTTGACCAACTGTGCCATTGGCTGAATTAAATTTTATCCAATGTTCCTCTGAAAGGGGAAGACATCCTACTACATCTGAGGTGCTATATAAATACATAGTTACCACTGATTGGTTCTTGAGTGAAATAGATTTGGTCTGTGTACTTTTATACATTATGGTGCTTGGTTTGTTGCATGAAGGAGCTGAGATGTGCCTATGTTTGTTGGTATCATTTTCCTTCCCAGAAGATTGCACATGGACCTCCACCTGTCTGTGGACAATTAGGAGGTCAGCTATAACCCAATACATCATATCTACCACCTGTTCACTTTTCCCTCTCCAATCCCTCCCCATCCAACATCCAGCTTGGTCTAGTGCCTGCTCTAATGTCATAGAATTATACAGCATAAGAGGCCACCATTTGGTGGCTCATGGCTGCAACTGATCTCCAAGCCAGCAGTCTTAGTACCATCCCCCATAACCAAGAATTTTCCATTGCAGATAAATTTCCTAATTCCCTTCAGAATGCCTAAACTAAGTCTCCTCCCTCACTCTCTGGCCACATTCTCTACTTTAACCACTCAGTTGCTTCTGCTTCTTTTGCAGAAGCAGTCATCAAGTCCAAGCTATTACACTTTTGATCCTTTCATTGGTGAAAGCAGCAACAATGTACAAGTTGAAACAAGAGCCATAAAGTGCTTCCTTTTCAATGGAAAGGTATTATTGCCAACCTGTAAAGCTAAACACTGGAATACAAGAAATAAGCTATATAGTACATTTCACCAGGATATCCCAAAATGTTTGAGCCATTGAAGTACTTCCATAGCAACAGCTATAGGAAATATATCAACTCACCAATCTCATTTGGCTGCACCTTCCAAAGCAATGACCACCACCACCACATAGGCCAGGAGTAGTAGATACAATGGAAACACTATCAGATTCCCCTTTAGCATCATGGCTTGGAACTACATTGGCATTTCATTCCTATCTGAAATAACTGCAGCAACCATGCACAGTACATAACTCAAAGCCAGTCCCCTAAACTGAGGGGATGCTAATCCCCTATTTATATTGGTCACAGGGCCTCCTAATTGGCCCATGTTAACAACCCCAATCAAGGAGCTCATAGTCAACAAGATCCACCTGGTTCCAATCATTACACTGTTAAGAGGTCAAAATCCTGGGAATCTTTTTCTAACAGCACTGAGAGTATCCCTACACCCCAAAGAATGGAGTCATTCAGGCAGACTGCTCACCAGCACCTTCTCAAGGAAAATTAGGGATGAGCAACAATTTCCAGTCTAACCAGTGATACCCACATTAGGTGAAAGAACATATAACATTTGCACACAGCAAGACTCCCACAAACAGCAATGTAATACTGGCCAGATCATCTGTTTTAGTAATATTGGTTGAAAGGTAAATATTGGCCAAGACATAATGAAGAATCCCACTATTCTTTTTCTTCTCGAGTTTGAGGTCCACTATCAGAAACATCTCAGTTCTCAAAATCCAGTCACAGTTATTCCACCCCAGTCTTCTCACACATTGACACATTGTCATACTGAATTTGTAAGTTAAGTCATTCCAATGTTTTGTGTAACAGTACGGTTTTGTAACACAACTCTGCATGAGAAAAGATTTGAAAATGTGCAATAATCACTGACCGTTGCCTCAAAGAATTCCTGACTTCATTGAATGTGTATGTGTGTGAATTACTCCATGCATTTTAACACAAAAACATATCTTCCTTGGAAATTAAATCCCTGAAGCTTTCAGACTTGTCAAATTTCACTTTTGAAAAGCAACAGTCACACAGTGTGAAAACTTGTCAACATTTTGTGCATGTGTTTTCACATTCTCTCATTCTCAGATATCTGAGATGCTGAGACAGTGGCTGCCAGAATTGCCAGCAACAGAGATTGGCTAATTCATGTTTTGATGGATGTTTAATTAAAATATAAAACATACACGTATTGGGAGATGTTACTTAGTTTCTTACGACAAGAAACAAGTTGATGAACATTGGTAATTATTGCAAGAGAATAGCAGGGCTGGGGAAATCAGGACTGTATGTTTTGCCACTAAAGTGTGTGTGTGTGCGCTGTCAACCATATGCATTGTGGTGGGATTTCACAGCCATCAAGTTCTCATCTCAGACTTCAAACCACAGATTGCGTCCCAGAGACCGGGCCCTTGCTGCTACACCACAAGATCTCCTTGTAGTTTGTAAATTTGTTGTTCAAAGAGACTGTTTGTATGATGTTTAAACTGACTCTGCTGAGCCTCTGCCACAATTTACTCTTTAAACAGACACTGTTTATCTTTAGCTAAATGTACAGATTCATTTATTACAAACCCTGCTATACCTCCTCTTCAAGCAGAGTTCCGCGGCTGACAACTCAGGCAGGGTCATCTGTCCATCAAGTCTGGGGATGGTGTTTCGGGACCATTTCCAGGTCCTGGTCTTGCTCTGGTGGTCAAGGCATGACCTTTGAGATCTTCCATAGATGGCAAAGTGAGAGGCAACCTAAAGGTCTGCCTTCTAATTAAAGATGCCAGGTGATTGCCCACATGCAGGGCAGATAATAGCCCAGTGGTAATTTTGTTAAACTGGTAAACCATAGACTCAGGCTAATGCACTGGACACAGGGTTTCAGATTGTACCACGGCAGATGGTGAAATGTAAATGAAATGAATAGGTATGGAGTATAAAACTAAGCACATGTCATGTCCTGAGAGCATGAAGGGAAACCCTAAATAAGATTGTCTGCTTTCAACCTGCTCTAGATAATGGAAAACATCAAGACCATTTTGCTAAATGATTGCTTATACTTTTACAGTTACCACATCACCTCGCTGTAAAAATACACTGTTGGCTAAACAACCTTCCAATTATCCCATTGACATGGACCATCAGCTCCTAAAATGCCTGAACTTGTCTCATGTCTGAAATTGGAGCTGGTTGAATCACTTCAATGGACTGTTCCCCCTAGGATTCTAGGTGAGTTCCTGTTTGATGTCAAGGCCTTAGCCCCTCCATCTCTGTCTTCAACTTATTCGCTGAAAAAAAAGTCTCAAGATCAAGGTAAAGTCACATAATTCCAGAGGACCAAGGAGAAAAGCAATCGTAATTTAACTTCATTGCCATTCCCCCTGTGTCTGTGACAAATGAAACTATCATTGATTGTTGTGAAAAACCTATCCGATTGACTAATGAGAAGGAAATCTACTCTGTTTACTTGATCTGGCCGACATGTGACTCCAGTGCCAGAGACCAGCATTGTGGTCAACTCTGAACTACTCTTTGAAATGACATACTGGTTCATGACCAGCTACTCAAGGACAATTAAGGATGGGCAATAAATGCTGGCCAGCAACATCACATCCCACAAACAGAAAAGAATCAGACAGATGCTCAGTGTTGTTCCACCCTGCCTTTCAGAGATGGCAGGTCCCTCCCCACTGGGAGAATATCTCTTTACAGGACATTTCCCCCATTCCATCAGAGATATGATGTGGAGGGTGTTGTGTATAGCTGTATCGTGTTTAAGATGGTTCACAAACTGCCAGGCCGTTTGTATTTTCCAGAGACTCGAGAAATCTGACTTCCAAATGTCAATTGTATTAACTAACATCCCCTTTTTAAATTACTTTTGCCTAATTTTGAGCTTAATTTTTAGGTGCACTTCATCCCTATTCTCCCAATCTTTGGCCACCCAAAGATGAGTGGATGGGTGAGGGTACAATGGAGAACAGCCTACTAGTGGGGAAGAGGTCTGCTTGTTAGTCCATCCAAGGTTGCATACAGCTCCAGGCAGCAGGCTGAGGAGGGGCCTGCTATGCCCGAATACATGCCCCCCTGCCATGTTTATATTTGCACCTGGGTGTCCTCGCAGATGGTTTCCACTGGCATATTGAGGCCTTCCACAACAGATGGGCATCGGGATGGTCACTCCACACATTGGATCAGAAAATCCTCCCTGTCCAGGCCCAAAGTTTGCTCCCACAGGAGCAGGACAGTTCAACTCTATGATGCTCACTTTGGGAAGAAAGAGAGGAGACAGGGAAAGCCAGACAATGTTGAATCGATGATGCCCAGCTCCGATGAAACTCTGCTTGAAGGAAGTATTTTTCACACTTCCAGGTGGTGATACAAGGGTCAGTTTTGTGTCTGCTGCTGTTCACGAATTTTTAAAAATATGACAAAGACGTAGGTATACTGCGCAGCATTACATAGTTTACAGATGATGCAAAACTTGAGAAAGTAATAGATAGAAATAAGGATAGTTAAGAGTTCAGGATGACTTCGACAGTTTGGTGAAATAGATGGGAGTCTGGCAGATGGAGTCAATTTCGAGAAGTGTGAAGTCCTGCTCTTTGGGAGGACTGATATGGAAAGACAATGAACCCTTTATAGCCCCATTTTGAAAAGTATAGATGAGCTACACAAATCCTTAAAGCTGCCATGCTGATTGATGAGGTGGTTACAAAGCATGTGGGTAATTTGGCATCGAGGAACATTGACATGATGTTGCCAAGGGAAGGACATCACTTCGAAGGAGAAGTTGTTTAAAAAAAAGAATGTTCTAATTTAAATAGAAATGATGTAATAGTCGTGACATATAGAAGTTTTCAAGAAAATTGAGAGGTTTCAGCACAGTGGAATGAGAAAAACCATTCTGTCTGGAGAGTATGTCAAATAGTCAGAGGCAATAAATTCAAAATCATTGGAATTAGATTTACAGGGAACATAAGTTTTACTGCGAGAGAGTTGTCAGTCCTGGAACCTAAAAATGTGGAAGTTGATTCCAAAACACTTATAAAGAGAGAGTCAGAGAGGCTTTTGAGGCTCAGAACTATATAGGGTTATGGACAAAAAAATCTAAGTATGAGAAAAAGTAGAAATGTTCTGTCAAAGAGGCAGCACCGGCACATTAAAACAAATAACCTCACTTACATTGTAAGTATCTATGACACTATGGGGAGTAAGCTGAGGGTGGTAAGAATGTCATAAGTTTAGGATCCTGAGTAAGAGTGAAACTGACAGCCCTTGATCTTAGCAAGAAGATACTCCAGGGAGAAGAAGGAAGAAAGGGCTTCCATTCACAGGGTATTTTCTGGGTATCACACAGTGCTTCAAAGCTAATGAATTTCTTCATGGCAGTTGCTGCTTTAGTGAAAGCACATGTAGCTGCCAAATTGCACACAGCAGCAGACAAGACAAATGATCACTGAATCTACTCTAGTGGTGTTAGATGAAGGATAAATGTTGGGATAAACAGAGAATAGTGTTACTGTATTTTTCTCAATTGACCCAATCAGCAAGCTGGGTGTCCCTTTACTGTTTCACCCAAAGGATGGTGCATCCGAATTTCTAATGCACCCTCAGTGCTCCCCCTGAGTGCCAGCTTCAATCCGAGCAATTGGAATATACAGCACTGAGTTTGGATGTCAATGTGGAGCCTACACAGGTTCGAAAAGCAGCATGAAACTAAAGGGTGGATAAGGATGCAGGCAGCTTCCGATGCCACATTTGCAATATTTGAACATTATATCAATGCTCTTGCCTGTTTGCTGACAAATGCATTGTTTACTTGTGTGTAGGTGCACAGCAGGATATGAGGGGCCAATCAGATCCTGCCATCGAGGTGCAGAAAGTGTTGCAATGTTAAAATAAGCATCAACAGCTGCAGCGGGGCTAATACCTTTAGCACCAATATAACTGAGTTGCAGAAAGTTATGTGTAAAATGCAAACACCAGGTTTCCATTTTGCAAACCAATTTTATTCTTTTAGTGACACAGTATTTGACAAATTCGGAAAATATCATGTCAGCTTTCAACCTTCCAAAACTGCCCCTGTTTCCCTCATGACAAGCAGCACATTAAATATCCACAATTCACTCTAAACATTTGGCTTACTATTTGAACACCAGTTGTTCTGCCAATGACTAAAGCGATAATTACCATGAAACACAGGGGGAATTTATGAAAAACATAAACAAGTGAAATACTCAAAGCAGAGCAATCAATCACTTCATCACCCTGTACCACTGGGAAAGAAACGTTCTGGTAAGATAGTCAATTTCATAATTGGAATTGTTAACCAATAACGATAGAATAAGAACAGTGTCAGAGGATTCCTTTAACTTGATACATTAGAACTTTTTTTTAATATGAGTGATTTATTGGCTTAGGATTCACATATTGCACTACACATTGTTCAAAGACACTTGCCTTATGCTGCCGAGCTATGCAGAGGAATTAAGAAGACAAAATACATGTTGCAATAACTCAGTAAACTAAAAGTGGGAAAAAGACAAGGAAACACCCACTGTGAACGTCACCAAATGGTAAAAATTCATTTATTAAAATATACAAAACTTTACAAACTGATGATATGAATGTTACTCCATTCATGCTGTCATAGCTTCCAAAGCGAGTAAGAATTGTTTAAAACTGTGAGATTAACAAAAGGGGATAAGTCCTATCTGTGAACAAAATGGTATAAATAAGTCTCTATTTGAGGTCAGTATTCTTAAGTCATATTTTCTACGTATGGTCAATCCGTGCTGAATATTCTGTCCTCTATCCCAGATCCCAATAACATTCATTTTCCAACATCTCCAATGCTAGTTTAGCTTCGCTAAGTTACTCGTTCCAATTTAACCTGATGTGCTCAAAACAACAGTCCTGTATTATTGACCTTTCCTGCAGTTCACTTTCTTTCCTCCTTAACCTTTCACAATTAAATTCCAGAAATAAACCAGCTTCTACCAAAAATAAAGACAAAAATGTGAAAAGAGAAATATGGTTAATACTTCATTAAAATTATAGGCTGAAAGGAACATTTAGGGGCAGTTTCTAAAACATTGCTGAGTTAGCAGAGTTTACAAGCTGCTCGAGATTTCGCGTGAAAATGTAAAGCATTATGTGCATTATTTACCCAAACATAAAATAACCGCAAATGATTCTGGTGATCCTCTCATATATTGTACATACAGAATTGTATTTGTGTAAACTCTCCATGGTTATGAATTGTTGCTAAATGTTGTGGTTGTTCTTGAACTATTTTCTAAATTTCCTCGTAGATGCAGTTTAGGAGAAACTACATGAATGCATGAGGGAGAAATTAACAGAAGGTTATGTTGGAAGGGTGACATGAGGAGGTTTAGTCAGAACATAAACACCAGCATGAACAAGTTGGGCCCAGTGGCCTGGTCTGTAACTAGTGTGTAATATTCTTCTTCCTAAAAATGAAAAAGTATCATTTAAAATATGGATTGATGCATTCTTAGTGCAGTTTGTTCAAACCCAACCATGAACTTGAATCAGGAAAAACACACCATGATGTTCAACTTAAAAAAAAACAGGAAGGTAAGATTGAAAGCTGAAAAATGGATCATAGCTTACTTAAAAATAAATTATGAATACATATCTGTTACTGTCATATTCCTAGCTAAGAAACAGCAATATGAGACACATTTATAGTCACCATCATATGGGATGATAATGAACAATGTTAATGATTGAATTGGTTTTAAAGTCATACAGTATATAAAAATGATGTGATGTGCTTTAAGATCTTTTCTCCCTTTATTAGCCCTTGCCCCTTTTGTTTTATTCCAACAGAACTAGAATCCAGTCAAACTTTTATTCTCACCAGTGTTATCTCCCTTGAGTACTTTGCCCAAATGATCTTTCTTCAAGTATGATGTTGAATACTCAGTGTTGTCAAGTGATTTTATCTTCAGAGGATATCACCCCATAACCAGACTTGTGTTTATCATTGGAGTCATTACAAAGCAATCATCAGAGCAATATAGATTGTGGAACAGCGTAGATGAAGATCATTAAGCCCGTTTATGTCTGTTCTGCTCAGCAAATCTTCCATCTTATCTATGTTCTTCTTTTTCCTTTCCTTAGTCAAGTTTTTATTCAATTCCCTTCTGAAATTTACCACTGAATCCACTTCCACCACCATTTCAGCAGTGCCTTCCAAATCACATTAAAAAAAGACACTTCACTCAATTCCTCTCTGATTCTTTTTGTAAGTTATCTAAAATCTGTGTCCTTTGGTTATTAACCCTCCTGCCATTGAAAGTAGTTCCTCCTCGTTTACTTTAATAAAGCCCTTCATAATATATAACACTCTGTTAAAATTTAGTCATCATTTTGTCTTCGTGCTGTACGTCAGAAGGTTGATCACAGGCCAGAATAATGGGTTTACAGGCTGAAACCCTGATTCATAATTTTTATTAAATATTGATATGGACTGGACATGGATCTAGTGGTTTGTTTCAATGAGGCTTTCATTCCTTTTTGCATTACTGCCTTCTTTATGCTTGAGTTTCTATTTATTAATTGCTCCTGTAAGGCAAGAACACTTTCACCCCATCCCCTCATTGCCTGAAAATTTTCTTTGAACAATTTGTTTTTGTAGCTGAGCAGCTTCAGAAAAGCCAATAAGGATCAACCTTGTAAAACATGAACAAGAGGATATAAACGTAGAGCTAGACTCTTCAGCGTGATATCAGGAAGCACTTCTTCACATAAAACGGAGGGGAAATCAGAACTCTCTTTCCAAAAACACCTGTTGAGGTTCACAATTTCAAAATGACATAGGTCAATTATTTTTAAATTGGGTAAAGATATTAAGAGTTAAGGGACCAAAGCGTTCAATGGAGTTAAGCCATGATGGCATTGAATGACAGGACAGGACTGAGAGGCTGAATGGTCCCCTCCTGTCCGTACGTGATCTAGAGTCACAAGTAGGGCCAGACTGGGTAGGTTAATATCTCAAAAAGATATATTACAGCAAACTCATATTCCTATGCCTGCTCACAAATTGCTAAATGTATTGAACTCCACTCATGGTGAGATCTGAACACGTGTGATCTGTTATCTACTCCCCACACCACTACACTATCTAGTTCTGTTTTCAGGACTTTAAAATACATTCAGAAACAGTGCCTTTTTGCAGGTTCTGCAGTGCAATAGTGCCTCTTGTTTGGAAACAGTAACAGTAATTTGCATTTACATAGCGCCTTTGACATTGCAAAACTACACGGATGTGTTATGTGATAGCGTTTGACACTGAGCTACTTAAGAGGATCAGGACAGATGACTGAAAGCTTGTTTGAAGAGGTAGGTTGTAAAGTTTTTTGGTTCATTCATGGGGTGTGAGTATCACTGGCTAGGCATTATTTTATTACTCGTCCCTGCACTGGAGAAGTTGGTGATGAGCAGCCTTTTTGAATCACTGATGCTTGGGGTGTAGAAACGCGACAGTGCTGTTAAACAGAATTCCAGGATCTTAATCCGCAGACAGCACAGAACAAAATGTTGAACAGTCAGGACTGTGTGTGAGTTGGAGGGGGATTGCTGATAATGGTGTTCCCGTGCGTTTGCTGCCCTTGTCCTTCTAGGTGGTAGACGTCACGGGTTTGAAAGGTGCTGCTAAAGAGCCTTGGTGAGTTACTGCAGAGTGCCTTGTAGGTGGTAAATACTACTGTGCATTGGTGGTGGATAAGGTGGATAATGTTGAATGTGGTGGATAAGGTGCCAACCAAGTAGGCTGCTTTGTCCTGGATGATGTCAAGCTTTATGCATGTTGTTGCCAATCCAGGCAAGTGAAGAGTATTCCATCACACTTCTGACTTGTGCCTGGCTGATGGTGGACAGGCTTTGGGGAGACAGGAGATGAATTACACTCTGCAGAATTTATACCATTTGACCTGCTCTTGTAGCCAAAATATTTATATGGCTAGTCCAGCTGAGTTTCTGGTCAGTGGAAACCCCCAGGATGTTGCTAGTGCGAGATTCAGTGAATGTAATTCCATTGTCGAGGGACAATGGCTAGATTCTCTCTTGTTGGAGATAATCATTGCCTGGCAATTGTGAGATGCAAATTTTACTTGCCAATTATAAGCCCAAACCTGGATACATAGATAAAGGGGAAGGAGCCAATATAATGAATTTAGATTTTCAAAAGGTGTTTGATATGGCAGCACAAGGCTACTCAAGAACCTATAGTGTTGGAGGTAGTATATCATCACGGATAAAGGGCTGGCTAACTAATAAATGCCAGAGAGTTTGGATAAGGGGAGCATTTTCAAAATGGAACCCTGTACCTAGTAGAGTGCCATAGGGATCAATGTTGGGGTCGCAATGATTTACAATATATGTTCATGATTTTGATGAGGAACGTGAATATATTATAGCCAAGGTTGCAGATGACACAAAAATAGATGGGAAGGCAAGTGGTGAGGATGCCACAGAGTCTGCAGAGGGATATAAACAGGTTAGCAAGTGAGCAAAAGCTTGGCAGATGTGGGAAAATGTAATGTTATGTACTTTGGCAGGAAAAATAGAAGAGTTGAATATTACTTAAATAGAGAAAGACTGCAGAACGCGACAGCACAGTGGGAAATGGGAATTGTCATCCATAAATCATAAAAAGCTAGCATACAAGTTCAGCAGGTAACAGGAAGGCAAATCGAATTTTGGCCTGTATTTTAAATGGAATGGAGTATAAAAATAGGGAAGCCTTACTAAAACTATACAAGGCACGAGTCAGACCACAGATGGAATACTGCAAACAGTTTTCTAAGGAAAGGTTTACTGGCATTCGAGGAAGTCCAGAAAATGTTCACTAGAGTGATCCTGGGTATTGAGGAATTATCTTATGAGGAGACGTTGAGCAGGTTGGGCCGTTATTGGAGTTTGGAAGAATACAGAGGCAACATTATTGAATCATGTGATATTCTTCAGGGATTTGACAAGGTAGATGTGGAAAGGTTGTTTCACCTTGTAGATAGATGGCATAATCTCAGAATAAGGGGTTGCCCATTTAAGACAGGGATGAGGGAAATTTCTTCTCACAGAGGACAGTGAATCTGTGGAATTCTTTGCTGCAGAGGGTTGTACTGGCTGGTTTGTTAAGCATGTAAATGAAGTAAACTTCTTGTGGTGAAAATTGGCCTCTTGTAACTAACTGTGTTGCTTGTTCAAAAATGTTTGTGTTTAGAGTTTGTGCAATTCCATTTTATTATGAATTGTTATTAACAGTTTCTTCACAAAACAATATTTAATGGCCAAATCTATTTTAAACTGATAACTTTCTCTTGTAACATAAACCATCATTGCATTAGATGAATTCTGCAAGAAAATAAGACTTTATTTTGTAACCTATTGACTTTCAGCACCACAGAGGTGTACAAGGTAGATGGAGACATTTGACCATTAGGTCTCTGCTGGCTCTTTCTGAGAGCATTCCAAAGCTATCGTCACATCTTCCCGCAGCCCAATCTTCCAACGTTAACAAATAGAATTTAAGGTGCATAAACGGAAAGTGTTGAAAATGCTCATCAACTCTTTCTCTGTGCACAGATGGTGCTAGACCTGCTGATTTTCTTTTCCGTACTTTCTGTTTTTAACACAAATTTCCACCACCTGAAGTTTTTTCCTTTTATTTTGGAATTTGATTAGTGTTTCATGATTCCTGTTTCATTTGTAACCTGTTCCTCAGAAACATTCCCTCTTGTTCCTGGTCTTGGAATCATGTGCTGCGTGTAATTTTATCTGCTTGATTGGGCATCTAGCTCTATGTTTAATTATACAGGCCTGTGTGAAATTGGAATTGCCATGGTGGAAGAGTTCGTTTTAAGCACAACTTTATTCATCTTTTCTGATATTTTAATTCATCACAGAACAAATTTGCCGAGCATATTTCGCACCTTATACTGAATTAGCTCTGGCACATGTTACTAATGACTTGTGTTTATTTCACATCAAAAGCACAGAAATTCTTTTTGTCAACTTGTCCACACATTTAATACTCCTCAGTTCAATAAGTGAAAGTTGAAAGAAAAGCGAGACTTGCATTTCTATAACAGCTTGCACAGCCTCACGATGCCCCAAAGCACTTCACTGGCAATGAAGTATGTTTGAAAAGTAGTCACTGTTGTAAGGAAGGAAATGTTATAGCCAATGTCCATTCAGAAAATTCCCCGTAAACAGTAATGACCAAATGTGGTTGAAGGAGAAATATTGGCAAAAACACTGATCTAATTTATTTTTTAAAAAATAGTGTCATGGGATCTTTATGGCTACCTGAGAGAGTGGACAAGGCCTTAGTTTAATGTGCTATCCAAAACTCAGGACCTTGTCAGTCTAATACTTCCTCAGTACGATACTGGGACTGTTGGCCTAGATGTTATGACCTGTACCCTCACAGCCTACATTTCCTCCCAGGAGTTCAACCCTGGAGTAAGGATGGGTGTAGGAGAGCATACCAAGAACAGCACCATGCATACCTAAAAATGAGGTGTCGACTCGCTGAAGCTACAACACAGGACTACTTGCATCCCATCACATTGGTGTAAAAGGTGCAGGGACTTTCAGCCAGAAGTGCCAAGTGGATAATTCATCTCAGCTTCCTCCTGAGGTCCCCAGCATCCCAGGTGATAGGCTTAAGACAATTCGATTCACCCCACATGATATCAAGGAGCAACTTGAGGCACTAAGTACTGCAAAGGCTGTGGGCCCTGACAACATTCTGGTAATACAACTGAAAACTTGTGCTCCAGAACTAGATGCACCCCTGACAAAGGTCTTCTAGTACAGTTACAACACTAGCATTTGCCCAACAAGGTGAAAAATTGGCCACATGTTTGCTGTCCTCAAAAAGCAGGAGAAATCCAATCTGGCCAATTGTAATCATATGAGTGTGCTCTCGATCATCAGTAAAGTGGGCAGAGGGTCGCTGATAGTGCTACAAAGCAGCATCTGCTTAACAATAACCCACTCACTGAATCTCAGTTTGGGTTCTGCCAAGGCCATTCAGCTCCCGACCTCATTACAGCCTTGGTTCAAATATGGACAAAAGAGCAGAATTCAAGAGTTGAGGGGAGAGTGACAGCCCTTGACAACAAGGCTGCATTTGACTGAGTGTAGCATCAAGGTGCCCTGGCAAAACTGAAGTTAATAAGAATTGGAGGAAAGCTCTCTGCTGATTGGAGTCATACCTGCACACAGGGGGATAGTTGTGGTGTTTCGAGGTTGGTCATCTCAGCTACAGGACACGTCTGCAGGATTTCCTCAGGGTAGTATCCTGGGCCTAACCATTTTCTGCTGCATTATCAATGATCTTCCCTCCATCACAATGTCAGAAATGGGGATTATCATGGATGATTGCAATGTGGTTGAAGAGCAGGTCAGAGACTAGGAATATCTCACTTCCTGACTCCCCAAAGCCTGTCTAACATCTACAAGTCAGGAATATGATGGAATGTCCTGTACTAGCCTCGATGAGTACTGCTCCAACAACATTCAGGAAACTTTATATTGTCCAGGACAAAGCTGAGCCCCTTTCCTTGCAATTTACCCCCTTCAACATTCACTCCCTCCACAAAACCCATGGCTCTCCCTCCTGGAAGAAAAAAGATAGCACATGCATGTAAACTCTGTGCATGATCCTTTCCAAAGCACATACCATCTTCACTTGGGACTATATCACTGTTTCTTCATTGTCACAGGGTTGAAATTCTGGAACTCGCTCCCTAACAGCATTGAGGGTGTTTGTACAGCTAAAGGACTGCAGTGGCTCAAGAAGACAGCTCATCACCACCTTCTCAAGGGTAATTAAGAATGGGTAATAAATGGTGGCCCAGCCAGCCATGTCCAATCACATAAATGAATTAAAAACCTGCTTTGATTGAGACTTGAACCCATGACCTTTTGATTCAGATCAACTCTGCAACCTAAGGGAAGCTTCCCAGGTTCCAGCTCAAAACATGGGGTGGAATAACAAATAGATAAACTTCTCCAAATTAACTTTACACAGTTTACCACGCTGAATTGAGAAAACAGATTAAAAACCATATCAGGTTCCTGCCGGTAACCTAATGATCTGTAATACTTTAGTTTGAATGTGGCAAAGGATTGGTACTGAGGTGACAGTAAAAAAAAGACTAGTATTTGTCACACTTGCTCCAAAATGTTCTACAATAGATTCGTCAATTGCAATTAGCAAATCCTGATCCAGACCCTTGGACTTGACTCATAGTGGCAGGAGTGCTGTTGTTTTCAGAGTTACTCTTTGTGGAGACAGCCAATGTGATGTGACGTCTTATTATACCCAAAATCTTTCTCTTATAGCCCTTAAACGCAAAGAAATAGATAAGTGGATCGATGCAGCAGTTGAGGTTCATGAAGCAGACAGAGATTTGCAGGCTCACCTTGAAGACCTGCTGTTGCCAACAGCTCTGTTGGGAGATGAGCTTTCGGATCATGTACTGCATAATGGAGATATGGTATGGAGTGAAGCATATCAGAAACGCCAGCAGAACAAGCAAAATAACTGTGATAGCCCTTTTGTTCCGACCAAGCTTTTCAGTTAATGGGTTTTCCTTTGCCGTCCTGCAAAGTTTCACGTTGACTCGTGAGTAGCAGAAGAGTATGACTATGACTGGGAAGCAATATCCTAAAAAGCAGGCAAGGAGAAGTAGTTTGGGCAAGTTCTTATTTGTCTCAATGTTAGGGTATTCCATGCAAGTCACCAAACCGTTATTGTTCTTCGTCATTGTTACAAACAGCAATGGCGCTGTCTGGATGAAAACAAAGAACCACACTGCACCGCAGATATATCTAACATTATGTACTTTCCGAAACTTGGCAAATCGAAGCGGATGTACCACTGCAATGTATCGGTCAACACTAAGACAGGTCATGAACTGAATGCTGACGTAAGTGTTTATGTAGAAAATGACTGCACAAATTCTGCACAATGCTTCACTGAATGGCCAGTCAAATCCTCGGACAGTATAGATTATTCGAGTTGGTAGCGCAAGAGTGAAGAGGGCATCTGAGATAGCTAGGTGGATTAAATACAGCGTGGTTGAATTGATCTTTTGATGTTTTTGGAACGTTATGTGCAGGGCTAAAATGTTTCCTGTTAACCCAACTATGAGAATAACGATGTAGAAGAAAGAAAACATGACTTTTGCTGTCTCATGGTGCATGTACACATCACAGGTTAAATTTGTGGAATTATTCATGGTCATGTCAGAACCAACAGAAACCATTTAACTCTGTACTGGGTGTAGTTCTTCCTTCTGTTAAAAGAAAAAAAATAACATCAGTGCAATGCCTCTTCATCATGAAGGTTTGAGAAGGTTACTTTTTAGGACACAGAATATTGACAAATGCATGCATAGAGATAGAAAGAAATTAAAGGCCTTGGAGAGAGTGCAGATGAGATTTATCAAAATGCTGCCAGGAATGAAGAGCTCAGGCCTCTGAAGAAACTGGAAGAGCTGAGACTGTTCTCCTTGAATCAGAGAAGATCAAGGGGAGATTTAATAGAGATGTTCAAAATCATTAAGGATTTTAAAACAAATTTAATTTAAATAAAGAGAAACTATTTCCACTGGCAAGACGGCAAGTAACCTGAAGGTACAGATTTAAGGAAAAGGCCGAAGAACTAGAAAGAAAGACAAGAAGAATTCACTTATCTAGCAAGATGTGATCAACCTGTGGGAGTTGTGGAGGCAGATTCAACAACATCTTTAAGAAGGGAATTGATACATACTTTAAAAGGAAAGATTTACGAGACAATGGGGAAAGAGCTGGGGAGTGAGACAGGTTTAGTATTAATGGCTATTATATTTCAAGGTATTTGCATAATTTATCCAAGTCCCTCTGAAGATGTTTAATTTTTGTTGCAGCCATCAGAGTTATATGTCATTAGCAAATGCCGCAATAATGCCATGGACCAGAT
Organism: Rhincodon typus; assembly: GCF_021869965.1. Classification (NCBI taxonomy): domain Eukaryota; kingdom Metazoa; phylum Chordata; class Chondrichthyes; order Orectolobiformes; family Rhincodontidae; genus Rhincodon; species Rhincodon typus. The sequence continues at coordinate 92,083,397 of NC_063337.1, read as the reverse complement.
TTGCAGAACAGAATAAATTTGCAGAAACCCCAGTTCTTCTCAGAACTTTCTTCCTTGGTAGAGCATTTTCAGTTTTCCAACAGCCTATGCCTTCTTTTTGCTAATTTAACTCAGCACCATATTACTTATTCCAGAGATCAGTCAATCTCTATATCGAATGTGCTAGGTGATTAAGCTTCCAGACCCCTCATTCTGCATCTTACATACTTTGTACACATGCGTCTTGTGAGCTGGAATTATCAGCTATATCATCAGTTGATATCCCTGATCACCCACTAGCCACCCTTTGTGCTTGCTGTGATGGTACAGTGAGATAGTACAGAATGAGGGTATCACATCTGCATAACAAACTCTACAAACCTGTGCGCTCAATGTCTACTGCTCTCTGACAAGAGAGAATGAAATATAATCAGTATCTTTCATTTGAGAGCTCCTGATGCAAAAGGGAAACTGGAAGAGGTTGGAACAAGCTCAGTACATAGAGGCTCATGGCTCTTCTCCAAGATTGCAATTGGCATGCAGCAGCTGGTAAATTTCAGTGAGGGCATTCTTCCTATGGCACAGATTTCTGACATACCAACCACGCAGATTTTAAAGTAGTAGATTAGCCACCTGAAAACCCTGAGCAAATGAGGCCTCCGAAGAATATTAGTGCCCTTCCTCAATCCCCTTCCTCTTCTAGCAGCTTATGCTGCTCTGTTTGTTCTCCCAGTCATTCCAAGAGGAAGGCCTATTCTTGCACCCCTGTCAATGGGAAACTGATTTGTGCAGAAACTTTGGAGTGAAGTCCAAATCCTGCTGCCACTTCCACAGAACTCCCTGTGGACTTTAACATGGTTGCCAGTAGTGGATTAAAGTTGAGGATGTATTAGATGCGAAAATTTGAGAGAATGCAGAGACTGGTTAGGTTGTAGGACTGGGGGAGTTAGCAGAGATAGGAAGAGGGGTGAGGCCCTGGATGGACTTGGAAACAAGGATGATAATGTTAAAATCAATGCTCCTCTAGTTTTATAGGGATCCTGGATGAGTTTTCTATCCAAACACTCCTCTCAACAGCATTACTGAGTTGGTGTAGTGTTTATTGAGAGTTACTTGAAATTAATGTATTCCCCAGCCAAATGAGGAGTTACATTGTATCTCAGCTCACTTACTAATTCTGGTTTACATTTACTTATCCAGAGAATATCGCCACTATTACTTCCTCGCAGATAGATAATTATGCATGTAAAAATTAGCCAATGTAAAGACCTACGTTTCAGGAAAACGCATGTGAAGACCATAAATATTTTCCTCTGCTCCAAAAAGCAAAAATAATTCCTTAATAATTAATTTACAACTTGCAACATTGCAATTACTTCATTCACTCACTCAGTGTGTTTCACCCTAATCCACCTCCACCCACCTGCCCTTGACACACTCAAACACATTCACATCCACCCACCCACACCCTCACTTGATAAACACCATTGCTTAAACTGTACATGCCTAAAACTAATGCACCCTTTTCCATATTTGCCGATGGTTTTGTAACTTGGGGTTAACATTCGGACTGACTCTAGAACAGAAAAAAAATCATTCAAACCTTCTAAAGATAACTAGTTGGAATTACATAGCATTTGCAGCACTTAAACAGGCCAAAAACAGAAATTTCCGTAAAAGCTCAACAGGCCTGGCAATATCTGTGGACAGAATTCAGAGTTAATGTTTCAGGTTGAGTGACCGTTCCTCAGAACTCAGAACTGGGTTCTGAAGAAGAGTCACTAGCCCCGAAACGTTAACTCTGATTTCTGTCCACAGATGCTACCAGACCTGCTGAGCTTTTCCAGCAATTTCTGTTTTTGTTTCTGATTTCCATTGTCTGCTGTTCTTTTGGCTTTTATTGAAACAGGCCATTTGGCTGAAAGAGTCCATGCTGGTGTTTGTTATGCACCACATGACTCTCCTTCCACCTCTCTTCATCTCACCGTCTCATTCTATTCCTTTCTCCTTTGTTTGTTTCTCCAGCTTTCCCTCAAATAAGTCTATACTGTTCACCTCATTCACTCACTTTGTTACAAGTGCCATTTCTCATTACTCTCTGGCTAAAGATGTTTCTCCTGAATTACCTATTGAATTTGTTGGTGAGTGTATTTTATTTGTGCCCCTGGTTTTGGTCTCCCTCACAAGTTCTACAACCTCCTCCATCCTATCCTATCAAACCCCTTCATAATTTTAAAGGCTTCTATCAGACCACCCTTCAATCTTCACTTTTCTTGAAACGAGACCTCCCACTCTGCTTGATCTTTCCTGATACTATAAATCACAAATTCTAGCGTCACCATTGACAATCTATTTTCCATTTTCTCCACTGCTGCTACATCCTTCCTGAAATTACAGTAACCAGATATGTATAACTCTATGTAATGACTAACAGAACTAACTGAAAAAAAATTGCAAACAATTTAACACTTATAGCCCTTACTTAACCACAAAAATTCTCACCTTCTGCCCAGATTTCCTCACGCTCTCCCTTAAGTCTCTGAAGAAATTCTGGCAGATGGCTGCCAGTGTTGAAAAGTGAGAGGTATGTGGCCCTCAGATTAGAGTTCAAATGTGTAAAGTCTGTCACTGTTTCTTTTAACCTCACAATCAGTTCCATCCCTCTGTGTGGTTAGTTGTCAGTATTGCACCAGCACAGTTGAGTTGCTGATCATGATCATCAGAACCACCTCTGCCTCATAGTTCACTGCAGATAAAAATCATTATTTGCTCAAAATTTACATATTTCTCTGCTAAAATAATTATCTTTTATTAATCTGACCTTATTAACTTCAATACTGACATTCTATCATTCTTGTTATGATTGTTTCAACAGCATGAGTTAGAAATTTCCTGTAACTTCTAAAACAGTGACACAAAGCCAAAATGCACTTTTCACCCCCATAAATAACTACATTTTCTGAATGTGCTAGAAGTTGTAACTTCAACCATATGCATTTATGTAGAACCTTTAAGATAGCATAATGACCCTAAGACCTGGCCTACATAGATGAGATGAATGAAATTATGCAGTGCTATTGGCAAAACCAAAATAGAATGTAGTGATAGCTAGTAGTATTCAACATACTGTAATAATGAAGATTAGGAACCTGCAATTTCTTGACTTTGTTTTCGAAATTTGAACTTGGATTTAAATTTCCCAAAATTGAACATTTTTCTTCCTCCCCTCACTTTTTCATACTGAGTTTAAAACTTCACAAATAGAATATCATTGCTTTGTTGCAGATACTTGTAGTTATCCGATCAGGATGGAGATTGGGAAATTCACCCATCAATGGCTCTGGAGTCTGCATGGTTAGAAGTGACAAGGATTGATATTCAGTACACAATTTGTATCAAGCAACTATCCTGTCCTCTGTATTTTGCTTGAGTAAAAACCTTGCTCTTACTGAGAGACGTTTGTATAGTTTTGCTAAGGAGTTCAGTTTCATGTAGACTCTGTAGACTACTGGGGTGTGATCTCTAAATAGACTCTCCAGACTTTTGCTGTAAAGTAGATGGCTTGGCCTGTGTACTGCCATAAATCGCATCCTGCCTCCAACTCACTGGTGGACAGAATGGTGCCAATAGACACTGTGAAGATAGTATTAAGGAATAGTTCTGCAAAAGGCACTACAACTTAGAAAGCTAAACATCACTTCAATCAGTGGAAAACCACGTCAGTGATTCTGTGATGAGTAGTTATATAAGTAGTTATTAATTGCATGACATATTCACAAAACAAAATCCTTTTGCATTACCTTTCTTCTCTTAATCCACTCACAAAGAAAAAGACTAGCATTTATATGGAGTGCTGGGAAGAGGCTCAAGTGAAGATAAACTCTTTAGTTTAAAATGTGGTGGCTGTTGTAAAATAGGAAATTTGGTGCATAGCAATATCCCACAGACCGCATGAGTTAAATGACTAGATAATCTTTCTTTTCAGTGTTGTTTCAGGATTGTGTAGTAAAATTGCACAAGAGAAAGCGTGTAACCAAGGGACTACAGGAAGATGGAAATCGCCTTTGTTGACTTTTCCTCCATTGAACACAATATTTCCTTTTGAGGCAGCACTGATTTCTTTCTGTAGCTATACAGCCCAGAAATAATCTTCAGCAGCACTAGTGTTACACCATAATATCATTGCACCCTTGGATGTGTTAACTATGTTATCCACTTGAGAATGATCAGAGACTTCAGTCACAAGATTGCCTCTAAGTCCAGTGCTCAACCAATATAGTGTCCAATGTCATGATTATAAGGATACATAGGTACAGTAGTAATGATTATTGTCCAAGAACAGGATCTCTGCTCATTTTTTCAATTCTTGTGGACCTCTGCAACCCTCTTTCCATTTTCAATTACAGTGACCAATCTGGCTAGGGAAAAGAACTTTATGAGGCAGTTTTCCATTGCATTAAAGGAAACACAAGTCCTGCTCCAGAAGAGTCCAGTCACTGTGCAGATTAACATCACCCAAGACAAATTGTAGTTCCTTTAAGAGATAGTAGGAACTGCAGATGCTGGAAAATCTGAGATAACAAGGTTTTCTGAAGAAGGGTTTTCTGAAGAAGGGTCTAGGCCCGAAACGTCAGCCTTCCTGCTCCTCTGATGCTGCTTGGCCTGCTGTGTTCATCCAGCTCTACACCTTGTTATCTCTGTAGTTCCTTTAATTCATGTTTATACTTTGTCCTACAGTGAGGCAACACTTCAGGGGCCTATAGATGACTTCCACATGTCATTTCTTTCCCTTGCTATTCCTTAGGGTGAAGAAGTTGATTTATCAAGAACAAATAAACAGGTTATGCCTTTGTTTTTTTGAGTTTAGAAGAATGAGGGATGGTCTCATTAAAACATACCAGATTCTGAGGGATCATGACAAGGTAGCTATGAGAAGATATTTCCACATGTGGGAATCGCGAACAAGGGAACATTGAAACAAAATGAAGTGATGCTCATTTAAAACTGAGATGCAAATGAATTTATTCTCCCAAAGGGTAGTGAATACCTGGAATGTTCAAAACTCGAGAGTTTTAATTACTAAATCATAGAAAATATTTAAAATGGAGGTAGGTAGATTTTTGAAATGTTGGGGAGTTAAAGGTTATGATGAGCTGGCATGAAAGAAGAGTTGAAGCAATGATTCTATTGAATGGTTGGTCAGGTTTGAGGGGCTGAATGGCCAACTCCTGCTGCTATTTTTTATATATGTATACTCCACCTGGAAGCAGCCATTGTCTCTCATGGTTCCAGCTCTTCCACCATCATCAATATAATTTGATGGTTCCACCATTATCGATGGATTGTAACCCTGAACATGGGTTCCTTAGCCTGGATTGTGGACAGCTCAATGCAATGAAGCTAATTAAAAATAAGGTCTACTTACCCCATGATATAACCAATTCAATCATTTTCTTCCATCGCACTTATCTTATCATTTGCTGCTTTTAAATAGATTTAGATTTTAAAATTCCCAAACCAAATAAGCCAGACAAGACACATGTTCATGCCTGTGTCTGTAGTTCATGTTTCCTGAAACAGATCGCCAGCCTGTTGCTACAAGCTACAAGGGCCATTTTTGTTTTGATCCTGTAAAACCATAAATAAATGATTTGTAATTTGAGTGAATGTAATGTTGTTATAGCTGATATTTCAAACCACTGTCAGCATATTTTTTTTAAATCATCACTCATGGGATTGGAAGATCACTGGCAGGACCAGAGTTTATTATTGCTTGATTGCTCTTGAGATAGGATTGAGAAACCATCTGCAGTCTAGTTGATGGAGGACATCCACAATGCTGGTCAGGAAAATGGTCCAGATTTCTGACAAAATGATAGTGAAGGAATGATAACGTATTTCTAAATCAGGCTGGTGTGACTCCCTGTGGAACTTGCAGGTGAATGTGTTCCCAAGCGTCTGCTGCCCTTGTCTTCCCAGGTGATGAAGGTCACAGGTCAGAGTTGCTGTTGAAGGAATGTAACCAATTCAGTGTATAAATTTTGCCTGTGAACAAAAGACTATAAGGTATAGATGCCAAATTAGGCCATTCAGCCCACAGAGTCTGCTCCATGATTCAATCATGGCTGATATGTTTCTCAACCCCATTCCCTTGCCTTCAATCTGTAACCTTTGATCCCCTTATTAATCAAGAACTTACCTCTCTCTGTCTTAAAGACGCTCTATGACTTGGGCTCCATAGCCATCTGCGGCAATGGGTTCCACAGATTCATCACCCTCTGGCTGAAGAAATTCCTCCTCATCTCAGTTCGAAAGGATTGTTATACTTCACTCTGAGGCTGTGTCATCAGATCCCAGTCTTTTCTACTAGTAGAAGCATCTTCTCCATGTCCATTCTATCCAGGCCTCTCAGTATTCTGTAAGTTTCAATGCATTCCCCCCTCATCCTTCTAAACTCCATTGAGTACTGATCTTGTCCTCAACTGTTCCTCATATGACAAGCCCTTCATTCCCGAGATCATTTTTTTAAACCTCCATTGGACTCTTCCAAGGCCAGCACATCTTTCCTTAGATCCTGGGCCCAAAGCTGCTCACAATATTTCAAATTGCAGTCTGACCAGAGCCTTCTACTGCCTCAGCAGTACATCCCTGCTCTTGTATTTCAGCCTCTTGAAACAAATGCTAACACTGCACTTGCCTTCCTAACTGCCAACTGAAACTGCATGTTAACCTTAAAAGAATTCTGAACTAGGGCTCCTAAATCTCTTTTTGCTTCACATTTCTGAAGCTTTTCCCCATTTAGAAAATAGTCTGTGCCTCTATTCTTCCTACCAAAGTGCCTAATTTCACACTTTCCAACATTGTATTCCATCCGCTACTTCTTTACCCAATCACCTAGCCTGTCCAAGCCCTTCTGCGGCCTCTCCATTTCCTCAACACTACTTGTCCCTCATTTATCTTTGTGCCATCTGAAAGCTTACCAGCAATGCTCTCAGTTTCATCATCTAGATTGTTAATGTATAATGTGAATAGTTGTGGTCCCTAACATCTGTAGAACTCCACCAGTCTCCGCTGCCATTCTGAAAAGGACCCCTTTATCTCACTCTCTGCATTTTGCCAGTCAGCCAATCTTCTGTCCATGCCAGTACCTTGCCCCTAACACCATGGGCTCTTATCTTATTAGCAATCTTGTGTACAACACCTTGACAAAAGTCTTCTGGAAATTCAAATAGATTACATCCACCAGCATTTTCCAGTTCTCTATGACCCTTTCCTGAATTCAGTGATTCCTGAATGATCACCACCAATGCCTCCACAATCTCCTCAGGTATATCCTTCAGAACTCTGGGTTGTAGCCCATTTGGTCTGGGCAATGTATACACCTTCAGACCTTTCAACTTCTCCAGCACGTTCTCCTTTGTGATGGCCACTATACTGTAATGTTGACAACAGTTAAAAAAAAATTTCAACCAAGTTTTAACATGGGGATAGCTTTTTCTTCAATCAGAGTTTGTGCTTATTAGGTGTGTAAGTGTTCATATTCAAAATTCCCTAGTTTCTGGCAAAGTTCCATCTGGAATTGATACAAATATAACCCTCTATTCAAGAAGGGAGAGAGGCAGAAAGCAGTAAACTATAGGCTGGTTACCTTGATGTTTGTCATGGGGAAGGTGTTAGAATTGATCAGCAAAGAGATTATTGCTGTTCACGTAGAAAAAATCATAGTGATTGGGAAGATGTAACACGGTTTTATCAATGTGCTTATTGATGGGAGTTATTTGAAGGAATGTATAAAGGGAAGCCTGCAGATATACTGCACATGAATTTCATTAGGCGCCACTTGAAAAGTTATTGGGGAAAATAAAAACTCATTGTGCAGGGGTGTAACGAAACAGCATGGATAGAAGATTGGATGGCCAGCAGCATATGCATAAATAGGTCTTTGTTTGATTGGAAGAATGTGACAAGTGGAGTCCTGCGGGGCCTGTGCAGCTAACTTAAACTTTTACAGTTGCCATCAATGATCTACATAAGTGGAGCAAAGGTGTGGTAGCTAAATTGGCAGATGATGCCAAGGTAAGTCGGCACGTATGTTGCAAAGAAGACATAAGGAAGTTGCAGGTGGATATAAGTAGGTTGAGTGAGCAGGCAAAAATTTACCGATGGAGTATTATGCAGAAAAACGTGAAATTGTCCACTTTGGTAGGAAAAATATTGAAAAAGCTGAATATTACTTAAATCAGATCAATTGCAGAAGTCCAGGGTGCAGAGAGATTAGGTGTTCTGGTGCCTGGTCACAGAAAGTACAGCACATAATCATGAAGGCCAATAGGATAAAATCCTTTATTACAAGAGGATTGAACATGAAAGCACAGATATTATTATTCATTCATTACAAGAGATTGACATTGGCGTGGATAGAGAATTGGTTAATGGGCTGGAAACAGTGAGTGGGGATAAGGTGTTCTTTTTCAGGTTGGCGATCTGTGACCAGTGGAGTTCCACAGGGATCAGTCTTGGGATCGCAGCTGTTTATGATATATATTAATGACTTGGAAATAGGAAGTGAATGTACTGTAGGCAAATTTGCAGTCAACTCAAATATAGATGGAAAGGTGGGTTGTGAGAGGGATACGAAGAGAGATATTGATAGATTAAGTAAGTGGGCAAAATGTTGGTAAATGAAGTAATGTGGGGAAATGTAGAGTTGTTCATTTTAGAAGGGAGAACAAAAGAACAGTATTATTTAAATGGAGAAAAATTGCAGAAAGCTGCGCCACAAAGGGACTTGGGGATACTTGAAACACAGAAATTAAACACGCAGCAGGTGATCAGGAAGGCTAATGGAATGTTAGGAATACCAGTTCTGAGGAAGGGTCACCGGACCCAAAACGTTAACTCTGTTTTTTCCTTCACAGATACTGCCAGACCTGCTGAGATTTTCCAGCAACTTTGTTTTTGTAATGGAATGTTGGCCTTGTTTCAAGGGGGCTGGAGTATAATAGTGGGGAATTCTTACTGCAACTGTACAAGGTGCAGGTGAGACTGCATCTGGAGTACTGGGAACATCTTTGGTCTCCTTATTTAAAGAAAGATTTAAAGAGAAGGTTCACTAGTAATCCTGGTATGGAGGGATTGTCTTATGTGCAAAGGCTAAACAGGTTAGAACTCTACCCACTGGAGATTTAAAAAAAATGGGAAGTGATCTCATTGAAACATTGTCGGATTCTTAGGGAGCTTGACAGGATAAATGCTGAGAGGATGTTTCCCCTCTTGGGAGAGTTTTTGACCAGAGGGCATTGTCTCAGAATAAAGGGGTGCCAACTTAAGACTGACATGAGAAGGAATTTCTTCTCTCAGAGGATTATGAGTCCTTGGAACTCCTTGCCACAGAGACCAAAGGGGAAGGGTCCTTGTGGACTGAATTATTTAAAGCTGAGAGTAAAAGATTCATGATCAGTGAGGGAATTGAGGGTAATAGGGATAATGCAGGAAAGTGGATGCGAGAATTGGCCATGATCCTATTGAATGGCAGAGCAGGCTCGAGGGGCCAAACAGTCTACTCCTGTTTCTATTTCATATGGTCTTACGGAGACGCCATCTCGAAGACTGTGTGCTGTTTTGGTCTTCTTATTTAAGGAAGGATGGAAATGTAAAAAGAGACAATTCGGAGGTTTACAAGATTGAGGTCTGGAAAAAATGGATTATGGTTTATAAAGTTAGGTTGGATGGGCTGGCCTTTTTTCCATTGGAGTTTAGAAGAGCAATGATTCACTTAATGGAAATGTCTAAGGTCCTGAATGGTCTTGACAAGATGTCTAACATGTGGAAAGGTTGTTTCCTCTTCTGGGTGAGTCCAGAACTATGGGACACTGTTGCAAAATTAGTGGTCGCCCTTTTAGGGCAGAGATGATGAGAATTGTTTACTTTGAGCTGAACAACTTTGGAACTCTGCCTCCGAAGGCAGAAAAGCAGGAATGATTAAATATTTTTAAGGTATAGGTGGACGGATTATTGTTAGAGAATCACAAGTTATCAAAAATAGGTGAAAATGTGGAATTTGAAGCACAAACAGATTTGCTATGATCTTATTAGGGGTGGACCAGGTCTGAGGGATCCAATAAATGGTCTATTTCTTCTCCTGTTTCATATTTTCAAATGGGTTTAAATCCCCATTTCCAACACAAAATAAAAGGTTGCTGTCTTAACTTTCCAAAGTTTTCTGGCCAAATGTCTGAGGTGGGTGCCTCCACAACTAAACCAGTCTGGCAAACTACTCAGGTAGTATGTGAGTCATCATAGAAACCACATCCCTTTCATAGCGAATGCTCCATATCCCACACTTAAATGTTCCCAAACCACTCTGACAGCTATTAAGAGGAGGCTGTTGTGTAAGATGGGTGGTGCATGTGTCAGGTTAATGTGGAGAGAGGGTGTGGAATCGGAAAAAAATTGAAGGAGAACACCATTGCAGGGATATTTGGAAAAGAGCATAGTGAATGGGGCTAACTGGGTTGCTCTTCAAACAAGCTGAATAGTCTTGATGGGCTGAATGGCCATTTTCTGTGCTGTACTATCCAATCATTTGCCAAAACTAAATGAATTTACTTATACCACGATTGCATGAGCCTTAGGTTCATTCACGATGTGTTTCAAGTAAACTGTGTCACTGAACATTGCGAATTGTTCACAATAATTACCAGCTGAATCACAGATCTTTAACAGTTCTATCATATTGATTTCCCAATTCTCAGAAACCTCAAACACAGTCCATGAATGACTCCTCTCAGTCATATGCAGCTATGTCAAACCATTTGTAATGTACTTTGTTTTTATCATATTTAGAATGTGGACATTGCCAGCTGTGCCAATGTTTTTGCCCTTGAGAGGGTGGCAGTAAGCTACCTTCTCAACTGTAGCAGACTACAAGAGCTACTAGGGATGGGAAATAAACGTTGGCCCAACCAGCAACACCCACATCCCATGAACAAACAATAATAAAAAAGAATCATTTTCAATTATCATAGAGGCAGAATAGTGTATCACCGGACATCATTCAAAGTGAAGCCAACTGAACTGCATCTTTATTGCTTGTGGACATTATTTTCTATGTGATGGAAATACAAATATGGAAATATAAGATGTCCATTCAGCCCCTTGAATCTGTTCTGTCATTCAGTTAGATTGCGACTGATTGCAAATTACCTCTATCTACATCTTGCTTCCATAACAATTCATCCCTTTACCCAACAAAAATCTACTGATCATAGTTTTGAGATTTTCAACTTGGCCCCCACCCTTGACTTTTTCTTTCGGGAAGGGGATATCACATTTCCGTTCTGCTTTGTATGAAGTCCTTTCTGACATCACCCCGAACAGCCTGGCTTCAATTTTACTGTTGTCAAGTTGTCAGTTATTTTTGGTGAAAATGGGTTTGTTTCTCTTTATAGCTCACACCCTGAGTGATCACTCACTGTCCCTGGGCATGTCTCAGTTCTCATGGGAGATGTAGCAAGCTAATGCCACATGCACATGTCACTCTCTGTCATCACCCTGCCACTGTGTATGAGGGTTTGACAGTCTTTAGCCTTAGGAAAATCTGTTTTCCCTAGTGTACCCTTTGGTGTTCTCTGTCCTTGTGATCCACCGTGATGTTTGGTGCCCGATAGCGATGCCACCCGGTCTTCTGTGTTAAATTAACAGGTGCTAAGCATCTGCAGACCTCCTGGGGCTGTCCTTCAATCAGACCCCTTGAGAAATATAAACACCTGAACGTACATTTTCAAAAGGTCAAGTATTCCACCCTCATCCCACTGGTAATTTCGTTACAATGCCTGTGGAAATATGTGCCGTGTTAAACTCCTGTGGTGTGATCGGTTAAAGGGAATTTAGCAGAATCTGCACTAAAGACCCGCGACTGTATCCTCCGGAAACAGGAACAAATTTTAACAAATGCAGAACCAAGACCAGAGGAATGGTTAGAGATTAATGCTTTCGAAGCTGCCATTCTTCAATCTTCAGCGCTGTAGCTGCTTACCATCACTTTTGAAATCAGCATTTTGATAGCGCCCAACTTCAAGCCAATCACACAGGAGCGATCCTACGTGGAATATTAGAAAAATGGAACTCAATCTTCAGTTAGCACCAAAGAGGTTTTTCCTTCCCCGAGATGCTTGAATATGTTTGAAGGTACAGTGATATCTCAATGGTCTTACTTATGTTGATCCAACCATCCAAAACAAAATGGAAAAAGAAACATTCTAATGTTTACAGTGATGGAATTTAGAAAGAAATTCCAATCTCAGGGTATTGTTCTCCTCACTGAAGATGCAGAGGAAATTTGATTGAGTATTTAAAATCTGGAAAATGTTACCGTTGGCAGGATCAGTAACCAGTAAGAAGTTGGTAAGAGGACTAGAGGTGACATGAGGAAACTATGATTTATGGAGCCAATTGTTGTGTTCTGGAATACTCTGCTTAAAAAGACAGTGGAAGTAGATTCAATAGGGAATTGGATATATGAAAGGAAATAAAAACTTAGAGCTATAGGGGAACAGGACTAATTGGATAGCTCTTTCAAAGCCACAATAGAACATAGAACATAGAACATTACAGCGCAGTACAGGCCCTTCAGCCCTCGATGTTGCGCCGACCTGTGAAACCAATCTGAAGCCCATCTAACCTATACTATTCCATTATCATCCAAATGTTTATCCAATGACCATTTAAATGCCCTTAAAGTTGGCGAGTCTACTACTTTTGCAGGCAGGGCATTCCACGCCCTTACTACTCTCTGAGTAAAGAACCTACCTCTGACATCTGTCCTATATCTATCACCCCTCAATTTAAAGCTATGTCCCCTCGTGCTAGCCATCACCATCCGAGGAAAAAGGCTCCCACTGTCCACCCTATCTAATCCTCTGATCATCTTGTATGTCTCTATTAAGTCACCTGTTAACCTTCTTCTCTCTAACGAAAACAGCCTCAAGTCCCTCAGCCTTTCCTCATAAGACCTTCCCTCCATACCAGGCAACATCCTGGTAAATCTCCTCTGCACCCTTTCCAGTGCTTCCACATCCTTCCTATAATGTGGTGACGAGAACTGTATGCAATACTCCAAATGTGGCCGCACCAGAGTTTTGTACAGCTGCAACATGACCTCATGGCTCCGAAACTCAATCCCTCTACCAATAAAACCTAACACACCGTATGCCTTCTTAACAACGCTATCAACCTGGGTGGCAACTTTCAGTGATCTATGCACATGGACACCGAGATCTCTCTGCTCATCCACACTACCAAGAATCTTACCATTAGCCCAGTACTCTGTATTCCTGTTACTCCTTCCAAAGGGAATCACCTCACACTTTTGTGGCCTCCTTCTGCCCTTTGATTCTCCAATTCTAATTGGATTCCTGGAGACATTTCATTCCATCAGAGCTACTGAAGCATCTGTTACTCTGTAAGCTGAGTTCCGTTAACCCAACACACACAAAGGCTCCAAGTTCACAACTTGCTCATCTGTGCTTTGCCTGTATGACTTGTTGAAAGGAAACATAGATTTGTTATTCTCCCTCTTTTGCTTGACCAGCACCTCTGGTTGCACAGCCTCAAGAAATGGCATTAAATTGCTTAATGGGAGAAAAATCCAGTTGCGGTGAGATCAGAAGGAGAAGCTAGCAGTGGCCCTGGCAGGTGAACTAGTGTATTTTTGTTGTGGTCATAGGATGTAGATACACTAGCAAGGGCCCATCATATATTGTCCCATGAGAAGTTAGTGGTGAGCCATATTCCTGAGCCCCCGCTGTCCATATGGTGTAGAAACACCTACAGTAGTGTTAGAAGGAGAGTCAGCCTTTTGACTCAGTGACAGTGAAGGAACGGCAATATAGTTCCAAATCAGAATGGTATAGAACTTGCAGATTGTGACATTCCCACGTATCTGCTGCCCTTGTCCTTATACATGATAAAAGTTACATATTTGGAAAGTGCTATTAAAGGAGCATTAGCAAGTTGCTGCTGTACATGTGTGATACATAACTACTGCTACTATACATGATACAGGGAGTGAATGTTTAAGTGGTGGAGGGGATTGACAAGCATGCTGCTTTGTCCTGGATGATGCTGAACTTCTTGTGAATTGTTAGATCTGCCCCACCGAGTAAAGTCACTAACTCTGATTGGAAGCATTCCTGGATGTGTCATATGACCTTCCAATTCTTATTCAACACTCTGCTGACACCTGAAATGTTCATCCCTATGATTTAGCCACCAATTGGAAAACAGACATGTTGTGTCAGATGACAGTTGACTGTCGATCAAGCTGCTTTACTTCCACATCCTCAACATTATTATAACTCTGTAAAGGAATTGTTAGCGAAAAATACATTATTTTCTCCTGTATGTAGAGGCAGTGGTGTTCAGTAGATTAATCTCGAATTCCTGGAGGTGGGAGGACAATTCTGAAGCACTAGCCCCCAATTTAATTCTCCTTACAGGCCAACGTTCATTCATTCATCATTATGATTTTGTCTAATTTCAAGCCTCATCATAGAAAATTCAACTTCCAATAATAAGAAGCTGGTATCCAATCTTAATCGGTGAGCTAAGGGATTTTCTGTTCTTCAGAGCAACTGAATATTTTGTCCCAGGAAACATTGCATCGTTAAATCTCTCTTAGCCTCAACACTCTCAAAGACCTTCCCTTTTCTTATTCCTCACTACTGCACCCTCACCCCCATTGCTGCATCCATAAGCTTAAAATCTCTTATATTTCTGTCTCTCTTCAATTCTGATTAATGAACATCGACTTGAAATTTTAACTCTGTTTCTCTACTCAGTTGCTGCCTGACCTACTGAATATTTCAAGTATTTTCTGCTTTTATTTCACATTTCCAACATCCACAGGATTATGTTTTTGGAATTTGTACTGACACCTTGTCAGTCTTACTTGTGTCAAACTAATCAGCTGAAGTGAAAAGAAAAACTAAACATTTTAACATTTAGAATAACAGAAAAACAGAAGTTATGTTAAACGTGTATTGATCCTTGATTAGACAACACATGGATGACTGCACACAGCTCCTGACTCAATATTTCCAAAAATATACAGGCAGTAAAAGAAGCTCAGAAACTGACCATTAGGTCCAGCTTGTCCATCTCCAGATTCATGCTATACAGAAGCCTATCCCACCACTTCACTTCATCCTTGCAGCATGTCCTTATATTTATTATGTCCTCAAGCGTTTATTTATCTTCCCCTTAAAAGTATCATTCAGTTCACCTCGACCACACCCTGTGGCCCTAGGTTTCACATTGTCACCATTCATTGGATAAAGAGGTTTCTCCTGAATTCCCGATTGATTTATTTGTCACTCTCTTATATCTTTAACTCCATTTTTAGCTTCCCTCCAAGAGCTGGGAAACATTGTCTCTACGTTTACATCACCGAACACCTTAGTATTAAAGGTCTTTAACATGTCACTGTTCAGCCACCTTTTCTTCCACATTAGCCTCAATGTGTCAACTCAGGGACCATGCAGTGGTGAAAAATTAAATGATCTGAATCAATGTTCATTATGTAAAAGAACCCTATGGTGAGACAGGCTGCCTCTCTCCTGGTGCTGCCTGATTGACAGCTATAATCTCTCTTTATTAACAACTGTAAATGAAGTGTTGCTAAGAGTTACACATGCCTGCGCCTCTCAGCAATGCACTTGCAATAAAAGTCAGTGGGAGGAGAGAGATAGGGAGGAACGAAAGAGAGAGAGAGGATAGATATGGGAGAGGGGAGTGGAGTGGACAGAGATTAGACAGCCGGAAGGAGAATAATGAGGTACAGAAAAAGAGGGAGAGAGAGAAAGAGGAAAATGATTCAGAAAGAAGTGGGCAGAAAAACGAAGAACATGAGATAAATAAAGGGGGTGAAACAGAGATGAAATGGAGAGAGCTGAAGAAGATTAGATTGTCAAGAGTAGAAAGAAAGCAAGGAAGAAGATAGGGAGATAATATGGATTGGGGAGAGATGAAAATGAAGGGAAGGTACAGGGAGAGAAATGAGATAGAAAGAGGAGACAAATGAAATAGAGAGAGAGGAGGATTAGGTTGACAGAAGGAGAAAGAGGGAAATTGCATAAATAGAGGGAAGGGAGCACTTCATTAAATAAAGAGAGAGAGGAGGGAGATAACATAGAGAGGTGAGATGAAAGCAGGAGACGACATGGGTAGTGTGGTCCATAATTTAATGTAAAAATAATAGTGAGGTTAATGCCAATCATGTTATTTACATGCAAATTCAGGTGACTGGAAGTGTGCAGTTAAAACACAGAAATCCAGAAGTTGCTTGCCTGACTTGCACAATTCTGCCATCAGATTTGCATGGATGGCATTTTGTTATTTGACAGCCCAGTGAAATGTATATAGCAACATAAAATTCCTTTGTCAAAATTATAAATACAAACTAAACTTTCCATAGATGTGTTGGGCTCATTCATTGCAGTTTAAATACAATTTTAGCAGCGTACTAAGTTTTGAATACCACTAAGTAACCACTCATGTACTGAAAACCAACTTTTACATGTACGGAGTCTCATTCTATCAATTTAAATTATTGTCGGAGATTAAACATCTCAGACTTTTTTTTCTTTCTGCTACTGTAATATTTGCTTCACCTTCCTTTATTTCACTTTCGATCCCTGATTTGATGTTGAATTAATTATCCTCAATTATACTTCCTGGCTATGACTCTCTATTGCTCATTAATGATCACTGAATCTAATTGGTTAAGGGGGCACACAGTTGCTTGTGTTATATGTATGGATCTGAGAGGTCCAACACAGAGTGGATACTCTATTTTTTGGATGCCCCACTAACAGTAACTTGCCATGTAAAATCTCCATTAAAAGTCTCTATACAAATGTAATTTTAATTCGTGGGAAAATGCCATTTGTTCGTTGCTGTGAGTAAAACATGGGCTGGAGAAGGAGTGGGTAAAATACGAAGCATAAAGTGTCAAAAATAGCCATTTTAGGCTTGGATTTTTGATTACTCATCAGGCCATCTAATGTCAATCTAATGAAGCTGACTATAAGATGATCCTTTCCACAAATTTAACTTCTCTACTTCTAAACATGTAGGATCATCAGCAACTGAATTAACTTGTGACATCTAGGACTTGATATGTATGAATCTCTCTGTATGTCAGTGGACATGCTTCGTGGCTGGCCCATGCTTCGTGGCTGGGGGAGAAGATGTCATACTCAGGACCCCGATTTCCGCGTTCATCAGTCCAAATATAACTAGAAAGGACCTGGTAAATTCACTGACTGTATCTCCTGAAAACTCTTCAAAGTTTCTGCACCCTGTGTTCTTTTAACTTGACTGCATCCTGCTGTCTCTCCATTTTAAAATTCTCAACTTTATTTTCAAGTCCCTCAATGGCCTTGCCCCTCTCTATCTCTGGAACCTCTTTCAATGCTGCAAATGGCTGAGATCTCTGCACTCCTCCCGTTCTGGTCACTTAAGCATCCCTTGATTTCTGTTGTGCCACCACTGGTGACCAACATAGAACATAGAACAGTACAGCACAGTACGGGCCCTTCGGCCCACGATGTTATGCCGAACTATTATCCTACTAAGATCAATCTACCCTGCATACCCTATATTTTACTATCTTCTGTGCGCCTATCCATGTACCAAACCCTCAGCAATCTGGACGCTAAGGTCTAGAATTATCTCAGTAATCTTCCCCTCCCCTAAGAAACTCCTTAAAACCAATTTCTTTGCCCCATTTTTACGTTTCCGCTCCAAATATCTCCTTATGCTTTTGGTGTTGAATTTTTTTCATTAATCAGTCCAGTGAAACACAATGGGATGTTTCATTCTGCTAAAGGTAATATACTAAGACAATCTGCTGTTGTATTTCTTGAGTTTTATAAATCTCTCCATTCTTCTGAAGGCACTAACTGTTGACAGTTTCAAGGAAATCATCAGTTCTGAATAATCACAATCATAATCCAGTCTTTTTCATCTCAATAACAAAAACAGAAGTTGCTGGAAAAGCCAGCAGGTCTGGCAACATTGTGAAGAAAAATCAGAGTTAGAACTGTTCTGAGGAAGGGTCACTGGACCCAAGACATTAACTCTGATTTTTCTTCACAGATGCTGCCAGACCTCCTGAGCTTTGCCAGCAACTTCTGTTTTTGTTCCTGATTTACGGCATCCACAGTTCTTTTGGTTTTTCTCATCTCAATAAATAGTTGGTCAAGGTAAATTAATTGTAGGAATCATAACCACATCTGACTCTGATCATGTCCTTCTACAATCTCTGCAAGGTACATTTTCTGGTGGGACAAATGGAACAAAACTGTTGGACAGTACCAATGATGAGAACCCATTGCAACAGATTAGAGAATCTTTGTGTCATTAACGAGTCATGACCTTTTCCTCCAGAAGGAAACCTAAGTCGAGAAGGAAAAGGCATGTGGAAAAAATGTATAGTAATTCTACCTTAGTTGGCAAAATATTCAAAACTGAGTGATTTTTTTGGTATTTTAGCAATTTGTGTTCGAATTGGGATGGCACGGTGGCTCAGTGGTTAGCACTATTGCCTCACAGTGGCAAGGGCCTAGGTTCAATTGCACCCTTGGGCGACTATCTGTGTGAAGTTTGCACATTCACCCTTGTCTGTGTGGGTTTCCACCAGGTGCTCTGGTTTCCTCCCACAGTCCAAAGTTGTGCGGGTTAGGTGGATTGGCCATGCTAAATTGCCCATGATGTCCATGGGTGTGTAGGTTAGGTGGATTAGCCATGGGAAATGCAGGGTTACAAGGATAAGGTGGGTCTGGGTGGGGTGCTCTTTGGAGGGTCAGTGTGGACTCAATGGGCAGAAAGGTCTACTTCCATACTGTAGGGATTCTGTGATTCTCCTGACGTAGACTTAGCAACATTTACTTCGTAAAGTCTGCTTTCTTTATCAAAAGTTCCCAATACTGAAACATTTTATTTGAGTTGTGATAAACCAATTTATTTGTTAAGAGTGGGTGTCAAGGGTAAAAGATAAATTAGAATAGTATTAAAACTAAAGGCAAACAGATGGGAAAACAATTTAAAAAATCAAAGATGAATTAAAAATAGTTCTTGAAAAATAAACAAAGAGGAAAACAGAAATGGAAAAAATAAAAGATGTAAGAAAAGTGGTACACAAGTTACAGTGAATTCTGTAGGCATGCAGAGACAAATGGGCTTTCATCTCCTGAGGCTTAAACTTTAAAAGCAAGAAAGTATTACACAAAGTAGCAGCAAAAGTGTACCAACTAAAGATACACTGCAAAAACCCACCATAGCTCCCTCGACAGCATCTTTCAAATCCTTGGCCATTACCAACTAGAAGGAAAAGAGCATCTAATGCATGAGATCATCACTACCTGAATGTTTTCCTCTGAGTTACACATTTGGAACCTTATTGCTATACTTCCGTTATTACTGGGTCAAAATCCTGCAACTCCCCTCCTCACAGCACTGTGGTGTACTTACAACACATGGACTGCACCATTCAAGAAGGTGGCTCACCACTACCTTCACAAAGGCAATTAGGGGTAGGCAATAAATGCTGGCCCAGCCAATGACATACACATCTTGTGCAGCAATGAGAAAAAAATCTCTGGAACGTTAATCAGATTTTATTTGGAATAATGCCTCACCTCTTGAAAGTTAGTCTTGAATCTTATTCCGTTTCTCTTTGCAGGCAGCACATTCCAGGTTATAATAACATGCTGTGCATACCAAAACAATGTATGGAAAATTGGAAATACAAACAGAAAATGCAGGAAATATTCAGCCAGTTTTCTAGCATCTGTGGAGAGAAACAGAGTTAATAGTTCATGTCACTTCTGCTTTATTGGAATGGTTCTGGTAATAGGTCATTGACCTAAAAAGGCTAACTCTTTCTCTCTCCATGATGCTGCAAGAGATGCTAAGCATTTCCTATATTTTCTGTTTTCATTCCTCTTGACCCCATGATGTAAGATATTATGATGTTTGGTGTTTTGGTAAAACATAGAGAGTTGTTAGGAACATGTAATATTTATTTTCAAATGTAGACTTGCATTGTAAAATGTTGCAAAGGCACATTACACTATAGGTCAAATTTAATATTACACAAAGTGAAATACTGTTCAATTTATTTCAATACAATACATGGCACTCTGAGTTGCCTCTGAACACATGCAATTACAGGTCATATTTATATTATATATCTCATGAGAAGCATTTAGAATTAAACACAAACACACATGCAACCACACACACACACACACAGATTTTGTAGAGAAGTTGTTCACAAGTTGGAAGTAACAGACTGTGTCTTTTCTTGAAGTCTGGGAAGAATTTCTGCCACCAGTGAGGTATCTTGTTCAGACAAGCTCCACAGAAACTTGGAAATCCATCAGGTGGCTGATTGTCCCTGGAGGCCGGCACTGCACCAGCCGCTCTATAATGATGAATTCAGTTCCACACTTGGCTGGTTCTGCAGCGTATTATCAAATATGTGAACGGATTGAGCAGGGCATTTCTAAAGTTAGAATTCGACATCAAAAATCATCAGATTTCATAAATACATGTTTTCTTCTCCTTATTTAAACTTATGTGAAATATTAGTTGTATGGATCATTGTATATTTAAATCCATTTTCATTAGAATATCCCAGCTGAAATCAGTCTTTGTCCTACCCCCACTCTGGCACTACTGGGCAGATTTACTAAAATGATAACAGGGATGAGGAATTTCAGTGACATAGAGACTAGAAAAGCTGGAGTTTGTTGTCTTTAAAGCAGAGAAGATTGAAAAGAGGCTTTACAGGGCTCTTCAAAATCATGAAGATGTTGGCTAGCGTAAGTGAAGAAAAATTAATTTCACTGGCAGGAGAGTCACTAACTAGAGGACACATTTAAGGACCAGAGGAATGATGAGAAGAAATGTTTTTATGCAAAGAATTGTCTAATTCTTTCTGGCTGAAAGTTTGCTGGAAATAAATTCAATAATGACTTTCAAATGTGATTTAGATCAATACTTGAAAAGGGAAAAAAAGCACATCAATAGGACAAGAGTCGACATTAGTACGACAAATTGGATCACTCCACCAAAGAACAAGTATAATAGGCTGGATGGCCTTCTGTGTTATCTAAGTTTGCTCAGTTTCAAACTTACCTAAGTATTGAAAAATTAAGAGTGACCATGACAACAACATTCCGTCTGAGGGTGCACTAGAGATCAGTTCAAATCCCTTCCAGAACTGAAGCATATCTTTTAAGATGAATCACTGCAGTTTTCAGGGTGACTTACCTTGTAAGAGGTTGATGTATTATCTCTATCTGCCTTCTTTAGTGGATGTGAAAGTACAAATATCAATATTCAATGAATGGACATGAAACTCTCCTGGCAAACATTCATCGCTCAATGAACACACCTATCGAAATTATTGAACTCATTGTTCACATGGGTGGAGATTAAGAAACAAAGTGAAGACATTAGTGGGAGTAGTCTGTTGGCCATAACAGATGTTATATTGTAAGAGAATAACCGGGAGATAATGATGTCTGTAAAAAAAAAAGGCAGTACTATACATTAATCTTCATGTAGATGGGGATTACCAAATTGGTAGAGAGGTAGTCATGCAGAAAAATTCATTGAGTATATTTAGGACAGTTTCCTAGAACAATATGATATGTATTCATTCGGGGACCAGGCTGTTTTGGATCTGGAAATATTTAATGATGTGAGTTTAATAAGTGATCTCAGAGTAAAATAGCCCCTGGGAAACAATAACATTGAACTTAGCATTCAGTATCAGAGTGAGAAACTCAGTCAGAAATAACTATGCTAACCTTAAATGATGGTAATTACAAACAAATTAGGGCAGAGTTGGCTGCAGTGGACTGGAAAATAAATGAGGCAGACAAGATGGGTAATGAACAATGTAAGACATTTAAGAAAATAGTCCATGGCTCATAAAAAAGATATATATCTCTGTGAAGAAGAAAGATACTAAGTAGAGAATAAACCAGTCAAGGTTAACCATGGCAATTAAGGATAGCATCAAATTAAAACAAAAGTGATACAGTGCGGCAAAGATTACGGTAAACCAGAAGATTATGATCATTTTAAAGATCAACAGAAGATGACCCAAAAATAATAAAAATGGAGAAAACAAACTTTGAGGGTAAGTTAGCCAGTAATATAAAAACATATCGTAAAAAACTTCTTTAAATACATAAAAAGAAAGAGAGGGCATGGTCAACATAATCCCCTGAGAAAATAAGGCTAAGGAAATAATGGAGCACCATGAAATGGCGGAGGAGCTAAATGAATCATTTGTATCCATCTTCATGGTAGAAGATATTAATAGCATTCCAAAAAATACTAAATAATCAAAGGACAAAAGGAGGAGAAATAAATACATTAGGAATCACAAGAAAAAAACGTACTCGGGAAACTAATGGAGCTAAAGGCTTATATGTTCCCTGGATCTGCAGGGTTGCATCCGAGAATGGTACAGAGATGGTGGATGTGCTGTTAGTAATCTTTCAAGAATTCTTAGATTCTGATAAAGTCCTAGTGGTAAACTGCCAGTGTAACACCCTTATTCAAAAAGGGAAGGAGACAAAATAAAGGTAACTATCGGCCAGTTAGCTTAACTTCTGTCATTTGGAAAATGTTAGAGTCTATTATAAAGGACATAATAGCAGAGCTTTTGGAAATACATTATATAATCAAACAGAGTCAGGGACTTCATGAAGGAGGAATCATACCTAAAAAGTTTATTAGAATTCTTTGAGGAGGTAACAAGCAGGTAGATAAAGGGGAACCAGTAGATGAAATATGTTTGGATTTCCAAAAGGTGTTTGATCGGGTACCACACATAAAGCTACTCAGAGAAAGCATCTATCATAGAGGTTTATAGCATAGAAAAAGGCCCTTCAGCTCATTAAGTCTGCATTGGTCAAAAACAAGCACTTAACTATTCTAAGATAGTGGGAACTGCCGATGCTGGAGAATCTGAGATAACAAGGTGTAGAGCTGGATGAACACAGCAGGCCA